>NC_138205.1:34296407-34841753 GCF_964194415.1 Vipera berus | reverse complement strand
GAAGACCGTGTGTCACGAAAAACCCCCTTAGAGCCTGGATGGTGGCACTTGTTGTGGTGCTAGAAACCGGGAGAACCTCCAACCAGGGGTGTCAAACTCAATTTCATTGAGGGCCGCATCAGCATTGCAGTTTCCCTCAGGGGGCAGGGTGGGTATGGCCAGGGTGGGCGTGGCCTACTGGGTGGGCGTGGATAGAGTGCATATGGCCTACTGGGTGGGCGTGGCCAGCTCTACATCGTTCGCATCAAGGGTACCTATGGGGGCCTGGGCAGGAGTGGGACAGATCTGAGGGTCTCTGGCAGAAGGAGGGTCTCTGGGCCAGTGCCAAGGCAGTGGGGGCCATTCCCTCACTGTTTTCAGGATGGCTTCGCGGGTCACATGAAACCACTTCATGGGCCGGATCCGGCCCCTGGGCCTTGTGTTTGACATGTCTGACTTAGAGAAACTGTCTACAATAATGAGAAAGACTTGTCCCTGGAAGGGGCCAGCGAAGTCGACGTGGATGCAGGACCAGGGGTTTTTTGTAGTTTCCCATTTGTGAATAGGGGAATGGGGAGGTGCTAGTCTGGTTTGCTGGCACAGGTAGCAGCCAGCTACGTGTGCCTCGATGTCTTTGTCAATTGATGGCCACCAAACGTAGCTACGTGCTAAGGCTTTCATTTTTATGATGCCAGGGTGTCCGTCGTGCAAGGTTTGGAGGACCTTGGGTCTGTGACATGGTGGCACTATCACCCTGCAGCCCCATAGTATACAGCCTAAATGGGTGGTGAGTTCGTGACATTTTACGAAATAAGGTTGGAAGGTGGGGCCGGGGCACGTAGATTGCCAGCCTGACGATCCCCATGCTAGAATTCTGCTGAGTATCGGGTGTCATTCCTGCGAGGAATACACTTTCTTTCTTTCTTTCTTTCTTTCTTTCTTTCTTTCTTTCTTTCTTTCTTTCTTTCTTTCTTTCTTTCTTTCTTTCTTTCTTTCTTTCTTATCTGCTGCACTGACTGAGTACACAACAATCCATTAAGGATGGGTAATTACAAAAGCAATCTAATTAAGACATCTGGAATCTCCATGCCACCTTAAATTTGTGCCCTAACATGAACTTCTTAGTCACTAAACTAAGTCTATTTAATCAAATCAGAGCTCCAAGTCTCTGTTTGCATAGTTCTAAAGACTTGGTTCAAAGTATCATGTGGCATCCAATCTCCAACCTTCTCTTTGGGAGAAGTTTTTAAAGATGATTCAAGATGGCGGCTGCAGTCGGGAGCTGAGTTTGTGAGCTCCACGATGGGCTTCTTGTTTGAGCAGCTGAGCGGCTGAGCAGCTGAGCAATTTGTCGTTCCGGGATGGAGTGTGAGAGTGTGGTTGCCGGGCACCGTTTTGTGGTGTGAAGGTTCTCTTCGAGCTGGTCATGGTGCTGGTGGAGCTGGGGTGGTGACTGAGGATGTGCCTGCTGCTTTGCTGCGACTTCCAGCTGGCGGCGTTTCGGCTCGTGCGTTGCTGCAGCGAGGAGACTTCCCCTTCTCCCTTCCTCCCCCCCGACTGAGATGGTGGTTTCTAAGGTCCGTATCATCTATGGGGTGCTGTTTTGCACCTGAGGACCTCCCCCCCTCTCTTGGAGTTTTAAAACTGGGGAGTGAGATGGTGGTCCGTATTAATTGCCGCCTGTTAACAGCTGATCAGCGCTGGTTGTTCTCTGAGCTGTTTTGCTGCACGTCTCAGCTGGTGTCTCAGCTGGCAGCGCTTCAGCCAGCACAGTATATGCCACAGCGAAGAGACTTCTCCCTCCCTCCTCCGACTGAGATATTGTGATTCTGAGGTCCTGGATCATCTGTTGGAGTGCTGTTTTGTGCTGTGGAGACCTCCCCTCTTTCGGAGTTGCTAGATAGTGTGGGGATATGGTGGCTAGAAACCAACTTTGCTGCCTCGGAACAGCCGACCGGTGTCCCTCTCTCTCTTGGCTACGGAGTGTTAGCTGCAACTTTAAGAACATTGTTGGCCAAGGATGGACCTGATAGACCTGGGACTTGACTGCAGTGAGAGGGCAGAACAATGAACTATCAATCCACCCCCTGATGTGAGAGGTCAGCTGAGGTGGATTTATCCCAGTTGTCTTTAGCCAAGTTTTGCCCAGATTAATTTGCCATTTGTTGTGAGAGAACTATTATGGCTTTTATATCTGCAGCCAGCTCGGGTGAGAGCAGAGCTGGCTTGGCTTGGCTTGGATGGGCTTGGCTTAATGGTTTGTTTTGCCTCCCTGACTTGATAATGTCAACAATATTCTTTAACATCTTTATTTTAACCATCTAGCTGCCTATAAATAGCCCAATGTAGACTTTCTGGCATATGGCCCGCTTATACTACTGTATTGCGGACTTATATGCCCTCAGGAGAGTTCCTGCCACCTGGGCATGACCTTGTGCTCTATCCCTTGAGGACAGGCCCAATTGTTGGGACCCTGAGAGGTGGTTGGGCATAGATAGAAGCTGCTGGTTGAAGCGGATTAAAAAGCCCCTATTATGTTTTTAGCCGGTTGTTTTAGGGGGTTAGGGAGGGGGGTGAATGATAGGGGTGGGAGGGATAAGGGTATTTTATCAACCGGCTGTCAGTCCAGGCCAGAGATGGTTCCCAGTGAGACGAGCTTGGGGTTAGGGATTTCTGGTTCCTCCGGTTGTGGGGTGGGGTTTCAAATCCCCCCAATGATTGGGAATGGTAGCAGGTGGTTGCACGGAGGGCTGTATCAACATCCAGGATCACGCCCCCGCTGTCTTCAAGCGGGGGCGTGCTCCGACCCTCCGGTTGATACCCGTTTACCCGGGGGTGAGGGAGATCAGGCCCCTGAGCTTAGGCTGGTGTATTTTAATGCCAGATCTGTAGTGAACAAAGCTCCCCTCATCCGAGATTTGATTGAGGATCTGGCATGCATTACGGATCTGGCATGCATTACGGAAACCTGGTTGGGCTCAGAGGGAGGTGTCCCTCTGACTGAGCTCTGCCCTCCAGGTTTCTGTGTGCTGCACCGGCCGCGGGCTCAGGGTAGGGGTGGGGGGGTAGCGGTGGTTATACAGGAGACCTTATATCCGCAGGAGACCACTGTCGTACAGATTGGCGGGAATGAGTCGCTCCTCCTGAGGTTTGGCTCTGGGGTTCAGTTGGGTTTGTTGCTGACATACCTGGCGCCCAGCTGTGTTGCAACAACCCTGCCTGGGCTTCTCAACACCCTTTCAGGGCTGGTGGTTGAATTTCCCAGGCTCATGGTTCTGGGTGATTTCAACCTTCCATCCCTGGGTGGGTCGTCAGAGTTAGCTCGGGAGTTCATGGCCTCCATGACGGCCATGGACCTGACCCAGATAATTCAGGGTCTAACCCATGGAGGGGGTCACACTCTTGACCTGGTTTTCCTATCTGGGCAGTGGTTTGATGATCTGAGAGGGGGTACGCCAAATATTGTCACCCTGTCATGGTCCGATCATCACCTCCTATGGCTGGTCTTCCAATACGCTATCCCTCGCCGCTGGGCTGCAGAGCCGACCAGGTAGTTCTACCCCAGGTGCCTAATGGATGCAGAACGGTTCCAGACGGCGCTTGGGTTTATACCTATTTCCTGACTCACAGCCCGGCTGATGCCTTGGTGGAGGCTTGGGAGAGGGCCGCCACCGAGGCACTTGACCGGGTTGTACCCTTGCGAACCCTGACCCAGCGCAGATCCCGATGGGCTCCATGGTTTTCTGTGGAGCTACGGGAAATGAACCGTCGGAGACGGAGTCAGGAGAGCTGTTGGAGATCTAGCCAGTCTGAATCTGACCGATTGCGAATAAGATCTTTTACTAGGTCTTATCTCGCGGCGATGAGGACGGCGAAGTCTAATTACTTCGCCGCCCTCATCACGTCTGCAGATAACCGCCCAGCCGCCCTGTTTAGGGTAACGTGTTCCCTCCTTTCTCAGGAGGTGAGGGAGGAGCCCTTGCAGGGGCGGGCTGAGGAGTTTAGCCAGCATCTTGCGGACAAAATCACTCAGATTCGGACCAGTTTAGACTCTGACTGGGCAGAGTCTGATGGGGAGGAATCGAGCGGTCTTGAGAGTATTATCTGGACTGAGTTTGATCCTGTGACTCCCGAGGAGGTGGACAGGATTATGGGGAGGCTGAGCTCTACCACCTGTTTATTGGACTCGTGCTCTTCCTGGCTGGTTTATTCAGCTCGGGAGGAGACACGAGGCTGGTTCCAGGCAGTGATATCTGCTTCTTTGAGTGAGGGTGTCTTTCCCGCTGCCTTGAAGGAAGCGGTGGTGAGACCCCTTCTCAAGAAGCCTGCCCTGGATCCAGCTATTTTTAATAACTATCGTCCGGTCTCCAACCTTCGCTTTTTAGCGAAGGTTGTTGAGAGTGTGGTGGCGCATCAGCTTCCTCTGTTCCTGGAGGAAACTGATTATCTTGACCCGTACCAATCGGGTTTCAGGCCTGGGTACAGCACGGAGACAACATTGGTCGCACTGATGAATGATCTCTGGCGGGCTCGGGACAGGGGTTGTTCTAGTCCTATTAGATCTCTCAGCAGCTTTTGATACCATCGACCATGGTATCCTGCTACAACATCTCAGGGGGTTGGGAGTGAGGGGCACTGTTTTACGGTGGTTCTCCTCCTACCTCTTGGGCCGTTCGCAGTCGGTGTTGACAGGAGGGCAGAGGTCCACCCCGAGGTCTCTCATTTGTGGAGTTCCTCAGGGGTCGGTCCTCTCTCCCCTCCTGTTCAATATCTATATGAAGCTGCTGGGTGAGATCATTCGTGGTTTTGGGGTGGGGTATCATCAGTACGCTGATGATACCCAACTTTTTCTTTCTACCCCAAACCAACTCAGTGATGCCCTCGACGTGATGTCCCATTGCATGGAGGCGGTTCGGGTTTGGATGGGGAGAAACAGGCTCCGACTCAATCCTGCCAAGACTGAGTGGCTGTGCGTACAGGCATCTTGAGTGAATCATTCTATTCCATCTTTAATGATGGGGGGTGAGGTGTTACCCCCCGTTGATAGGGCTCGCAACTTGGGTGTCCTCCTGGACTCACGGCTCAGTCTTGAAGATCATATAGGAGCCGTGACCAGGGGGGCTTTTGCCCAGGTCCACCTGGTGCACCAGTTGCGGCCCTATCTGGACTGAGATGCCTTGCGCATAGTCACTCATGCACTTGTGACCTCCCGGTTAGACTACTGCAACGCTCTCTACATGGGGCTGCCCTTGAGGACCACTCGGAGGCTTCAGCTGGTGCAGAATGCAGCCGCGCGAGTTGTGATGGGGGCTTCCTGATACTCCCATGTAACACCTCTGCTCCGCGAGCTGCATTGGCTTCCAGTTGCCCTCCAGGTGAGATTCAAGGTGCTGGTGATGACCTATAAAGCCCTAAATGGCTTGAGTCCGGGATATCTGAGGGAACACCTGCTGCCGGCATCAAGTTCCCTTCGTCCTGTGCGCTCCCACAGGGAGGGCCTTCTCAGGGTGCCTCTCGCAAAGGATTGCCGGCGGGCAACACCCAGGGGGAGGGCCTTCTCTGTGGGCGCGCCTGCTCTTTGGAACCAGTTACCCATAGAGCTCAGGACTGCCCCTGATTTTCGTTCGTTCCGCCGGGACCTGAAGACCTGGCTCTTTGAGCTTTCCGGCCAGGACTGAGAATTTTTAATTTTTAACTTATTGTAATTGGGTTTTTTAAATCAGAGTTATAGGGGTTTTAGATTTTTAATCAAGGATAATTTAATCTATTTTAATTGTTATTAACTTTTTGTAATGTTGTTTTAATTGCCTTGTGAACCGCCCTAGGTCCTACGGGAGAAGGGCGGTATATAAGTTCAATAAATAAATAAATAAATAATAAATATCTCAGGTGTTCAGTTTGTGCATTTTGCTACTTGATGGAATTTATTCACTGGTTTTTGAAAAGGGAGAAAAGTAAAAAGGGTTGACAGAACAGAAAACAGCTCAACAGCCAGATAGTAGTCTATATAGAGAAGATCCTACATTTAAAGTCAGGCATTTCTATTTGAAAAGATCTCAAGAAACAATGCTGCAAAATTTCCTTGCCCAAGCACTCAGGTTGTTGGCCCGAAGGATCATGATCTTATGTAGGAAAAAACAGCTGCCATGTTTTTATTAGTTTACTCTTCCCAAAGTTAAAAATGGGAAGGAAAAAAACCCTAGTGTATGCCTACAAGCAGGAAAAGTCATGTTATGAAAATTCAGTGCAATTGAAAGAAGTAAAGAAATAGTTTCTGATGGATGAGAAGAGAGGCTATCTACATGTATATTAAAGAAACATGAACACATTGGACACGTTCAAGCCACCACCATCCTCAATCTCTCAAAAGATAATCTGCATCCACTTTGCTTCTAACTCTGCAATATTAATGTTGCAATATAATTCACTGCCCCATGTTGAGCTGCCACAGACCCTATAAAAACAAAAAACTCTTCATCAGCAATTAGCAGAAAAAAAATATTCTTGCAATCCTCCTGGATGAAAAAACAAAATCCTGAATGATTCTTATGAAAAGGCTGTTCCAAGCTATCAAATCCTCCTCTTTCTTGAAATACCAGTTAAGGCAACAGAAACTTAGGAACTGGGAGCTGGGAACAACACCTTTTAAGAAAGATGCTGCTCAAACAATTAAGCATAAGAAGAATGAAGGCGTGAAATAGGGAGATTAGAAGAAGAAATTATACTGACTTTGGAAACAAATTTTGGCCAAATGATGAGAGAAAAAGGAATGAAGGTAGTTTATGCAGAAACAAAAAATAAAGTAAAATTCTGGGTGAGCCAATGGCAAGCTAAGACATCTCTGAAGGAATGGAGACAAGGATAGGGGTAAGACCAATGGAACAGCAAGAAGCCTGGTTGAATGGAACCACTCAAGGCAAGGAAAAGATAAGAGACTGCCCATTTGTGCTCCAAACCACTGCTCCTCACAAGGAGATCACAGGACAGTAGTTGTACCATAGGTCTGAGTGCCAGGAGAAAAGAAAAGCCATCAAAATGTCAACTATGGCAAATCCTTTAAGGGACCAAGTTCATGCAACCTTACTTTCTAAACATTTCTGGACCTATAGTTATTTTAAAGTTAAAACTGGTTTTCCAAGTAATAAATTTGAAAAACTACATAGAGAATAGAACTTTCTCCCAAAAGAGAGGAAAAACTTAAAAATTTGAAAGAATATAAAATAAATGGTAACAGAGCAAAATAAGAATTTAATTCAAGAAAAATTTAAATGTATTAAGGGACTAGAAGAATTGGGAATATCTTTGTGGGAACATAAATTGTTTGGTATATTAGGATAAGTGGTTGAAATTTGAAATTTGAAAATAAAGAAATGTGAGACTTTGTGATTATAAAAATGGAATATACTAGAGGGGACTAAAGTTCCAGGCAGCATAAAAAAGAAAAAAAAAAGGAAAAAAAATCTAGTTGATGGAGAAACATTTAAAAATAAAGAAACTGTAGTTTAAATGACAAGGCCCGAAGTGGTTTCATGCGGCCCGCGAAGCCATCCTGGAAACAGTGAGGGAACGGCCCCCGCTGCCTTGGTCCTGGCCCAGAGACCCTCAGATCTGCCCCACTCCTGCCCAGGCCCCCATAGGCACCCTTGGTGCGAATGATGTAGACCTGGCCATGCCCACCCAGTAGGCCATACACACTCTGGCCACGCCCACCCAGTAGGCCATGCCCACCCAGGCCACACCCACCCGGCCCCTTGAGGGCAACCACAATGCTGATGCGGCCCTCAATGAAATTGAGTTTGACACCCCTGCATTAGAGAAATGATAAGCCAAGCAAAGAAAAATGACCCAATAAAAGACGTATCAGTGGATTTAGAAAACTGGGTTTCTAAAGCTTTGATGATACCTTTGAAATGGGGGAGGAAAGTAAGTTTGAATGGAGATTCAATGTTCATGAGCAACTTGTCAGGAGCAAAGAATACAAAGTGGACATTTTTTGGTCAGAATCAAAGTAAGAAATACTTTTATAAATTCTGGAAACCCTTTTAGTTTTTTCGCTGACTTAGACAGAAATGATAATGCTTTTGGATTTGTGAATGAAGGATGGGGTGTTACAGAAAGAGCTGAATTATGAATATAATCTCACAGAATGTAGAGAAATATTAAATCTGCCTATACTTATTATAAGGAAGATCAAAAATCACTACTTTAAATATTTTTTTTTTTGCTTTTTCTTTTGGTACTGCGTATTTCTTTTACTTCCATTTTTTTCTTGCTGATTTTAGTTTTATTATCTTTTATATTGTTAAGCTCTTAAGTATTTTAAAAAAGCCGAACCAAATTACTTTGTTTTATAGATTTATAGGCATGCAGACCATAACATATGTTATACATACTGTACATACATATTTTTGGATTTCAGAAACACTAATCACCCCTGAAGTGACATAAGAAGATTTGAAGTATTCAATGAAAAAGACCAAGGATACAACAAGGAAATGCAGGTCCAACAGAAACAAAGTAATAATTAATTACATTTGGGCAACTAAAATCTTCCCTTATACCGTGCCTCTTAGTATTTTCATATTTCCCATCTTATAAAAATATGTTATCCTAGTTACAAATCACATCCTTCTGATTTATAATGGTCCTTTTATTTCTAACTAGATGGTATAATAACTCATTTAATTAGTCAGGACTTCTATTTTCTTCAGTCTTACTCTAGCATTCTTCTTTTGCCAAATAACTTTGCAAGTCAATGCATTTAGGTCACCACGTATTGCTTCCTCTGTTTCTGTATATATTATTTGGAATAAAAAAAGACACTTTAATTGAAGTGTTTTTGTAAAAACGCTTAATCCATTTATATAAGTTAAACAGCCTCCGTTTTCTTTCTCCTTTAGTTTCTTGTTCCCCAGTTTTCAGCATTTCTCCTAAAAGCTCTGTCATCCATTCTATCAATTCTTCTTCCTTGTCCTCAAATAAGTTCTGAAGTCTTGAAAAGTAAAATGTCTTTCTCATTTCCGGTATTATATCTGGGTCTTCCAAATTTTTATTTATCTCTGTTGGTTTCTTCTTTTGAATCCTCTTTCTTTATGTCAGTTTTCCCTATTTTTTATTCTGGTTTCTGAGTTGCCAGTTCATTCTTTATGGTCATTTTCTGAATGTTTTTTGCTTGTAAGTTTAAGTTGGAGAATTGCTCTTCTATGTTATTTAAATTCTTTTTAGTCTCCTCATAATTTAAAACAATTGTCTCTTGAACTGATTTCAACATGGAAATAATTTCTTTCTGAAGTCCATTTACATTTTCTTGTTGATTATCCATGTTTCTTCCAAAGACAAATAGTCCAGAAGCAACTTTCCCACTGTTTCTTATTATTTCTTGATAATTCTTGAAACTAAAAGTCAGTCAATATTTGTAACTCAGGCCGGCCAATTTAGAACGGCTTATTGTCTTCTTCATACAGATAAAACAGCCCAAAGATTCCCCTCCACCTTTTCCCAATTGCTGTCTGCAAAAGTGAAAATTTCCAGGAACAACAAAGAGTCTGGGCTTCATGCCAAATTTTCTTTAAGCAAAAGTGAAAATTTCAAGGAAATTTCAGGTCTGAGTAAACTATGAGAAGGGAAATGAAATAAAACTTCTGGAGTTGATAGCTCAGCCAACTTGAGGTAGGTACTAGAAGACAACTAGTCAACAGCAGGATTCATCCAAAATAAGTCAACTTTAAAATAAGTCAACTTCAGGTAAGTAAATAAGATTTCAGTCAACACACAGGAAAAAAGAAAGACAAAATGCAAAATATCCCTATCACAATTCCAACCTTACTCTTCAGATTGGTAAGCTAGTAAGCTACTGTCCAAATGCCTATCTGACATTAAAATCAACAAAGAGATCTCCCCATTTTCCAGCTTGGCCTAAAATATCCCCGTATATCCATGTTAAAAAAGAGAGAAAAGAAATCTCTTCCTGCTCTAAATCTGACAGAACCCTCCTTTGTTCCTCTTCTGTTGGCTGATGGGTTTCAAATGATTACCTCTGGGCACCTAAAATTGATTTGTTATTTGAAGGGCAGCTGCTTCCCATTTTATCTGCCTTACTACATTTCTGTTGGGCTTCTAGAGCTCTTCAAGCTGTTTTCTTTTTAAAACAGTTTGCCTTTTTCACTTCTTAATTTCATTTCTCTTGGTACTGTATTTCTTTAATTTTAAGAATGCATTTCCTTTCTCTCCTTTTTCATCTATTACTGCCTACTATCCCTTTATATTTTATTGTATTTTAATATTAAGCTGTGATTGGTTTGAAGATTTTACTCCAGAAGCAGAATAAAAAAAAAACTTTGTAATAAATAACTTTGGACAGAAACTCTGCTTTATTGTTGTTACTGCTGTTGGTTTTTATGAATTTCATTCTTTTCGATTTAAAAACAAGATACTACTAAAATCCCTAGACAGCAGAAAATAGCCATAGAGCATTAAAGTCAGCTCAATATTTTTGGAGGAAAATATTTCAGTTCCAACATGAACTTTTTGTCCTTTCAAAAGAGAATAGCGCAGCAAATGCCAATCAAACTCTTTAACCGTACCTCTTGTCACACTGGAAAAGATGGTAATGTTGCTGACGCCACACAAAGAATTTGTAACTTGCATGTCAAAATGACATTTATAGGGTCTTCAAATTGGAAACTGTACATTTTATTACACTCCCTGTCAAAAAAAAAAATTCAGTTCCACCAGAGGTTAGAACAACAAGGGAAACCAACCAATCAATACTGGAGCTTCTAATATCTAGGCTGAACAAAAAATCATTAACCTGTTATTTTTATGATTTTGTTCTGCTTGAAATAAGGTATTTTTAAGTTTTTCCATTTCCCAGATGAATTTCAAGGGGAAGTTTTATTTTCCACCTCTTTTTTTCAAGGGCCCATTGGATTGTAAACAGCTGTTTAGGGTAGGGAAGAAGAAATGTACTTTTTAGAGAAAGAGGGGAAGGTTCAAGGTGGTTAATGCAAACCAAAAATCCCCCCCTCTCAGGAATAGAAATGGTAATATTTTTTCTTCATCAGTCATTTCTTGCAAATTAAATAAGGAAACCATAGTTCATTCTGTACAGACTATTAAAATGGCCAGTAATATTATTTACAAGGGACGCGGTGGCTCAGTGGGTTAGGATGCTGAGCTTGTCGATCAGAAGGTCGGCAGTTTGGTGGGTCGAATCCCAAGTGCCGTGTAGCAGAGTGAGCGCCTGTTACTCGTCCCAGCTTCTGCCAACCTAGCAGTTCGAAAGCACGTAAAAATGCAAGTAGAAAAATAGGGACCGCTGCGGTGGGAAGGTAACAGCGTTCCGTGTGCCTTTGGTGTCGAGTCATGCTGGCCACATGACCACGGAGACGTCCTCGGACAAGAGCTGGCTCTTGGGCTTTGAAACGGAGATGAGCACTGGCCCCTAGAGTCGGAAACGACTAGCACGCATGTGCGGGGGAACCTTTACCTTTACCTTTAATATTATTTACAGTTTCCAGTAAGCAGCAGAATCTGATTTGCTAATTTGGATGAAAGCACCTTTTCTCCCAAATATTTATTTAGTGCAGAATTTGTTGTATTATCTTCTTAAATATGGCTTCCACTTCCCTTTATTATTTAAATGATTCTTCCTTTGAATAGTTTAAAAACATTCATGTAATATACAGTAATTGTATGATTCCTTCATCTTTTGCAGCATTAAGCTATGAAAAGTAACTGAAACTCACCTGGTGCCTTTTTAATGTAATTTTCATAGAAACTGAATAATTCTCATATGCATTTTAAAAATATGTGACTTCAATAATGCTACGACATTATTTCCTGGGCCATAGTCTGTATACATTTATCTGGAATTATTTCCTTATATTTTCCCTCTACTACAAAGTATTTTACTGCAAATTATTATTTTACATTGTATTTTAATATATTTTTCATTTTGTCCTGTTAATTTGCAAAAGGAACAATATTGTTCTGCAGACTTATATAAATACAGTAAATAAATGGATAAATATTGTATTTTTGTCTCATATTAGACAAATATTATCTCCAAAAGCTCATATCAGTAAAAGGAGATAAAAAGAGACAAGTGCTGCCACTAACTAAAAAAAATTCATAAACTAAAAGGACAAGAAAGAAAGGGAAGTGGTAAAAAAAGATAGAGGAAAGCCATCAGTTTTTCAAGGCTAAAAGTGATGAACTGTAAGTGGACATTTTTATCCAATTTGAGCCGGTCTGATTTTTTCTGGTTGATGATTTTGCTTGAATAGCAATTGATGGTTCTTGTTCTTTTGCCAATGGATAAGGACAGAATGGACTGATGGGCCCCAGGGATTGCTCCATGTTTTCTCCATGGTTACAGAGGATCTCATGATGGCTTTTACCCATTTATTTCATTATCATCACCCTCTACTGTTTATCCAATATGACTTTTGATCTACAAAAAGCTGCATGGACAACATAAATGTTCTCTACTCTAATTAAATTAATATAAGCTGATCTATGTGAATAGATAAACAATCACATAAGTGCAAATGCCTTTCTGACTTTTAAATTGCTATCTAAAAAAGCATTCCATTACTGTAGGTATTCACCAAATTGACATATCTAAAGTCATAAGAGAAGATAGCCTCCAAGCCTAAAGTATCTTCCAGTCAAGGTAAATTAATAGGTCATTGAAAACATCTGGGAATTCATCACAGGTTTTTTTGCATCCCTTGGTAAGGTAAAGGTAAAGGTTCCCCCGCACATGTGTGGGGCCGGTGCTCATCTCCGTTTCAAAGCTGAAGAGCCAGCGCTTGTCCAAGGACGTCTCTGTGGTCATGTGGCTGGCATGACTAGACGCCAAAGGCGCACAGAACGCTGTTACCTTCCCACTGTAGTGGTCCCTATTTTTCTACTTGCATTTTTACGTGCTTTAGAACTGCTAGGTTGGCAGAAGCTGGGACGAGTAACAGGCGCTCACTCTGTTACGCAGCACTCAGATTTGACCCGCCAAACTGCCGACCTTCAGATCGACAAGCTCAGCGTCCTAACCCACTGAGCCACCGCGTCCATCGCATCCCTTGGTAGTCTAGCTTTTTTGTCACTTTTAATTAATTATCACAAATTTATTAAAAAGGGAGGGGGTCTCTGAAAATTTTATTCACTAGAGTAAAACATTTGAAACCTTGCTTTTCCACATCCCAGTTCTGACTAAATTGGCATATTTGTGTTCCTTCCAAATCTCTGCAGTTGTGAAAAGACCAAACATTTTTTGAGCATTTAATATGATCAAATGTTCTGTTACTAATCCAAAGATTTTCCTGGGGTTTTCCTGCTATGCTATTTCTTCCAGTGAAACATTCAGATCATAGTTTTCTTCTTTTTGGAACCATAGCCATTTTCCCAGGATTAGAACTTTTCTTCTTGTTAATAATATTTTAGTATCTTATATACTCAAAGTTTGAATCTTGTGCCACACATTGCCGCATTGAAACTGCAGTTCCTTTCAGTGGCACTTATTCAACTACATTAGGAAGTCAGCTATTAGTCTAGGGACCTTCCTGTAGCTGCAGCTCATCTTTTGGGATTTATAAGTGTCCATGTTTCATGGTAGGAATATATCAATTATAAATAATCAGCTCCCCTGAATTACTCATCAGCTACCTAGTTGCCTATCAGCTATCTTATACTTGGAGAAAGAAAAGAAAAAAAGAAAAGATGAATGCCAAGAAAATGATATGCTTATAGTATGTGAGATATAAGATACTTTCAAAATATTTTCCCACTTCCCAATCCATCTAAAGAAATCTGAAACTGATTCAAGGTCACCACCAGTCTTAAAACTTGAATAATATAAGCCAGTGAGGACTTTCTTTTCAGTACTTGAAAGTACAATTCAATCAGTGCATGACCACTATTCACATTATTAATTCATGTTGAATGTATTTGCCCGATTCCTCAACCCAAAAATCAAAGTTGTCAACGTAAGGAAAAAAAAACACCCCAGCAAGACACTATCCTGTTGCATACAAGATCAGTGAAATATTATCTCAATGCAATGCCACAGCAGCCAAACTCCATGTGGAGGGAGGAGAGACTGGCTTGAACTGCATAGGAGATGGAGCAAAGCAAGATCTCACAATGAAAAACAACTGTCCACAAAGCACTACAAAGCTTCAGCATTGCAAATGAAGTTATTGCCTTTTGTGCAATTCCATCTATGACTAGGTATTTATGTAGGCAGGCTAGACTGCTTGAAATCCCACACAAACACACTAAATTTCCTTTAGATTCCCATTTTTTCTGGTTAAATGGAATGAATCAGACTAATTCAAACAAGCAGGTACTCTAAGCCCTAACTGTCACTCAAGCCTGATACACCTCTTGCTCCAGGGATAAATTACCCAAATCTTTACTCCATATATTCAAAAAGTAGCTCCAAATTTTGTTTTCTCTCTCATTAGTTTCAGGGATGATCTGCATCCAGAATAAATAGGGACCACTGGTCATTTCTTAAGGGCAGGAATGAATTTTCCTTTCCAATCAGAGCCATTTTTAACAAATCTAATAGAGTTGAAAAACTGGGGTTCTTTTTTTCTTTTTTCTTTCTTTTGGGCTCACTGAATTAACAGTAAAACGAGGAATCTGTTTTCTTTTGTTTGTTTTTAAAAGCTGATGGGACAAGCAGAGCAGTGGAACAATGGATCTATTTTTTATTGACAAGAGGTCTGCCATTTCCCCCTTTTAGCTCTAGTGTGGAGAAAAATGGCAAAAGTATGATGTTTTCCTTCATTGTTTTAATTGTCCAAAATGGGTAAAGTAAATGTATCTACCAATCAGGATCTGGATAGAGCAGACTATCGAGCCATCACTGTGTCCAAAGCAGAAGAAAGAGTGAAATTCAGAAAAACATTTAAGTCAGTTTCATTTCTTGGCAATTTTCATCGAGGACTCCTGCGGCTTAAGTCTGCAGTGTAGAAAACTGTCACTTTTATCTTTCTGCATTTCAGAATATTACACTTCTTCCCAAATCTTGCTTTTCCTTACTGGTACGTAATGTCAAAAATTCTTTCTGTTTTCTCTTTTCCCCATGTTCATTTTTCCTTCTCCATCAAAAGCATCCAATATAAAAGTCAATATACTCTCCCTCCATTCAATTATCACATTTTATGGACACATAATTGTTTAGCAACTACTATACAGAAGTAGCCAACAATATGTTTCTCTGAAAATAATACCACTTGTGATTTAAAAAAAAAGTGACAAACCAAATGGAGAATACAACTCTTTCCTTCCTATTTTTTTGGATGTGACAAGAATCAAACCAGTTCCCCTTGTTGCCTAATCCTTTCCAACTTAAACTGAAACTCTCTGCTTTCAGACAAAGCCCCTGAAATGCTATCTAAACTACAGAATAGCAGCCTCATAGGGCAGCTCTAATAAGGGAACTGCATACAACATACTAATAAGGTGAAAAACCTCAGAGCTCCATTCATTCAATCATCAGGGACGTTCAACTGATTACTTCAACACATTGAACAAAATCTATAGTTTTGCTAACAGTAGAGATAATGTATAAGAATCTGCCCAGATTTCCCAAAAGTTGTCAACAAATCAGATTCCCCTAGGATTTCCCACTTTATACCCCCGAACTCTATACAAATCTTTGTTCAGGGCTCTTATTAAAGTTGAAAA
Organism: Vipera berus; assembly: GCF_964194415.1. Classification (NCBI taxonomy): domain Eukaryota; kingdom Metazoa; phylum Chordata; class Lepidosauria; order Squamata; family Viperidae; genus Vipera; species Vipera berus. Next base: position 34,826,078 of record NC_138205.1, on the reverse strand, counting down.
TACAGTATTCAGCAATCATTGAATAAATAGTTGGCTATTTGCCCTTAATGTTCTGCTTTGTTTTTCTGAATGTTCCATGGCATTACGTTACAGTATTAGCTTGTGTCTAATGCTTTGCAGTGGGAAAATGAAATGAAAGTGGGGACAACTGGGAAGCTTAAAAAGATATTCTAAACTTTATTTCTTCCAAATGAGAATGGAAGTGAGATAGGCAACACTGAGTTCATTTTTCGTTTTATTAAACGAGTCAGAAAGAGAGGAAGGGACAAAGTCCTTCAGAGGAAGATGGGAAATTGTCCAGAAAGGCTGATTTGTGTCCTCGTGCCTGAAAGAAAAGGCAGCTGCTGTTGTTATTCCTTCTCCTTAGAGAAAGCTATTTTTCCTACTTGTGGAACTTCTGTTCTGCAGCTTTGTCACAGACTATGTAATAGGGAAAAAAATCCATTTGTGACAATACTGCAGTTTTGTCAAGTGCTACTTAAACTCTTAAATATATTAAAGCTGAAGATGTGTCTTCATCAGTGAAAACAAAGAGAGACCTCTTACTTCCTCCCACATGGCCATTTGCTTCTCCCAAATGTTGAAAGATGAAAGTGAGAAAACAAGCTTGTCAAACTTGTTTTTATGGTTGAAACCGTTCCCAGACTCCTTCCACTAAAGTGCACAGTTTCTCCACACAGAAATAACTACAAGAATAACTTAATAATGAATACCTAAAAGAGTGCCAGAAACTACTGGAATAAAAGTCAGCCAGAAATTGCACAAGGGTAACGGTTGATGGTTACATCAAACTCATCATTAGTAAGAAATTATATTACCAGGAAAAAGTCTTACCAGATCAGCACTTCACAAATAAGAAATATTTTTGCCTCAGTAAAAAGGGCTTCCATATTGAAATCTATTCATCTAATGATGTTGGAGAAAGACCTGCCTCTGCTACTCCATCAGAATATTAGGACAAAGCAGAACCAAATCCACATCATTCCCAATTCATACAGGGTGAGCTATGCTCACACAAATACTCCTTCTATGTATCTCTATTATCCCTAAAATAATTATTTAATTAAATTATTATATTTGGGCTACTCTACAAGGAAAAAAAACAGTATTGTTAAAGCAAAACTTGGCAAACTCTCAGATGTGTCTTGTCGAAACATACAACAAAAACTCAGTACCCTGTCAGTAAACAGTAAGCAGGAAATGCCTAAGATTAATAATATTTTACTAAAATTGTTGTACCACCCAATATGGTTCTGTGAAAAAAAATATTTTTGCAACATATTTAGAAAGTGCAAGTCTTAATTATTACCTCAGGTTTCCTCTCCTTTTATATGTGAATAATAAAAAGAGATAAGGAATGGACACAAGAAACCCAGGTTTCAAATAGATTTAGTCCCAAGTAAGGGTAGCTAAAGTTTAAATTACTATATAGATAGCAAAGACCTGGATTTCAAAACTGCTTAATAATAATTCTTAGATTATTCTAGTCTGTAATTAATCAGCTTAGCCTATTTCATAAGATTGCTATTCCTTATCCCTCTTACACATTCCTCAAACTTCCATGAAAAAGGATGGAATATATAAAGAAGGGTGGATAAATAAGTAGTAGCCTTTTTAATTTTAAAACCTTGACTGAGAATGCAAAAAGGGTTGTATTATTTGCATAGTATTTTCAAAATGCAGGGGAAAGAGTGAGGACTGGCAAAGTCACTGAGTGGGAAGAAAGTAGAGGAGAGAGAGAGATCAATTGGCACTATCCATCAAGCTACAAGAAGTCTAAATAATCCAGGATATCAACTTGGCTGATATATAGCTGATTTCAATGAGAAGGAGCCCTTTAACAAGGCAGCTGTTCTCATGGCTACTGATCACAAACTGTCTGAGCATACCTGCAACTGAGACACATGGCTCAAAGCCATTCATCACAGATCTGCCCTAATGACCAGGCTTATTAGTAAACATTCCGTGAACCTAATAATTTGCAGCTGTGCCTGGGGCAAGCTTTGGAGAGTCAGCTATATATAATAAGATTTTATATATATATATATATATATATATATATATATATATATATATATATATATATATATATATATACATATATACATATACATACACACACACACACACACACACACACACACACACACACACACATATATATATATATATATATATATATATATATATATATATATATATATATATATATATATATATATATATATATATATATATATATATATGCATGCATGCAAGGTTTGGAAATTTGAGAATCACTTTCTTGAACTTTAGTTAGCATTACTGAAATGCCCTACAAATGGGCATACACTTATTTTACTGCATTAGGAGAAAAGTTTTCAAAAATTAAGCAAGTGCTCCTCCCCATCTCTGATCCATAGAATGCAATGTACATGCTAAGAAAAGCTTTACTAGTTGGCTTCATGAATGTTAAGAAATTGTATACATAAAAAAGCCAGTTCCCATTAGGCTCTAATGTCATAGTACCAAACTGGAATTTGCTTGAATGGATGCTGTAATATTAACAGAATACTCCACAACATTCAGTGATTCCCCATGGAATAAAGTAAATGTAGCTTTGAACCATTTTCCTCAATAAATAAATGAACAAGTATATGGTTTTTGACTAATTTGTTTAATTGGCTTCTCTTTATCTAATTTTAGAACTTGAATGTGTGCAGGACAGATAACATCTAGGTCATCTTTTTGCAGAAATATTGAATATTCAGAAGGGCTCAAATTTTTCAGCACCATATGATGCGTTGAAAGCAAAACCTTGCTAATAATAGTTCCAAGCAGCAAATGAAGCATATGCAGACTTTGATGAAAATATTTTTATTCATTTCGGTATTTGAGGGACCATGACAATGCATCCAAATTAATGTGGCTAATTTTATATCATTTTTATTGCTATATATTTATTGTTTTTACATTATTGTATTGTATTTTATTTTTACTCCTATAATTTTGAATTATATTCTATGAAATGTAGCTCATAAATATTTTAAATAAGCGAAATAATCAAGAAACCTTTCTGTTTAGCACAGTCAAAAACAAACCACACTACCTACAAGACTCCATACACACACACTCTCTCTTCTCTCTCTCTCTCTCTCTCACTACACTACACTACACACTACAGCACTTCGTTGATTTTTGAAAAGTTACTTGCTATTACAGATATCAAAGATCTTGACAATGCTGAAACATCTTTTACAGATTATTTCAGAACAGCTATATTCAACTCACGGCCGTCTTATCCAAAGCATTTTATTCTCTGCCCACTTTCCATTTTCAGCCAAATACCTGCAGGTCCATAACCCATCTGATTAGTTGATGGCTACCTGATTGCTGCAGTTTCAATGGCTTGTTGAGAGCATCAATTGCCAGTCATGTCACCAAGAAAAAAGGATTAATAACAGATTGTTCAGCTGACTCAATACTGTTGAATATGCCCAACCAAACATTGTCAATAGCATTCCCACCGGGATGCTCTCAGTGTACAGGAACCATGAAGAACATCTTTCATGATTTTACAAAACAATGATTAACTCCAGACCTTCACAGTGGGTAAGGTGTATGAGGAGTGCCTCAGCAAATAGAATATATTATTTCCAAATATATTCTTCTCCCTCTTCTGTTGCTGTTTTGGACAGCATCTTTTGAGAACAATACTTGCTAGGGGAAAAAAACACACATTTTCTTGTAGGCCCCATGGTAGGGTATAATGTGTCCCATAGGAAACATATCTCTCAAACCCTTCTGAAATCTTCTTTGAAGAAAGCCATCAATTTGGTAAATTGGTTCAAGTTAGGTGTATCTGTGTGTGGGAAGAAGAATCTGGAATCTGTGGAACACAGGATTGCATCAACAATAAGAAGGCTGGAACTGATTTTATGACAGATCTGGGTCTCCACGTTTGTTACTGACCTTTCCTCAGTGTAATACCTATGATCTTTCCAAGACATGATACAGTAATTCAGCTAAAGGCTAGGAAATGCAAATGTTAGCCAGTTATTAAATAAGTGCTAAAAATTATTCTTTGTATAACAAAGCACCTTTCTGAGCATATTAATGCTTAAACTCCATGAATAAACTAAGTCTTCTTTTCCATTTATGGCTCATCATCATCAATAAACCTGTGACAAAAAGGAAAAATAAGCTGCTTCCCTTTATTCTGTTAAGGGAGTCTAGTTCACAAGGGAAAGAAAAACCTCATTTTAAGAAGCTATTAATATTAACAAGAATCCAATTTATTTTTTTATATTAATTTTATTAAAAATCAAAAGATAAAAACAATATAAAAATGTGTTTAAAAGCAGAATAAAAAGAAAATACTGCGAAAAAGAAAAAATAGAAAGAAAAGAAAAAATAACAATAAAGATAAAGGAAAAAAATGACTTTCTCCATCACAAATATGAACTAGTTTAGTCACTTTTCATCTTGTCCTGAAATATAAAAACTGAACTTTTGTTCCCACATCTTACCTGTTATCCATAAATAATCCTTAAAATCTGGCATTCAGTCATGATTAGCATCTATTAAATCCATACATAGTTAACCTTTATCAAATAAATCAACTTTATATTCCTTCCTTTTAATAATCTTTACTTTACAGAATAGAGTTGGAAGGGACATTGGAGGTCTTCTAGTCCAACTCCCTGTTCAAGCAGGAGACCCAATACCATGTGAGAAAAGTGGTTGTCCAGTCTCTTCTTAAAAACCTCCAGTGATGAAGCACCCACAACTTTTGAAGGTAAGCTGTTTCACTTCACTGTTAGGAAGTTTCTCCTTAATTCTAGATTGCTTCTCTCTTTGATTAGTTTCCATCCATTGTTTCTTTTCTTGTCTTCTGGTGCTATGGAAAATAAGTTAACCCCCTCTTTATGCCAATACCTCAAATACTAAAACAATGCTATCACTTTACCCCTAATCCTTCTTTTCTCTAGACTAGCCATATCGAATTCTTGCAACCATTCTTCACGTTTGATCTTCGGACCTTTAATCATCTTGGTTGTTCTTCTTTGCACTTTTTCCAAAATTTCAATATCTTTTTTGTAATATGGTGAACAAAACTGGATGCAGTATTCCAGGTGTGCTCTTATTAAAGTTTTACAAAGTGTACTAATACTTCATGTGATCTTGACTCTATATGTGTGCTTGCGTTAGCTTTTTTTGGCTGCTGCCACACACTGCTGGCTCATATCTAAGTGATTGCCCACTAGGACTCCAAGATCTCTCTCAGACTTGGTGTTTTGAGCCAGGTTTTACCTATTCTGTACTTGTACCTTTGGTTTTTCTGGCCTAAATTAAAACCTTCCTTTTCTCTACATTAAATTTCATTTTATTGGATAGAGGTCATTGTTCAAGTCTGTCGAGATCCTTTTGGATCTGCCAACTTAGTGTCTTCTGCAAATTTGATGAATTCCCTGTCAATTCCCTCATCTAAGTCATTTATGAAGATTTTGAACAGTACAGGGCCTAAAACAGAACCTTACTTCCCTCCATATAGATGTAGTACTATTAAGAACTACTCATTGAGTACAGTAGGTTTGTCAGCCAGTTACAAATCTATCTGGTGGTGATGCTGTTTATCCCACATTTTTCTAGCTTATCAAGAAGTAGGTTGTGATCTTTGTCAGATGGCTTATTGAAATTTTGTTATTTCTGTTCTGCCTTTTATGGTTATATTTTTGGTATACTTCCTTGCCATCTTTTCTCTTTAACGGACCAGCTGTTTCCTTGACTTTTTTTCTTGTTATTTATATGCTAAAAATAATTTTTAAAAAATTTCTTGCAACATTTGTTGCAAGTCATAGTTCTTAAGTCTGATAAAAGAAACCTTGTTTTTCAAAAGATACATAGAAACTAGTATATGAGAATTTACAGTGAGTTACAATTGTTTTGCTAAGTGTGACAAGCAGAAGGATGTCAAACTGCTGAAGCAGGATATTCCATATGTATGGTAGTCATGTGATTTGCATCTATGAATAGTGATATCTATGAATATCACTAAGTTAAAAGTACAGGTAGTCCTCAACTTACAACCAGTTGCTTAGTGACCATTCAAAGTTATGATAACTCCCCCAAAAGTACTAACTAATTCCAAAGTTTTGATGCCCCCCCCATAGTCACATGACTGCATTTCAGGTGCTTGGTAATTGGACTTCATTTACTGTTTGCAACATCCTAGGGCCATATGATAGAGATTTACAAGATTTTTGCCCTGAATTGGCATTTACTTCTAGTTTTTGGCAAAAACACCCCATAGTGAACAATGGGTTCGCTTAACGACCATGGCATTTGTTTAACAACTGTGGCAATTGCTTAATAACAGTGACAAAGAAGGTTGTAAAATCTAGTCCCAATCACAGAATATCCCACGTTATGACCATGGGCAGCCTCCATTACATTACAGTTATTAAGTTAATGACTATCTATAACAAAATTAGAATGTTTTGCCATAATAACAAATAAAACAAATATGATATGAAAGGATCATCAGTCAGGCCTATCAAAACCTTGCAAAATGTGTTTGATCTAAACAAGTACCATTACAGAAGAAATGCCCAAGTACGCTGCAAGAGAGAAGCAGACAAGCTTTTTCAGTTGAAAGTGACAATATCACACACACACACACACACACACACACACACACACACACACACACACAAATCTATTGGGGCCCACATCCTATACCAATGTTGGGTCTGAAGCCAATTCTAAGTGAGGCCAGAGCCTAAAAGTTGAGCAGAATTACTCTTTTCTCTCTTCCTGGACCCCCTCTTTTTCTCTTATTCTTCATATAGCAAAGCAAACTCTTAAGAAAAAGACAAACTGCTTTTGCTGGAGGTCTGAACTGATTATTTATAAAGGACTTCGGAAATTAAACTGAAGGCTTCATGAAATTAGGTGTGGCCCTAGGCATGCAGGGTGCTCACCCCTATTCTAGAAAGTTATACCTTTATAAAACCACTTCCAACTATCTTTAAAATCATTGTCTGCAAGTGAATGATGGGGTTTAAGTAGTAGATAGAAATAACAAGACATTCAAAATGTTAGACACAAGTGAATCACAGAGATGCTACAAAAAATGTATTGAAACATGTGGAAGGGACACTGAAAATCTGTTAAAAGTTGCTCTTCACATCAGCTGATGCAAAATCCTAAAAAAAAATCTACTGTCACCTCATATGATAGAGCAACACATTAAATCTCTGCAGAGGAATATTTGTTGGCAACGAATAGCAAATCTGCCTATAGAGCTGAAGAGTTGGATGAGATTTGGAAGGGACAAACTCACTGCTTGTGGGATTGCCTCAGACAGGTTTGGTAAGCAATTTCTTTTAAAACTTTAAAAAGTGGTCCATACAAATGGAAACCCTTGTTTGTCTAGAGATGACAAAAGAATTGTAGGCATGGTCCATAAGAAACAATGCCTCTCTCAAACTACTTTCAACTCAACCATTCCTTCTCCAGCTTTAAAAAAAAAGTGAATTGTTTCCTGTCCTTCTCAATTTATCTGCTAGCTCCTAAATTTCTGCACAACAAGCGCCTTTCTGCCCTACAGTAATCGCAGCCTTTCGAGCGCGAAAGGTGAACGTTCCGCATCCCCATACTCTGGACACAATTACATTTATACATAACCCCCTCCTTCCCTGTCATGATCTCTTTGCCTGACATCTCATCTGTCAGCAGCCCATCGTGGCCACAGATCCAGTGACCTCCCTCTGAATAAAAAGAGGAAGGGACAGGGCAGTAAATCCCATCCCCAGAGCGCATCAGCACGGCAGTAAATTGGAATCCTCTCTGTGCCCCCTTTATTATCACACTCACAGCATGAAGTTATGAGCCTCCACGCAGCTCCTGCTATAAAAATGTGATGGATGGGAGGGAAACCTCAGGGAGTTAATCTATTCTCCCATTAAATTTTACTTTAATTGGTCTTTGAGTCAATCAGAAACTCACTAGTCAGTGAATTAAGAAAAGGAAAGGGAGAGGGATTAAATGGGTAGGAAGATGAAAGAAGGGGTGCCTCTATCAAATCATATGATAAGGATCTAAATAGCTGGTGCCTGTGACCCATACCCTGCACTTTGAAAAATAGCAATTTTCAATCTTAGGTAGAGGTCCTTCCCAGCTTTGAAATCCAAATTTCCTTGAATATATTTTAATATAGTTTTTAAGTCAAAGACCTGAAGCAAACTGTCCTCCAAGCTTTATCTTCTAATGCTTCTGGCTTGGAATTCTGGGAGCTGTAGTAAAAAAAAAATACCAGAGAGCACAAGTTAAGGGAAGCTATCTAAACTATAAACATTACAAGCAACAAGGAAGCTATATAAACACACAAACAAATAAACATGTTCAATCAATCAGAGCTGGAAAGGACATTGGAGATCTTCTAGTCCAAGCAAGAGACCCTATACCATTTCAGATTGGTGGTTGTCCAGTCTTTTTTAAAACCTGCAGTGATGGAGCCCCTACAACTTCTGAAGGCAAGCTGTTCCACTGGTTAATTGTTGTCACTGTTAGAAAATCCATCCATAATTTCAGGTTGCTTCTCTCCTTGATTAGTTTCCATCTATTGTTTCTCGTCTTGCCTTCTGATGCTTTGGAAAATAAGTTGATTCCCTCTTCCTTGTGGCAGCCCCTCAAATAGGTCCGCCTGGTGCGCCAGTTGCGGCCCTATCTAGACCGGGATGCCTTACGTACGGTCACTCACGCGCACGTGACCTCTCGTCTGGACTACTGCAACGCTCTCTACATGGGGCTACCCTTGAAGACCACTCGGAGGCTCCAACTGGTACAGAATGCAGCCGCGAGAGTTGTGTTGGGAGTTTCCCGACACTCCCATGTTACACCTCTGCTCCGTGAGCTGCATTGGCTTCCAGTTGTCTTCCGGGTGAGATTCAAGGTGTTAGTAATGACCTACAAAGCCCTACATGGCATGGGTCCGGAATACCTTGGGGAGCACCTGCAGCCGGCGTCAACTTCCCTCCGCCCAGTACGCTCCCACAGAGAGGGCCTCCTCAGGGTGCCACCGATCAAAGAATGTCGACTGGTGGCCCCCAAGGGGAGGGCGTTCTCTGTGGGCGTGCCAGATTTATGGAACCATCTTCCGGTTGAGCTCCGGATGGCGCCCGACCTCCGCTCCTTCCGGCGCGATCTCAAAACCTACCTTTTTGAACAAGCTGGCCTGGCCTGACGGGATGGGGTTGGGTTTTATAAATCTGTTTTAACTTTTTAATGTGTACTAATTTATTCATGGGCATTGTTTGTTTAATCACTTTTAATTTTTGTATCTTGTTTTTTAATATGTATTGCCCTGTTCACCGCCCTGAGTCCTTCGGGAGAAGGGCGGTATACAAATTAAATTAATAAATAAAATAAATAATAAATACTGGAATACTGCTATCATGTCAACCCTAGTCCTTCTTTTCTCTAGACTGGCCATACCCAATTACTGCAATCATTCTTCATACGTTTCTGTCTCTTTAATCATCTTCTTTGCACTTTTGCTCTTCTTTGCACTTTTTCCAAAGCCTCAACAACTTTTTTGTAATGTGATGACCAAAATTGCAGTATTCCAGGTGTGGTCTTCCTAAGGATTTATAAAGTGGTACTAATACTTTGCATGATTCTGATTCTATGCCTCTGTCTATACAACCAAGGATTGTATTGTATTAGCTTTTTTGGTTGCTGCCACCCATTGTTGGCTCATGTTTAAGTGATCGTTGGCTAGAACTCCACGATCCCTCTTACAGTTACTGTTTTTGAGCTGGGTTTTGCTTAATCTGTACTTGTAGCTTTGGTTTTTCTTGCCTAGGTGTAAAATCTTGCTTTTGTCCACATTAAATTTCATGTTGTTGGATAGGGCCCATTGTTCAAGCCTGTCAAGATCTTTTGGGATCCTGAGCTTGTCTTCTGGGATGTTGGCTATTCCTGACAGCTTAGTGTCATCTGCAAATTTGATGAGTTCCCCATCTATTCCCTCATCTACCGGTAAATCATTGATGAAGATATCGAAGAGTACTGGGCCAAAGATGGAACTTTGTGGTACCCCACTGCTTACTTCTCTCCATATGGATGCAGTACTCATTGAGTACAGTTTGTCAGCCAGTTACAAACCCATCTGGTGGTGACGGTGTCAGTCCCACATGGGTTGTGGTCTACCTGGTCAAATGCCTTGCTGAAATCCAAGTATACTATGTCCACAGCATTTCACTGGTCAACTAATTTAGTAACTTTGTCAAAGCATGAAATAAGATTGGTTTGGCATGATCTATTTTTTAAGAAACCCATGCTGGCTCCTAGTTTTAACTTAATTTGTTTCTAGATGTTCACAGGTCTGTTCTGTAGTTTCCTGGGTCTGTTTTTCTTTTCTTTTTTGAAGATGGGAACCACATCAACTCTTTTCCAATCCTATGATAGTTCCCCAGTGCTCCAGGATGGATGAGTGGGTGGGTGGATGAATGGCTGGATAGATAGATAGATAGATAGATAGATAGATAGATAGATAGATAGAGATAGAGAGATAGAGAGAGAGAGAGAGAGAGAGAGAGAGAGAGAGAGAGAGAGAGAGAGAGAGAGAGAGAGAGAGAGAGAGTGTAGCCATGGATGGGTTTAATGTTTTTAAATTGTGATTTTAATTTTTTGCGGCTAGACTTAATTTAATTTAATTTTAATTTTATATTGTATTGTTTTTAAATTTTGCCTTGTAAACCGCCCTGAGTCCTTTGGGAGTAGGGCGGTATATAAACCAAATAAATAAATAAATAAATAAATAAATAAATAAATAAATAAATAAATAAATAAATAAATAAATAAATCATACATACATACATACATACATACATACATACATACATACATACATAATGTAGCTTTCTAACAAGTCATGCTATTGCCACATCCAGGTTTTAAATCTATACTTAATACTATAGACCATTTCCCAAATATGAGAGAAGTGTTTTTCACATTCAATATGGAGAATCCATGAAGAGAATCTGGAGGCTTCATCAAGCATGGAAAATATGTGCTACACTACAGAGCTTGACCTCCTTCTTCAAGATCTTTGCTCTCTTTGCCTAGTCATATTCAAAGGAAATAATAAGAACAGAGACTGCTGCTTCCTTGGAAGCCACTGAAAAGACACTTTCTTCCCAAATACACAGACTAATTTTGTATGCATATGTTTAGTTGCAATTGTTCTATAAGAAAAAAACCAGCAAATTTCCACGTCTGTAGAATCACCTTGCAGAGGCTCCATGTTCCAAACTTTAAGTCTTTTAAGTGACTCAATATATTTTTAACAACCTCTTTTATAAATATCAGGAACTGTTTAGACTAGCAGTCTAGTCCTTATATGCCACAAGTTTAGTTCCTTTTTGTGCAAAGTAAGAATATTGTTATTGCAAGATGTGCAGCCAAGATTAGGGTAGAATTAGGATTTTGCATTTTGCTCCCAGTGTTTGAGGATGGCAGATCATGGATCAACTTCGAATGCAGTAAAGAAGGTGGGAAATTGAAACCAGTGACAATAAAGAAAGGCCTGCATTTTTATGTAGTCATTTTGAAAACTTCATGTCATCAGGAATTACTATGCTATAGAGTATAATCATAACTGAAATGAATTTAAATCTTGCTTTTCATTAGAAAAAACCCCCAAAGCATGACTAAATCTAATACCAAACATCAGTTCCCTAGCATTTGTACATGCAAATTGACGATATTGTCATAAGTGAGTCAAATATGCCTGTTACAGAACACAACAAAATGTAACTTCTGTAACGATATTGTCACATAGTTCATCCCTTTGCAAAATATTGCTGTATCATTAACAATCACAACGATACATTCCTTATACAAGGGTCTTCACCCTTTTGAAACATGAGATACAACACACACTTTTTTACATAAAGTAATAGAAAAGAATGGTTTTTTTCTCACTACACTAGATTGGTCTAGTGATTAAGGCTCCAGGCTAGAAACCAGGATACTGTGTTCTAATTCTGCCTTAGGTATGAAAGCTGCTGGATAATTTGGGGCCAGCCACTCTTTCTCAGCTCAACTTACTTCACAGGATTGTTGTTTTGGAAAAAGGAGGAAGGTTACTTACAAAAATAATAAAGGTGGGGTATAGATAAATAAATAAAATGAATCTTTTGATTATTAAATCTTAGAAAATTTTATGGATGACATGAGGGCTAGATCAGCAAGAACGAGAGTGAACTGATTTGCTACAGAAGCAATGCATGAATGTCAACCACTTCTGAAAAAATGAGCACAGGACTTAGAGAAAGAGACATAAGATTTAACATTGTATTTGTGTCTCCATATGTTATATTTCAGCTCTAAAATTCTGGTTTACTCAGAAAGAGGCCTTAACTCATGAGAAAACTACTGTACAGTAATCTGAAGAGATTTCAGAATTCTGTATGAAATCTCTTAAGATTTCATGAAACAATACAGAAATCTCACAGAATTTAGCAATCTCATGAGATTTTCACCTATAAAATAACAGAATATACCTGGTCCTCTTGATCTGCAAACCATACACATAGACAGACATACTTCCTCCTCAAAGGTGCTTGAATTTTATTGGAAAGGTAAGAATGATAATTTAAAACATATTTTGACATTTTAAATTAAACCGCCCCCCACATACATTTTTACATATTTTTTATCAGTTTGGGTAATCAATTGGAAAGCTTTGATTCGTTGAGGACCACAATAACAGTTCTCATAGGAAGCTCTCACTGCATCATATAGGCAGTGAATAATGGCCTTTGAAAAGGTGTAAAAAGTATTTTTTATCTGCAAAAGAAGCACTAAGTTTTAAAGAGTAATATTATGCAAAAAAAAAACCAAACACCAACACTTTTCTATTATGTTAGCTTCCTTCCAATGGAGATGTGCTTCTGATTTTCTACAGTATTTTAGATTTCTGCCTACAGACTAAATCTACCCAATTTTACTATTTCAGCTTTATATTTTCTGCTGTATAGATAAATTATAGCAGGACACTGAGGATAGCTAGCATTACCGACATCCAATGTTGGCCATTTAACAGAAATATAAAATTTCCTAATACTTCCCTATCATTGGATATATCCAAATCTGAATTCAAAAATAAAGTATGAAGGTCATAAAGAACAATAAAAATGATTTGGTGTGCTTTAGGATCACTATAGACTGCAAGCCCCAAATAGGCCACTCTGACTTCTACTGATACTCCTTAGTCTCTATGCTTCATCTGCATTCTTTTTCATTTCCAAATATCCCAAAAGATAGTCAAAGTAGTGTTTTATAGCATAAAAGTAGTGTTTTGTAGCATAAATAAGTAAATTGGGGAACAGGTGGAGGAAAGTAGAATGACGGCATTCTAAAAAATGTCACTCATAAAAGCCTAGGTGATACTACAAACTGGTTACATTTGGTTTATTTCTAAGAATATTTTGGGACCCATGTGAGTCTCAAATATATTATTATTATTATTATTATTATTATTAATAATAATAATAATAATAATAATAATAATAATAATAATAATAATAATAATAATAATAAAAGAAGGCACATAACTGTAGGCAATGTTTTACTTTTAATAAGCCCAAATGTCTTTTCTCTCCCCACAAGATGTAAAAATACAGTAAGTGGGACATAGTGCATGCCAGCTTATCTTCTGGTGAATAGACAAGCTTTCCCAAGGCAGCCATTTTGTGACACACATAAAACATGCTAGTACATTTCCAAATGTGTCTACTGAATGAACATGCATGATTTGTTTATTTACAGACGCAACTCCACAGTCAACAGAATCTTTTTCCCCATAATTGCACTGTTGTATAGTGCAGCATAACTGAACAAAATTACACTTGCTGAATGATATGTTTCCTAGCGGACAGCAGCTTCTTATAGTTTATACTTGGATATAGAATAAATTATTCACACATTTTCCAGCATAATTAATTACTAGCTTCTTCTGAGGCCGAGTTCAGTTAATTTTATCTCTATTCAATCTTGAATTAGGATTGGAGTTAAAGCAGGCAAGATACAAGTATCAGAAAAAAGTATAAATTGGTATTATGAATCAGAATAAAAACAGAAGATATTTTAATATCATCATGTTTATAAGTCATCAACATATGTCTATGAAACTAAATGTTCAATAAACAACAATGCATTCTTATCTCAATTATATCTTAGTAATTATGTATAGAATTGCACGGTATGTATCCTATCTAAATGCAATTCTTACATGACCACACATCTATTCAATTTCCTATACAAAGATAATGTCATTATTGTAGGAGGTTTATGACTGAATCCATTTTAATATTTTATTCTTAGAATTGTAGCACTCAGAGTATCCAAAAGAATTCTTGAAGTTAAATCAACAACTGGCAAAATAGGGAAAAACTTCAAAGCCTCAAATTTATTACAGCATATTTTTTATAGTCACTACAAAAACCTGTCTTTTTAAATCCTCTGGCACATACAAGGAACACAATCTTTTTACTTTTTTTCTAATTCTTAGAGGGAATATTGCTTCTTTTTTTCTCTAAGCTTAGTAACACAAGAGTTACTAAGCAGCTAAAACAAATAGCTCTTCTCAATTCTTTCACAGCCAAAGAGAAATGAGTCAGTTGTCCATGTCCCAAATAACCATTTATTCTAAGAGTTATCTGGAAAATTTAAAGGGCATATAAACCTGCTGGGCATCAGCTAGGACAAAGATGCACTAATTGTGATCCGACCTCTGGCAATTCTGTTTGTTGATCCTTGGTCCACTTTCACAAATATTATTGTTTCTTGATGATGAACATATCCCAGAAGAAAATCTCTTAATGAAGAAGTACCTTTAAAAATACAGTTTTAATAGCAGACCTACTATCTCTTTTGCAGTTATAAATTCCAAAGGATAATCTTCAACGTTGTTTCTGGGATTAAAGATCCCACTCCATAACCATATCATTATCACCATAGCCAACATTGTAGACTGTTTGTACAGTATATACATACAAACATTCTTTCATTTAGGAGAAGGGTGGAAAAAATATCACAGCAAACAGCCCAAATATAACTTTGGTCATTTCTGTAGTGAACTTGGAATACAAACAGAGGCAATATCACGAGGGCAAGTTCTTTAACAATAATTAATAAAGCATCTGTTCTACAGTTAGAATACTGTTAGGATGAATCCTATGGATCTGATTGGCATACAGAACGTATTGCATGTAGAATGTATAATAATTTGTGCTGGCTCTTTTGAATTTCTAAAAAGAAAAATATGAAGTATTCATTCAAATAAAAATGAATTAATATTATGTTTATTAGGTCATTAGTATTAGGCACATAGTAAAGTCAGAAAACATTGCTGTTTAATCCTCAGGTAGGTCATTTATGTATTAAAATGGAGTGTATTGCTGCAAATGTACTAGAAAGGATTTGTAGAGTTTGCAATATATTGCACGTCTTCTTGGGATTAAATACTAGCAAGGACATGAGCACATGCTTTCATACAAATATCATAGTAGAAAGGAAGTGAAAGGAAGTGGTAGACGTCCGGTTTGATATTGTGGTGTGATGGGCACAGAAAGATGAGGCTCTGTCTTCCACATTTGATTTTGCCCTGCTGGAGACCCTAAAAGGGGTTGAAAGTCACCCCAAAGAGGCCACGGAGGGGCCCCTCATTGATCACAGGAGGTTGGCAGCTATTCTGTTTGATCCGAGGAAGCCGTCCAAACCAGTGGGACAAAGACTGGCTACATTCTTGTGGCTAGTCAGAAGCTGCTGACAACCAAAGAAAATAAGCATTAACCAACAAGTTTCAAGCAATGTGGATGGAACTGGGTAAGACCCTATCCTCTCTTTATGATTTCAAGACTTTTTCCTGGGGAAAAACTGCCCAAGCAAAGAATCCTCCCCAATGAGAGAGGGAAGGGGAATTTTTCCCCATTCCCTCAGGAAAAAAAAGTAAATTAATTGCTTGGTGGAAACCAGAGAAAATTACAAGATTAATTTGGAATTAATACACATCTATAACTTTGAAATTTGGGGACTAAAAGTGCTTCTGAGGTTTATTTATTTTTTAAAGAGACTTAAAAAGCTTGTAATATAGGTTTGGATGTAAAAAGTTGGAAGACAGCATCAGCAATATCTAGTGGTGAACTACAGCACTACAATTTATTATGCCTAAAGGAAACTTGGCTGGAAGCCCAGACTCAGATAAGACTCTTGTTGTTTTTAGAAACTTTCACTTTTGAAGACTGAAGAGTGCATTGACTTGGAAAGTTAGTTGGCAAAGGAAGAAAGCTAGAGTAAGACTGAAGAAAATAGAGGGTTTGACCCATTAGATGGGATATTATACTATTAATCAGATGTTTGAACATGGCTGAGAATAGATAATTGTTAGAAATAGAAGTATTATTATAACTAGAAACATAGGATTTGTAACTAGAATATTATATTTTGGTATGAGAAGGGAAATATGAAAATGCTAAGAGGGTTTGAATAAAGGAAGTTTTTGGTTACCCAAACATAAATTATGAGAAATTATAAGTGATAGAGACATTTTGAACACTAATGGGAAAATTAAAATAAAAAAGCAGGAAAAACAGGATATTAATTGAATAAATGGATATTAAGTGAAAATGCAGTTAAGATATATTTTGGTTAAAAAAGATATTTTAAACTGACATTATTGATATTATTAGGAAAATGTAACAAAGATGTTGATATTCAATTGTATATGTATGTTTATTATGTACTTATGATTGTAAAACTAGAAAATTAATAAAATATTTATTAAAAAAGATACGGCAAGTGGTGACAGAAATGATACAATCCTCCCATCAATATCTGGACACAGGCAGTGGTGGGATTCAAATAATTTAAGAACCTGTTCTCTGCCCTAATGACAGTTTTAAGTATTAAAAAATGATATACCGAAAGGTAGTTTATTATTTCATGCATTTAATACTTAAATAAGAACAATAAAAGAGGTACAGAAAACTAGCTTATGTTACAAGAAAGAGTATCAGTATTTAGAAATACTGATACTCTTTCTTGAATGAATCAGTCCCCTTTTCTGTATGCAGCAATCGGGACCCTAGAAAGATGAAATATCTATTCCTGAAATTACCTCTGAGAAGCACCAGCTAGATTTCACCTGAGTGATGTGATTCAAGGCACCGTGTCTCCATTTGGTTTCCGTCGCTCCTCTCTTGGACATTTGGGGAGGGGTATTCCCCCCCCAGGAAGGAAGTTGAATGAAAACCAGATGTGTTCTGGAAAACACATTTTATCATAACCGGTTCATTGAACTCAACAAAAAATTAGGTATTGGTTCTGCTGAACCAGTGCTAACCGGCTGAATCCCACCACTGGACACAGGAATGTTGGGATTCAGCAGTATTGACCTGGCTTCCACAAAATCTTATTTTTTAAAGAATGTTAGCCAGGGATCTTTTTAAGGTTAAAAATGCAATACCCTACAAAACTTCATTCACAAATAAATGTTTTAAATTACAGATATAAATGGAAACTCAGTTTTATTCTAATCACATGGATGCAATGGTGTAAATGTGGTAACAATGTGAAACTCCATAAACTCAGAGGAATTTATAAAATTAAGATTAGATTTTAAATATTTTAAAGAAAAACTAATGTACCAATGCAAGGTGAAGCATACAAAGTTTAAAGAAAGTATTTTTTTAAAGAAATACAATCATACATTTTGAAAAGGTGGGATCCTGCTATGATACAATAAAAAGATTACTAATATTCCTTAAAGAGCCTTATGTGTGCATTTTCCACTCAAAACAAACTTTTAAAACTCAACAGATGTTGCAAATCTATTTGCAAACACAATTTTCTAAGAATAAGCTTATGATGTTTAAAAATAACTTTGAACTGCCCATTTAAAAATGTTTAGAAGCAGAGATTTTTGAATGGAGGAACTATGGGAGAAAAAGAAAAGCAGAGAAAGGGTTGTTTAGCTATTACTTCTCCTAATTTATCAACTCTCTACAATTCCTCAAATATTTGAACATACATTAAAACACTCTGCTATAAGTCCTATAATAAAAAAGCTTCTTGGGCTGCTATTTGAAGGGCATCAGTAAGTTTTAAGGAAAATGTTAAGCAAGCCCTCCCTCCCTCATTGGCTCTCTGTTCTAAACTCTTCCTTCTGCATTCACTCCTACCCTCCACCCCCAAATGTTGTACTGGAAGTTCACGTATATTAGTATTTGTTCACCTTTTAGTTACACAGAGTGGCATTAGCAGGTACTTGCAACCATTCGGTGCATCTCAGTTTAATATGAGTAACTAGTCTTCTTCTGAGAAGATACATCAGCTTGAAAATAGTTCATTCAGTCACAGTACAGAACTCTTGGTATATTTATTTATACTAGGACATTATAGTTGTTCTGTTTCTTCCTCTTGAAGAATTTGAATAACAGGAAAAACCATGGGATCATCTAAAATAATGAATGATAGGCCCAGAGTGTCACTATATTAACTTAGAAATTAAAAAGGTGATATCAAAACTCCTTCACTCACTGGTGAATTCTTAATATAGAAATGAAAAAGTCCATCACAGTCTTCTCCAATCCGAGTTTTTAATTTCAGTCACGTAGTTGCCACCAAGCAAAACATCCTGGCTTCACGCTCTTAAAAACAGTATCATCATACATTGCAATAGCCACTCTGAAATTTGTAACTACAGTCTGACCAATAATTGGAGAAAACATATTTTTTCAAATAACAGATATGTAGAACCCAATCAAAAAGCAACAGACTATATAGCAATGTAGCCATATAGATGAAATCATCCCACACCTTAGTAGTGTTCCCTTTGTATCACTCATAGTTTAGTGCAGCCTACTACTTTTCCTGAATCATTTGTCTACATTATGCCATGATGGTTTATCCTTTATGTGATATATCTTATTGGATCCTGATTGTTGCACCTGCATCACCAGATGCATAGAATTAAAACAACAAACTCTGTTTCCTTTGAGTAATACCAATGCAAAGCAATGTATGGAATAAATAATTTTACATTTCTGTGATTTTACTTTAATATCAAGTTCTTTTGACTAAAGAAGAAACAGTAACTACTATTATTGTTATACCTAGCATAGGGAAAATTTGTTTTCAAAGCGTCATTTTTAAGTGGAACTATATTGTACCTCCACCAGTAGATGGCGCCCTAGGTTTTCTTACAGAACAATACTATAATAAGAACTCCGTTTTCATCCGCCAAAGTTCTTTAAAAACCCTTTTGCTTAAGATAGATAAAGTTCCAGATATTATAGAGGCAATATAATAAGATAAGCTGACGTATTATTCTATTAAGAGTAAAATAAAAGTGTTATACTTCTGGTTTTTAAAGTTATATTTGGATAGAGAAACAGTAACTTAAGGTCATCCACTCTTCTTTGTCACTGAACTAGTTTTTAAATAGGAAGATTAAATCTATATCCAAGTTCAACCAATTTAAGTTTACCTATCACATTATGTTGTGCTCCTGAAACCTTGCAATATTATTTTATTCAGTGAAATCCTTTCACTGGCTTTTTATTTATTTATAGCCAAGCATTCTGAGTAATCTGAAAACAAGGAATTGGAGTAGAGCAAGCTTCCAGGTTTTCCCCCCCAAAAAATAAAACTGTCTTGTTTCAACCTGCATGCAAATTTAGGCTGTACACACATTTAGCCTGCATGCACATGTATCTGGAATGCATAAGCACAAATAATTATCAGCCACACCCATTAAAGCTGAGTTTTGATTATGATGACACAATTGCATAGAAGCAAAAGGTCCCTCAACTAATTCCCTTTCCTCTTCAACAATGTGCATCCATTTTGGCTCAGTGAGCACACCACACTTCCTAAACAGGAAGCAGAATCTAACTATGACCCTGTGATGAACTTTTGCTATTTCTTTAGGCAAAGGGAATGATGGGTCCCAGGACAGCAAATCCTTCTGTATGTACACATAAACTGGGGGAGTTGAGGTAGCAAAGAGAACAGAAGAGTGTAATTATGAAAATTAGCTCTCTTAAACATCAGGCCCTAGGCTCACCAGCTGACAGCTTGAAAGGAAGGTTGTCCAAAGCAAATGGCTTAACAATCTGTTGTATTGCTGTGTGCATTACAAATATTTAAGATGCAGCTGATGACAGGGAGCCTGGGAATGGGATAGCTTCAGGCAAGCTAGAGAGCTAAACCAGGAAAGTGTTTTTTATACTTTTTCAAAGAATGGAGATAAAATTCTTACATTCAAAACAATAAGGAATTATATTCCATTAGGTGTGATGAATATGTAGACATCTATTTCCTAAGTTATATACATGCTGAGAAGTGATAAATAGCCCTAGTTTCCCAACACACCTAGAAGATTTTTAAAGAGGCACATATTTATAAGTTATATATGATTCTCCTAATTGTGGGATACACATAATTGTAATACCAGTATTAAAATAATGATTGGGAGGGGGGAGCTGGTAAGGTGATATTTGAATACAACTGTTTTTTTCCAATCCAACAGAAGGTTGGAAAGCAAATATACTATATAATCGAGATGATCTTTATCAGCAGGATGACTTTTTGAAAATGAAACAGAATCGGTGTAGGAAAAGTCAGCAAAAGATGTTGTTTAAAAAAGGGACAGGTTTCAACCAGAAGATGCAGATAAAGTTTTCTATCTTTGAGAGATGGAATTGGGGAATAACTTGGAAGTGGCTGATTCCTTCTTTCTCGGCCACTTTTGCCTTCTCCTGGTCACATGATTGAAAACAAAAGACCTAGGGAAGAAATAGTGAATTGAAGATGGCTCTTCTCTCAGTGAAATGAAGTGGAATGAAGAATCAGTGAATGGAGCAGCTCTTTAGGATTCTTCTCTGGACAAGGAGAGGACTGGGACCACTTATAAGCACTCCTGACAGGATAATGTGAACAATAATCCCAGAGGTTCATTTTAAAAATATTTCTTATTTTAGATTGTATTTGGAAGATGCTATGGAGTAGGTGAAAATTTTACTGCATAGGACTGAGACAGACTTGTTGTTGTTGTTGTTAGCTGCGAAGTCGTGTCCGACCCATCGCGACCCTATGGACAGACTTGACAGTGGATCTAAAAATGACAGGTCATGGAAAAATGTGGAAGAAGTTGCCACACTATACATAGGAATGAAATTGGTTGATGTCTTACGACTCTTACAAAAGAATGACCTGGATAACTTTTTTATACTGGATTAACAGGTGAGACTTGTTAAAGTTGTGAATAATTTTGTGAGAAGGGGAAAAGAAAAAATGAGAAGAAATCAAAGGCTAGGACTTTATTTGAATACATTTAGGATTACGATTGTTAAAAGGAAAGAAAAGCAATATGAAAAGATCAAGATTATTAAAAAAATAACAGAAATTAACATACAGTTTGTTTATTTTACTAAGGGTAAAATAGATATGTTGTTATCTCTGGTAACTATTAAAGGACTTTTGCTGACCAGGATCATACAGTTTAATGAAATTAGCATAAGAGAAAAAAAAGGAAAAGTTACAAGGAAAAGTTTAGTAACATAAAATGAGTATTATTTTAGGGTTTACTGTTAGGGATTATAAATAAATGAAATAAACTTTATAACAGGGAAAAAATAGAACACATGCAAACTACTTCCCAGTGTGCCCATATACACTAACACACATTGAAGCACAAACAGGCACACACAGATGTAACAAACGACCCTGTAGTCCCAATTTTTGGAGTAGAGTCAGGGCGACTGAATGGAATTGAGCATTTACTGGCTGGATGCCCTTCCTGATGCCTACTTGCAGTTCACAACAGATATTTTTTCTTTGTCATTGGAGAGCAAGATCTGTCTCTCCCTAGGATTGAACTTGTACGCTTCCAAGTGAGAGTGTCTTCACCACTAGGCCACCATGCAGCTTCCTATAAATAACCCTATCTATTTAATAATATTATCAAAAACCACTAATATTTTTACTGTTACCATCTGGAAATGATCCAGAGAAATATAACATTATTTTGATAACCTTTTGGCAAGCTAATTAATAAGGCTTACTGTAAATAAAGTTACAGCCCAGGGAATCATAGGAACACACATAATAAGGAAGTATGATCACTGCTCTCTCCAAGTTTTTAAAAAATTCTTGGCACCTGGCCTTGGAATACATAAGAATTCTACTAGCATAATATGCAAATACCATATTCAAAAATTGCAATCACAAATTCTCTGGAATGGGCCTCTGTTTTTCAGTTATTTCAAAGGATTTATTTTAAAACATTGTGCAGCTAATAACTAACTTTATTTCCTTCATAACTAAGAGTTACTTCTCAGCTTATCTACTATTTCTGGCAATTCTGAACAGTAGTAATACAGTAATAGTAGTAGTCATAGTCATTAACCCATTTAGTTTAAATGTCAGCATCATTAAGCTAAGGATTAATATGTTTTCATTTTTTAAAAAAAAGATATAGCATCGCAAGTCAGATTTTTCCTTGAGTAGAAAAAGTTTACTCAGTACTGAGTAAAAATGCAGGGTCCAAGAGAACTCAACTTTGAGACTTTGCCCCATATTATGAAGTACTACTAATGAATTTTTTGGAACATGTACATGTGATCTTCACTTTATTATGCCATATTAATTGATTTACAGTGGCTTTCGACAAAAGATTCCAATTGTTCTGTGCTGCATTAAATGTTATAATTGTTCAAATCTCTGGGATATATATATATATCCCAGAGGTTTGAACAAGTTCTTCTCTCTTTGCAACTAGGAATGTATTATTTTGTTTCCAATTTACTATATTTCTTTGCTTTTTTATTTTTGACTGAAGAAAAAGAAGATCCACACCTTCCTTTTCCCTATTCACAACATAAAACGTAATAATTGAACTTGGACTATAGCTGAATTTAGACTTTGACATATAGAAAAGATCTTCTCACCTCCATCACTCTTGTATAGCTTTTTTAAACTAAATTAACAGCATGAAGTGCCTTTGGAAAAATATATATCTGATCCATGAATATTGTTGATTGCTGATTGGAAAATAAATGTTCTGAGATGTGTAATTCTCATGGAGGAGAATGGACTTCCTTGGAACATGGGCTTAAAACTGCAGTGCTTAGCAGGACTCTAAATCTTTACTTGTAGGATTTACGGCTTCTATTCTCTTCCTTTACTGCAAATACAATCCGGCAGTAACAGTCTAACACAGGAACACCATCACAGCCTGGTTGATAGCTCACATAAAGGCAATGTCAGCCAAAAACTATGAGTTTATAAAAGGGGAACAAACCTTCGACAGTGACAAGAACATGAAACCCATTAACAATTTAAACACTCAACATTTTTTATCTCTCTCCCTTCTCCCATCTTAAACCTATTACAGGCCTGATCGAAGGCCTGGCCTGCTGAGTTTACTGCTGTGCAAGAAAACCTTGATGCAGGTTTTTCCAGTCAGTAGAAAAGGTGATGGGTTAGAGATGAAGCCGGTCAGAAAGCTATCCTCTCCAATGAAATACCCTTTCCCTACATCCAGCTATTTAGACCACTTGAAGATAACCTGTCTACATTTTACATACCCAAAATATTGCTTATACACATCCAAAATGAAAATAATGGCAAGCTTAATGCAAGAATATTTTTTCCCAAAACATGTTCCCTTCCCTTCTTGCAAGAAATTCATTTTTTAAGGAAAGTATTCCTAAGGGGAGAGAAGAAAAGGTGTAAAACCAAGAAACTTGACCTTTAGAGGCAAATGGGAAATTTGATAGAATCAGAACCAAAATGGAGTGAAATGCAGTTGATATTCTTAGCTAGTTATTCTTACCAGCTGATATATCTAGTAAAAGTAATTCAACCTTGTGTGGGTATCCAGAGTTACTTTGGAGCTATGTAATCTAAAAAGTTACTAAGCAAACAAATATATAACAACACCTAATCTATTTTATTGCAAATCATACATCTTTCATACCATCCTTATCTTCTATGATAAAGAATCATTTTTATACTTTGGAATGATCTTATGTAATATTCTCTTCTTTGAGTTAGAAGTCTGAAGGAGATAGATCCACCACGACTTCCCTGAACTTGCCATACCCAATAGCCCAATAGCAGGCCCTCAAGCAATCTGCTTAAAAGAAATGTGCTTCTATAGGTAATCCATTAGAAATGGCTATGAATCAACAAAGAAACTGTGAAATTTTGATCATCTAAATAAAATTCTAATTACAAACCTCCCCATAATCAGAACAGACTTAAGTACAGAGTCCCAGTGTATTCCAGATTTTTTTTCTAATTTGTGGTCTTAATAGAACCAAATTCTCAAGTCTATCAAAGAAAACTCTTTGCTGCTTCCTCAAGTAATTGTTGCTGTTGTTAATCATCTGGGAGTCAGAAATCTTTATTGATTTATTGCAAATCAATCAGATATATATATCAGTAGGTTGCTGTCTAATTCCTAATTGCTAGCTATCTATGAATGAATCAGTTACACTGCACCATTTCCCCAGCTATAAGCTGAAATGCTACAAAAGGAGCTTATGCTACTGTCATCTGTAGACTAATAATCCATATCTTTTGCAACCAGGCATTAAGTAACTGCAGCAATACTTGTTGGCTATGCTGGGAGAGAGTGAAGATGTGTTCTAAACAGGCGACACCAAGACCAGGATAATGAAGGTTTAATAATGGGGTAGGAAAAACTGAATATAAGAGTCAAGAGGTGGGATAAGGCAACAACAGTTCTTGCCAATGAGAAAACTGACACTTCACAAGCTCTGCAGAACTACAGTGTTGCAACACAAAAACAAATCCACCTGCTTTTATATAATTTCAAGGAAACTAGTGCAGATCCAGGAAAACCTGAGTCGGTTATCAAAACAAAGAGGTCCACCTCCTTTTAGGAGACACAATTCTGGCTCCTCAATAACAGGGCTCAAGGAAATTAAAAAAAATATCCACTTTTCTGTTTCTGTAAATAATGTTTTTCCTAGCTTTAAACTCAGCAGTAGCTTCCACAAATATTTACAGTATTAATATTATTAAGTGCCAAAGCATCTTGGAAAAAAGACTTATTGAAAAATCCCATTAAATTATTGCACCTGTAATCATTTTCCCACCCCTTTTAGTTGCTATGGCAATAATGTATTCTGTGAAAAATACTGGAGAAACAAGAGCACATACAACATTTCTAACCAGATATAGGTAAATTTGGAAGCTGGAATTATTCTCATAAAAATAACAGTACTGTGTGAATTACTCCAAGTTTCTGGACTGAGAATAACTAGGATATATTTGATTTCTTTTCTAGCCACTTGATTTATTAGTCTAAATTTGAAATCATTGTCCTCCTATACCCCTTTTGTTTTATTAATACTTCAGACTATATTTTCCCTGGCTAGTGGAATACAGCAGGATCAGGATTGGAGCCCAAAGCCGGACCTATTGTAGTACTTTCTTTGCAACTCTCACACTCACACATTACCACCATTTCATTCCTCAAACCTTTTGAAGCAATTTGTATTTGATCTGTGGAGAAATGTTAAGAAAATCACTATCCCACTCCAAGCTACTGCAGATCCTGTAACAAACATTCTCTTGCAAATGCCTTGCTTGGTGACTGTTCAACTGCTGAAAAGAAGGCAGAAACTCAAACTGACAAACTTCTTGACAATTTCATCACTCTTTTTTCTATCTGACCTATTCTGTAAAGTTGCAAAGTGATCAAGCCCCTTCAGGATTTGAAGCTTGAGAAGAAGAGTGAGACATAAACATAATCAAAACAGTGTCTTAGACTTTAAAAGTGCTGACTTTAACAAACTTAGCTTGGGAAGAATTCCATGGACGAAAATCTTAAAGCAGAAAACAACCCAAGAAGCTTGGGAAACTCTGAAAAATATGATCATAAAAGCCCAATCCAGCTCAATACCACTGAAAAAGAAAAGCAAGAAGTCCAAGAAGAAACCAGCATGGCTGCATGAAAAAGCTCTATGGTAAACTGAAAGACAAAATCATATGTACAAAAAATGGAAAGAGAAACATAAATAAGGCAGAATACCAGCATATACCCTGAATCTGCAAAGATCAAGTCAGGAAAGCTAAGGCTCAGAATGAAGTAAGACGTGCAACAAATGTAAAACATAATTTTAAAAAGTTTCTTTTAACATATAAAAAACAAGAAAAAGTCAGGGAAACATTCAGTCTAATGGGAGAGGATGGCAAGGAAGTGATGGGCAGCAGAGAGAAAGAATGGCTTAATTCATTCTTTGTATCTGTGTTAATACAAAAAGAAAATATAACCAAACTTACCAAAAACATAACCATAAAAGACAAAATGGTAAGAAGAACACCTGCCTGCTCTAGATGAGTTCAAATCTCTGTGACCTGATGGATCATATCCCAGAGTTCTGAAGTAACTGGCAGAAATGATATTGGAACTATTGAACCATATCTTTCAAAAATCCTGGAGCACCGGGGAACTATCAGAGGTCTGGAAAAGAGCTGATGTGGTTCCTATCTTCAAAAAAAGAAAAGAAAAGAAAGATGGCAGGAGTAGAAAACATCCCAGAAGATAGGCTCAAGATGCAGAGGGATCTTGACAGACTTGAACATCCAGCCATCTTTAGCAATATGATTTTTTAATAAAAGTGTTATTAATTTTTTAAAAATTACAGTCTTTAGTGCTTAATAAACAACATGTTGTCTGAGTTCAAATATTTAACATTAACTTTTTCCATATAAATGTGTTCAATACTACATAATCCAGTATTTTTCCCCTGATCCTCCTTTCTTCTCCATATTTTTTTCCATTTTCTCTTCATTATACCATTACAATTTTTGGTACTGTTAATGTATACAAAGTTAGATATAAGCATCTTCATCATATTTTACTAATATCATACAAATAACAATAATATCAATTCTATAAGTCAATAATGTCAATTCACTAATCAATATCCTTTTTTGTACTCTTATTAAGGTTTGATTTCCCATCAGTATTTGAAATATATTTATCAATTATGATTTCCTCAATATTAATTACATATAAAGAGGCAAGGCCAGACTCCTGCCCATCTGTGATCAGGCTCATCCAGATCTTCCCAATCCAAGGGAAGGAGGAATCCCAATAGGATTAGTCCAACCCACTCATTCCAGCAGAAGGGGCCTGCTGTAGGCCTTGTTGGCCAAAGAATTCCAGTTGGTGGGGTTAAGAAGACTCTTTTCTGTTGTGCTCCCACCCTTGTGAAATATCCTAGCACTTTTTCTGCCTTCTAGAAGAGCATCAAAACCTGGTTTTGCCAACCGAGGTCCTCAGGGGGTGCTCACTGCTGGAAGGTAAGAATATCTCTCCCCATGCTGTCCATCTCCTTGGTTCAAGTTTTTATATAGCATTGCAATTCTTTCCATATTTATCTTTTTTATATTTTGTAAGCCACCCAGAGTTGTCTTATTGGGGGGCGTTGCATATAAATTAATTAAATACATACTTACATACATACATATCAAGGCAGAAGTCATAATAATTTGAACAATAAGAAAAGGAACTCAAGAGGAGTTATAGTGCCTCAGAAGTGATGGAACATGCAGAGCTCCCTTATCACCTATTCTGCTTGAGTGAAATAAGATACTACAGTAGATCTGTTCTTTGGAGCTAACAACACAGCATTCAAGGATTATCAATCTTTTTTACTCCTTATTTGAGTGGATTTTGCAATCTGTTGCTCTCTTGGGTAAACATTATATAGTAACAGATACAAAACACTGCTACAGTGGTCTTCATCTATATCTTCAGGATCATGAAAAGTTACAAAGTGGGAGGAGAAGTGAGAATAGTTGGTCTGAACCCAGCAAAAGTGTAAATTCAAAACCAGCTGAGAAAATGCAGAAGTTTGTCAAGACGTTTGTCAAGCAAATAATTATTTTGTCTAAAAATAAAGTATCCAAGTGAAACATTACACTTCTGAAACAAAATGCAATGAATTTTTGCTTGTTTTGTTTGTTACCGTGGTTCAAATAGAATAGATTGCTGCAATCAGTTCTTCTTGGTACTTCATGCCTCCTTTTGTTGTAATCCTTCACACCCCTTTGTTTTCTTATCCTGGGCTCTGGTTTTGGTCCTCTCATCCATAATTGCCCTATTCTACAGTCCAGCCTTGGTGCTGCCATCCGCCATCAACCTGTATAAATTAGGTTATTTAAAACCCAGCTTGCTTCCTGTAAAGCCACTGGATGAAAGAAGGATAATTCTCCAAGTGCACAGTTTTATGGTATAATCTTTTCCTGCTATTAAAGAGCTTAATGCATGGGCTGACCCTGATTCAACCAAATTTACAGAGCCCATTAAAAGTAATCCTCAAAGGAGAGGATGGAGAAAAGCTAAAGCTCCTTTCAAATGCAGGGAAGAAACAATCTTCGTTCAACCTGCAATTCTCCACTACACAGTAGAAACATTAATAAAGAAAAGAAGTCAACAGAAAATAGGAAAAAGGAACAATTTAGGTTAGTTCTGCTGCATATCTTTCAGGGAACATCTTCTGGAATTATTACTGAAGGCAAAAGAGAATTAGAAAAAATACAGATTTACATAAAAAACCCTCTGTACATATGTTTAGCGTGCTATAATTATGTACATATAATAACTACAATTTAAATAAAAAATACCACACATGTCATTCCTGGGAAAAGCTATAACCATTTGGACTGGAAATCTTTCAAATAAAGGACTGCCCTCTCTTGGTATCAGAGCAAGGTCCCTTTAATAGAACATCCTAGATTTCTCTGGGAAACTCAGTTATAAAAGTTAGAAATTATATCTTGCTATTTTTTTCTCAATAAGTACACTCAACTATTTTTCCTATGCTTCTAATGTAATCTAAATGAGAGGTCTACAATCTGATCTTCCAAATCTTGGTTGTTTATATCTGTTTTCCTGTTCAGATCAAAGGAGGTTTTTATTGGGAAAAATATTTTTCCTTTAACAAAATCAAACAAGTCATCTGAAAAATAACTGCCTTTGAATTGGCAGAACTCCTTTCTATCTCTTGTGCCCCATCCTATATTTAAAATAAAAACTGCAGTATCTACAGCCAACATCATGTCTCCTTCATCCTAGCATGCCTCTAGTACTGCAGATAGGTTTCAAAGTGACTGATGAAATTGGGAGAATGGCATGGATATTAGCCTGAAAACCCATTCAGGTCATCAACAAACAGATAAAAATATGCGATATAAGTAAAATAAATATCAAATGCCAACTTTTAAAATAAAATTCAACTTAAACACAATTATCGTATGTATCTATATGTCCAAATGCATGCATTGTGGGCTAACCTACTAGCAGATGCATTGAAAGAAGAGATAATAGCAGCAGCCTAGACCTAATTTTTTCATTCTGGAGGAAGAAAGGTTGTTCAGCAGAATATCTGATAAAGTTGAGCTGTGGCTGAACAGAAGTTACAACTTATTTTAAATAATTTATATGGACAACCATCTCTTAACAATGAACCTTGATGGCACATCAAGGATTTATACAACAGCAAGAAGCAATGGCCTATGACGCATACTGTACATTCCAATCTTAAAAACCATATCAACAGCAGAGGTTGCCTAAACACCTGGTCCAAAGGCTTGGGGAAACAGCCCAGTTTGCATGAGGTTTACAATACACATTTCCCCATTAATAGTTGAAAAAGCAACATAATTTATTTCATAGAAATTTAACTAAAGACCTACATGAACTAACATTGTCTTAACTATATCCACAGATCTAGCTCATTTCAGTTGAATAATAAAAGCATTTTTTCCACTCAGAGAGGCAACTCAATACATATTGTGTGAGAACTTCTTGCAATGAATACATAAGCTCCCCAAATAGAAGACGTTGCAGTGGAAGTTGTTCTTATAAATGTGGATACCATTGTAATGAAAATACCATCAAAGGGAACAATAAACACTTCATCTCCCCCAACACCTCTTACTTGTAGGCTTCAGATTTATCCCTATTTTTCTATTTCTATCAGGTCATAAATGCTTTTCTTTCCCATAAAAGTGTGTGCGCATGTGTACACCCGCACATGCATACAATATCTCACACCCAGGCCAGTTTGTTTCCTTAAACTCAATTTTTAAGCCAAGTCAACAGCTGCAAAAATAATAGAGGAAGTAGTGGTAGAATTAAACTGTTATTTTTTAGGAATAGGAAAGAAAATAAAAGCTAGAATTGCTGTTATAACCAAGAAGATAATTGAAAAGAATATTTCTTAGATAAACAACATGGAGAAGAAGTCATTTATCAGCTTTTGGAAAGTGGAAATAATTACAGGGATTATAAGACTGTGTTAATTTGTACCTGCAAACAATCTGCAAGTACATTTTCACATGCCCCTATAGATGCTTCATTTCATGTGACATAGTACTCTTTTGGAGAGATAGGAACATATGTTAAAAACAATGAGGAGGTATTCAAAGCATGCATTTAATGCTCAGTATACCTAGACAAGAATATGTTATAACTATCTGCCTTTGCATGAATGCATGAACTGAATTTTAAAAGCAGATATAGATTCTTCACCCTCTGCAAATTTAGATCTGCAATATATGTTGCAGATTACGCCTTGTTAAAAAGTCCATTTGGAACTCCTCCCCTGTTTTTCCTCTGCTTTTTTGCCATAGTCTACTGAAAAGGACTAGGGTAGTAGTGTTCTAATATTTGAGGGGCTGCCACAAAGAAGTGGGAGTCAAGCTATTTTCCAAGCACCAGAAGGTAAGACAAGAAACAATGAATGGAAAATAATCAAGGAGAGAAGCAACCTTAGAAGTAAGGAGAAATTTCCAACAGTCTGAACAATCAAGGAGTGGAATGGTGTGCCTTCAGAAGTTGTGGGTGCTCCATCACTGAAGGCTTTTAAGAAAAGACTGGACAGCCACCTATCTGATATAGTATGGGTCTCATGCTTATGCAAGGGTTGGACTAGAAGATCTTCAAGGTCCCTTCCAATTCTATTATTCTGTAATTCTGATTGGGGACAGGAAATGAAATCCTGAGATAAGAATTTGAAGCAATTGGGAATGCTTAGCTTTGAGAATAGAAGGCTGACAGGGAAGTAACAGATGAAAAGAGGCTGCCTAGAAAGTTTTGTTCTCCCCTCACCTGTTCCTAAACACAGGATACAAAATTATGGATTAGGAATACAAAGAAAAGATTCCTAGCATAAAAGTAGTCAGAATAAGGCAAAGACATAATGGACTCCCTTTCTTTGGATGAAATGAGGTGGAGGCCTGACAACTGTCTCCATAGATTTCTGCAGAGGAATGAACTCCATGACTTAAATGGCCCCTTTCAACTCCAAGAAGGAACTATGTTAGTCTGTTTCTGTGGCAAAATTAATGTGGCATGTATTTTTGTGAATTTATGAGTCTTTTTTAAAGATATCCAAAGTGATTCTGTGGTGGAAAAAGGTTCTTGAATCGAAACAAATGAATTTGATCTAAATTTGATAATCTGGGGTTCCAATTTTCAGATGGCAAGTCCTCTATGCAGATTCCCTAATACATATTTGATTTTCTGTCACTATCTTTATATAGCTTTTCAATATAGTACTTCACCACCCTACATTCCCACTTGCATTCCTCCCTTCATGAAGGAGAGGCTTCAGCGGAAGAAATAAAAAAACCCCTTTGAATATTTCCCATTTTCACTTTTGTTTTTCATAAAGACAGTCAGGCACTGACATAAACAACAATTTACACCCAGCATTTATTTTGGAAATTACAGTGGTGTGTGGCTAACGCACACAGATAAATAATGTTTTATGGGATTCTACAGAGTTCTTTCAAGGGAGCGGATGTTTAGTAGAAACAAGATGATTTACAAAATGGAGCACACCAGATTTAGCAGTTAATCCTGGAAACATATAAACATTCAAGGAACTCCACAATTAAAACAAATTAAAAGGGACAGGAAAGAATGAGCATCACATTTGTATTTGTGTGTGTGTGTGTGTGTGTGTGTGTGTGTGTGCATGGTACTTACATAAAGACAGACAGACAGACACCACCACCACCACCACCACTGGATGCATTTGGATTGAATTCATATAAAATACAAAAAATATAAAAGAAAATAATTGAAAAATAAGGGAGGAAAAGGGGAAGAGAAAGGTGTAGAAAGGGGTGACAAACTTGCAATGTCACATGATGTGTCACAACATATCGTGACTTTTTTTCCATTGCTGGCAATGGGGTGGGTGCGGTTTTGCCATGATGCATCTGGCCCGTGGGCTGGCAGTTTGACACTCCTGGTGTAGAACAAATGGAAAAAAGAAAAAGAATTGGCTTCCGACTCCTTCTGGTGCAGTAGAATAAGATAACAGCACCCAACCTCAACTTTTTACTTTTATATATTAATATAAACTAGCCATTTCAATAACAATAAACCTATGTAATTGGCAAAACCCAAAATCAAAGATACATTTTTTTCCATCTCAAGCAAAAAGTCCAAAAGCACTTTCCAAGTAGAAACAAAGTTGTGTTCATTTCTTTAATCAGAACAGTCAATTTGGCCATCTCTGCTAACTCCATCAACTTTTGCAGCCATTCATTCATTGTGGGAATCAAATGTCCTTCCATTTTTGTTGGATTAATTTTGATCAAAGATCATGCACAAAGTTTCATATCTTGCTTCTGAATAAGATCATTGAGATTCCATGGATTGTATTTCATTGATATGTTTTAGAAATATTAGCCTTCCTCTGAATAGTTTAGCTATTTGTGATATAGTTAATAAAATAGAAATTGCCACAGGTATGTATCTCCTTTGGGTCTTCAATGTCACATCCATGGACAGAGATGCATCCTGCATACCAGCCTTGATACCCACAGATGAATCTTATAAAGCCTTGGGTGTATCCACACAGGTTTTTTTTTTAGATGTCTTCCATTTTTATTTTAGAGAAACAGTTTGCAGTCATGCCTTCAATATTGTATTTCACAGGATTTCCAATCCTTCCCAGACGTTCTTCTACTTTTGTGATTTCAAATAGTTGGATACACCTATATTCTATCTTATTTTATCAAAATGCACACTTCTGTAATCCACTAAACAAGTCTGATTCTTCTTTATTCCTCTAACTTTTGAAATTATAAATTCAATGTTAATATGGTTATTTCTTCCCAACATTTTAATCAATTTTGCTTTTTCATTAAACTTCTTCCTGTTACATCCAGTTGTGCCCTAGAGTGTATATCCAACTGTGTAGTATTTTCATGTCTGTTCCTAAACATTTTACATTACAAAATCTGCTCAATGTTATTCTTTAATTTTAATAAATAAATGCATTTGTTAACATCACAGTATTATTAAAAATCATACATGCATACTTACAAGCTGTTTTATAGAAGCAGATATTCTGAAAAAGAGGATGCAGTGATTTGTACTATACATTTTTAACTTTGTATCTTAGGATGTCATGATATCAGAATCATGAACACTTAAGGTTAAGCTGCTGGCTGGATATCAGTCACAGTTGTTTTGGGTCAGTTATTAGAGTTCTGCTCAGTATTTGCCTGAATATGTGAAGCCTTTAAATTGAATAGAAAAATGGGCATGCACATGGATTCCACCCTTTCTTCCATTAATGTTGGTATGCTCAGTTGAAAATTCTAAATGGAAAGACAATTTTACCTTAAAAGAAATATAGTTCAATGTGTGATCTGTGAATGTATTTTACATACAGTTAATTTTTAGATTAATTAATTCCCTAAAGTTGCTTCACAACATGTGAAAATGTCTTTTTAGAACTGAATCTGAACTACTGCCCAGCCTAGTAGATAGTCCAGCTCAGAACTCTCATCATAGAATACACAAATACTGATCAGCTTGCAACACAATGCAAATAGGATCTGGACCAAGTTGATTGATACTGTATAAAAAGGTAAAGGTAAAGGTTCCCCCGCACATGCATGCTAGTCGTTTCCGACTCTAGGGGCCGGTGCTCATCTCCGTTTCAAAGCCGAAGAGCCAGCGCTTGTCCGAGGACGTCTCCGTGGTCATGTGGGCTGGCATGACTAGCACGGAACGCTGTTACCTTCCCACCGGAGTGGTCCCTATTTTTCTACTTGCATTTTTACGTGCTTTCGAACTGCTAGGTGGGCAGAAGCTGGGACGAGTAACAGGCGCTCACTCTGCTACGCGGCACTCGGGATTTGATCCACCAAACTGCCGACCTTCTGATCGACAAGGTCAGTGTCCTAACCCACTGAGCCACCGCGTCCCTTCTTGATACTGTATAGTATAAGACAAAATTTATTAGGACCATGGACAGAGGTCATACAAAGTAAACAGCTTCTTTCACAAAGTTTGAGCTCCAACTGAGACTTTTAAAATCACCCTGACTGGTAAGGGTTAATGTTGCAACATATCTGTAGGCCACAAAGATGGAGAAAACTTTTCTAACACTTGACTTCCTTTCATCAACTCTACTATTAATAAGGAATGGACAGCATTAAAATGAGTATCCTAGGTTGGAGTTTAATGTAGCTGTTATCAGTAATGAGAGTGGAAATAAATTCCCATGCTCAGTATACCTTAATTCTGGAAGCCTTATTTTGGGAGCCTTTCTGCACAGTAATATATAATAATAATAATAGTATAATAATAGTATAATAGTATAATAATATAGTATAATAATCCATTTACTAGAATCAAAAGATAAAAAGAAGCCAAAACTGAAATTTCACAAATTGTAATTTGGTAATATATTTGCATAAAGGTATCCTCTATCCTCCAGCTTAGATACAAAACATTTGCCAAACTCAATAATAGTTGCCTTTTCTTTCTCTTCTACACGGGTCAAACCATTTCTATAAATACTACATCCAATTCTGGGCAACATGGGAAGGACGTTGACAAATTGGAGTATATCTAGAAGACAGTAAACAAAATGATAAAGAGCCTAGAAGAAAAATCTGATGATTTTGCAAAGGCTATGCTTGGCTTGGAAGAAGAAAAAAAAGATGACTGGAGGGGGACATAATAGCTTCTTCAGATATCTGAGGATTGAACAGAATTGCTCAGAATTGTTACAGAAGACGGGACAATTACACAGAAGTAAGTTTTGGTAGGATATTTGGAAGAATCTTTAATGGTAAGAGTCATTCAGCAAAGGAATGGAATGCCTTGAGCAGTGGTGAACTTTTTATCATTGCAGTATTTAAAAAGAGACTTTGAGAATGTAACTGCAGCTTCCAGCACTCTCTAACATTCTATGATTTTATTACAATATAAAACATCTATTTTGAATATGTGTCCAGAGGGTTAACTTAGTTACTGTAGTGAAAATAACTATATATTTTTAAAAATTAAAGAGTAACATATTTATGATCATATAGCATTATTGGGTTAAAATCCATGGCGTAATATTCATAAATAATTATCCTGAAGAGCACATCAATATGGGGATGGGCAAATGATAAAATCAGAGAGAAATAAAAGAGAGAAAATATCTTAACTACCGGTATATGGAATACCAGTGCCATTTCAATACCAAGAAAAAAAATATTAGTCATGCAAATATCACAATCTGTACTTTTATTTCCATTTGACTTTTCTATTTTTTAAAGTCTGATGGGATATATATGGCTTTTGCTTTGTGGGACATGAGGAGATATCAAAAATAGTTAATAGGTATATTAATTTATCATAAGGCCTACTTCCTAATATGTATTGGATGAGTTTTGTACCTATTTTTTCTGGTTATGCAGGCTGATAGTATATGCTAAAAGCATTTCTAATCTGGAGTCTACCTGCCTAATGTTTAACTGACAGAAGTCTCTTTGAAATAAAAGATATCATTTGTACACTGAAATGCTCTCACAATAAAGCTGAATATTTTTTTAAACGTTCCCAAATACAAATAAACTAAAAAAATTAAAATGCAAACAAACAACCATTAAAATATATATTCTGGGTATATATTCTGGGTTGTAATCCAGTTCTTTAGAGAGATGACTCACCAGATATCCTGGGAAAAACTTGTTCTGCTTTCTTGCTCATTGCTATGTCATAAATCTCTTGTTCATGTAAACAACAACATCTATTTCCCCTAGTCAACTACTGGAGGGTATGGGGGGGGGGTTGCACTGTCCATATGGTGCCATAATAAAGATTACATACTCTGTCATGTATGTATTTAATCAAATTTATAAGAACCATTCAACTCTGGTAAAAACTACCAAAAATTCTCAAAAAAGTGCTATGATCTAACAAAACTGACATTCATTACTTACTCCCCCCCCCCCCAAAGAAACAAGGCTTGGTAATACAAGACAATTTCTTACCTTAGGGCCTAGGTAAGCTCCAGATCTTTAATTTATTTTTTTTAATCCCATTTATATCCCGCCCTTCTCCGAAGACTCAGGGTGGCTTACAATCTAAAGCACAATGTGCTTAGCAATTGGGAGGCTTACATAAAGGGTGTCAAGACTGGGGGGACATGAACCTCTGGGAGAAATAGTACTGCATAACAAGTATATTTCCTGGAACCCATTAGATGACTATGTTTCAAGAATGGGATCTGAAGGTGCCCACTCTGCTGAATCTTAAGAGCTGGCAGAAACAATGAAAGAATAACAGTCTCTTGGATAACCAGGCCCTATCCCATGAAGACGTTTATAGGATACAGCCAGCAATTTGAACTGTATTCTGAAACTCATTAGGAACTAGTGTAATTCACACAGGCACATGAGCATAGCAGGACACACACAAATAAATGCCCTTGCAGCCTCATTCTGGACCAGTTGCAATTCTCACGCAGTCTCCAAGCACATCCCTTGTAGACCTCATTGCAGTAGTCATAATTAAGGCTTGGGTGACTGCGAGAAGAGAATCACAGTCTAGGTTAGATGCAATTGGTGCATCAGATGAATCTGGATAAGGGTTTTCCTCTCCAAAACTGCCAACTGTTCCTCAAGCAGGAG
This sequence comes from Vipera berus, assembly GCF_964194415.1. Taxonomy (NCBI): domain Eukaryota; kingdom Metazoa; phylum Chordata; class Lepidosauria; order Squamata; family Viperidae; genus Vipera; species Vipera berus. The sequence continues at coordinate 34,789,046 of NC_138205.1, read as the reverse complement.
CTGAGGCTCAAGGAAGACACCCAAATTGCACATCGTTTTAGCTCTTCCAGAACTAAAGATGGAAAACCCTTGATACTGGGAGAACCAGAAACCATTTTATTTTGTAAGGATTAGGTCTGACTTTTCTCCCTATCCAGATCTTCAGTCTCAGGGACTAAGGACATGACTTTTGATTCCTACAGATCTATCAAATATAATCAGTTTATTCAATTCATTAAAAATATTTCATGTTTTCTTTGCCATTTCTCTGTCATTATAGTTTCTATTCAGTGGCTACATTTATATACATTTGACTGCTTAGAGCAGGGGTGTCAAACTCAATTTCATTGAGGGCTGCATCAGCATTGCGGTTGCCCTCAGGGGGCCGGGTGGGTGTGGCCTGGGTGGGTGTGGCCTACTGGGTGGGCGTGGCTAGAGTGCGTATAGCCTACTGGGTGGGCATGGCCAGCTCTACATGGTTCGCATCAAGGGTGCCTATGGGAGCCTGGGCAGGAGTGGGACAGATCTGAGGGTCTCTGGCAGGAGGAGGGTCTCTGGGCCAGGGCCAAGGCAGTGGAGGCCATTCCCTCACTGTTTCCAGGATGGCTTCGTGGGCCGCATGGAACCACTTCGCGGGCTGGATCCGGCCCCTGGCCTTGTGTTTGACATGTCTGGCATAGAGTAAATGATTCATTTTCTGGATTCATACAAAACACAAATTATAAGCTAATTAAATCAGCTTCGTTCACACATACCAAGCTACCAAAAATATTCAAATGGTTAAACTTAGCACCAAATTTAGCACATTGTGTTATGTCCCATCATATCAAAATACATTTGATGATTATATCTGCCAAAGAGTTAGGATTAGGGTGGGGTTAGCTTTGCCTCACAGTGAGTTATATGCATGTAGACATTACAAACTAAACTAGCTATTCAAAGAGGACAGTTATTTTCCCATGACAGTAGTAAAGAAAAGTAAAATTCTCAACGTTCTAATTCAGATTCCAAATTGATAGCACTATGGATGGCTGCACTATACTTTTTATGTTGTTCTATTAACTGTCTCTCTGTAAAGTGCACAAGATTTGATTCAGCACTTGGTGGACCCTTAAAACCAGATTTCTTGAATAATTTCAAACCAATTCCACTTTATGCCTATCCCAATTTGGTAATTATGGAGGAAAAAACATGTATTCATCTTATTGGCCCTCTTATTAACCAGATTATCACCCTGAAGTATTTTGTAACAGCACTATCCATACCTGGATATTACAGTGAAGGAAGTGAAACTATTCATCTTCTTGTCTTATAAGATACACATGTATCATATAAAAACATGTACGTATGTGTGTATGCCTCTGTGTACACAGACACACACAAATTTTTAGCCATTACAGTATGCATGTATTACATATAAACAAGAAAGAGATACAGCCAAATTGAACTTTATCATCACTTCCAGTTCCGACTGGAATAATCCTTACAGAAGCAAACAATTAAGATTAAATCCCTTCACTGGACCCTGTGGGGCTAAGTTGTGCTAATGTATCTGAATCATCAGCAAGAATAAGTGGCCTCTAAAAGAATGAGTGATTTTAGGCGAAGAAATTTTGCATCATATTTAAGAGAAAATCCTTAAGTTTAATTCCAAAGATTCTTTCAACTGTAGAAACATTTTAAGAAGTTTAAGATGTTTCTTTGGTAGGGGTGCTATACTAGAAGACGTTGCATTTCTCTCTGGCTCATTGGATTAATCTAAATGTCTAATCTTTCTACCTGTTTGCTTGACTCACAAGTAGAACATGATTCAAAAGCCTTAAATTAAACACTTGCTATGAGTGTCTATTCCCCAACCTAGGGCACAACAAGACCACATTGTTAGGCTCTTCAGCAGCCCAACAGGAAAAAATATGCTCATCACAATATTTACTGCCTCAGTTGTTGACCTCTATTCTGCCATACAAATAGAGTCAACAACTGCTGCTGTTTTTATAGTTTTAATGCAAGAGAAATTAAGAAGGAATGTAATTAGTGGCTTCCAATGGCTTTGTTTCCACAGACTACTGCCTAGTGCAGAGGTTATCAACTTTCTTCTGTGTAGGAGCCAGAGACAATGCCACCACTGCTATTGCCATTTCTTGGGACATTGGCCTGCCTTCATCAAGATGGTTGGTCAGAATGGCCACCTGAGGAAGCAGGCCATCTCCAGTCCATTGGCTAAAGGTTACCAATCCTTGACTTACTGGTACTTGGAATGGTGTGTTTAGCCACCTGTTAAGTGCTTAATTAAGAGATTACAGACATAGATTTGCTTCATGCTTGTGATCCAACAATCAAACTACTTCTAAATAAAGATCTGTCTTTTGAAAAAGTTAAACTCAGGGCTTTTTTTCCTCATAGAACGTTCAGAATGGAGTTCCGGCACCTTTTTTGGATGGAACCTTGTGGGGTAGGCAAGGCTGTATGACATGAGTGAGTTCCGGCACCTTTTTCTTTTAGAAAAAAAGCACTGGTTAAACTCATGTACCAAACAGCATGGCCAATGAATCACAGAAGCAAAAGAGGTACAAAGTGAAACAGGAGAAAGTGATGGATTATGAATAATCCCAATGTTCAACTAATGCTGCAAGAGAATGACAATCTTAGCAGTGAGTCCAATCCTGTCCTTGTATTTGGACCTTCTGGAAGTAGCCTCCAGACTCCGTGAAGTGAAGTGAAGTAAAATCGGCAAAATGGTGCTGCTACCCCACCAAAGTAACAAAATAGTAATAAATGTGGTCTGTTATTAGCAGAAGCAGCAGAAAAATATTTAATGGTCCCAGCGTTGCATGCATGGCATAATTCCAGTCTCTTTAAAACTGGGTAGTATAGCCTAGCGATTTTTTTTAAAGCAGTAAGGTAACACAAAAGCCAGATATCTGTCAGGCACGAAAGTCCAGGTCCAAAAATCTAATAAACTAATGGTTGACATTATTTTGGTGCCAGATAAGAGTTAACAGAACTGGCAGATGAACCTTATAAGATTTGCATTAACTGTTCCTAGAACTGTGTTTAAATCTATGCTGCTGGCAAAAATCATGGTTGACATTAGATCCAAAGCAATGGTCTGATATAGATATGCTTTGACTTCAAACATTGCCATAAATTGTCAGATTACTCATTCCTTTTCAGCATTTTCATATATTAATTGAAATAGAGAGAAAGGGCAGGAAGATAATCATTATTTTCTCTTTGGTTTATTAGGACTTCTTTATACTTGAATTCAGGAAGACAATCTGTAAGGAACTTGTTTTTCTCCTATTGGGTTTTAGTTTTGTAATAGCAGATATCTTTTGTGGATATTTTCTTACATGTTTTGAAATTATTCAGAAAACTGATGTATTTAATATAGTTTGTAGAGCAAAAAAAATAACAACAAAAAATTCTTCAGTCAATTTACATGTGCAGGTCTCCCATTAATATGTAATAGTGTTGCGCATGTGTGAGGGTGGCCCTTTCTATGATAGCTTTATTACCACTAAGTGGCAATTAATAACTGGCTTTATATATATAATAGCCTGTTAATATTTTGAGTTCTTGCTATCGCACTGTTATTATGATGGCAATTGTGAATTAAAACCTAAAGGGGGAAGCCCTTCTTCCTTTTCTTGCTTCCAGCTGAAGAAGTTTCCTCTCTGTTACCAAAAGTTTGCCTAGCCTTATTTTTATAGCTGGGTGAGAAAGGATTTACAAGGAGCTGAAATCACTGGAGCTAATTAGTTGAATGGCCCTATTATTTATCCAGGGACACGTACTACAATAATTGCTATTGCAGGTTTCAAGCATCTCCAGGATATTAATTCCAGAGCTCTCATGTCATCTCAGTACAGTAAAACTTCCAAATGGCACCCTGAAGGTGCATAATCTCATTTTAAAACTCCTTTTTCTTCTTTTTTTTCTAGGAGAACTGGCAGAATTTCCTTCCATAAAAGCTGAAAAAGGAGGGAACTCATAATATTTTCCTCATAAGAAAACACTAATATTTTTCTTATTATATTTTTCCCCACCAGTCCACTGACCTTTTCTTTCCTATTCTCAAGCTTTCAGTGGAGGGATTGCTATAGCATGTCATTTATTTGGAAACTAGATCCACTACCCACCCAGTGATTAAGGGAGATTTTGCATGATTTCCCTCACAGGATTTGGCACACACACAAATAACACTGATTACCTACCTCTCATGTATAGGTAATATTGAGCTATACTCAGGTAGTGTATAAAATATTGCTTTGAATTGTCCCAGAGAAATTCACACTGAAATATTGTGCTTCAGAGTCATAGAGAACATTTAGAATGCTTAGATATATCTTGGAATTTATTGTGCCCACATATTTTTTATACTGTGGAACCTGGATCCTACTAAGATTTATAATATTCATGATGTGATATTGATAAAAGCAAATAATAGGCAAAAGAAACAGAAGTTGTTCTATGAGACAAGAAACTTTGTCCTGTGCCATAAGAAGCACTATACTAGAGATGCAATTAAATTACAGTGATTTTTCCTTATCTCAAACGGATACCATTCATTTGAACTAGTTATCAAAGTGTTAATTTATGTTCTCTATCACCATTACAAACAGAATACTGAATGCTTTCAAATTTACTTAACTCTTAACCTGATCTTAACCTGAGGGTATGTTTTCCATTGAGTAATTATGAACAACAAGCTGTATGTGTTCCACTGAGTAATTGTGAAGAACAAGCTGGAGAAATATGATTACAACTTGAGCTTGATAAAAGTATAGTCTTCATTTGGTAAAAAAATATTTGTGAAAAGAATTTTGGCAACTTAGTTGATCACAAATTAACTGAGTCTGTAGTGTGATGAAGCTGCCTAATAAGGCAAGTGGAATTTTAAGTTTTATTAATAGACATCTCCAAATCATAGGTGGCAATAGTTTTACTTTATTCTGGATTAATTAAAACTGTCCTCAATTATTTATGCATTTCTAGGCACAACATTTTAAATGCCCTGTACACCGCCCCGAGTCCTTCGGGAGAGGGGCGGTATATAAATCCAAATAATAAATAAATAAATAAATGACAGCAGGCAATTCAGAATAGTACAAAGAAGACCAACTGGGGATTAGAAACTAAATCCCTTGAACAAATTGAGGAAAGTGGGCATGTTGAGCCCTGAGCAAAACTAACTGCACTCTTCAAATATTGAAGAGGTGTTACACAGGAGACAATCACAACCTGTTGTCTGTCACCCAGTGTGCAGGGCCTGGAATAACAGTATTAGGAAGACAGATTAAGGACAAATTTTGAAAAAAATTTAAAGTGACAAGAATTATTTAACAATAGAAATAATTATTTAGGAAAGTGCTGAGTATTCTTTCTCTGGATGTATTCAAGCAATGATTAGAAAAATCACTTGTAGGTGAATTTGAATTTCTGTACTAGGAGGAAGTTATATTTGATAGCATAAATTAACTTTTCAGTTGTACAGTTTTATGATAGGATTTTCTCATTTTTATATGCTAGATTCGTACCCTGTCTTTCTTCCAGAAGCTCAAAACATAGTATCAATACTTCCTTAATCTCATAATAATCAGTAGTCCTAGTAAGTAAAAATGATTTTCATAATCAGAATATATTATTATAAAAAAATGAAAAACAGTTAGATAAAAGCATGATGCACAACATACTTTCTAAGTTCTAGTTAGATTCTTTCCTACGTTTTCTGCCTGCCTGCCAAACACAGTGGTTTCACACCACTAAAACAGATTAGCCTATTTACTGCTAGTATATGTGCCCATCCTTATAAATACAAATATATGGCTAAATAAACTGCAGAAATACAGGCTTAGCTATACAGAATGGGACTTGCATAAATGTAGAGCCATACCTCTAAGAAATTTATCACACATTTCCCTCTACCATGCTAGGATGGCGGCACATTCCATCTACGGCCTTGCACTTTATTGCCCTCAGTGGTAATATTAATAACAGTAAAAAATAATAGCATGATCAGATAGCATAAGCTTTAAGAAATGCCCCATTGTTATTCTAATGTTCTTAAAATCAGTCCTTCTTATGTGTGTATACACACACACACATACACACACACACACACACACACACACCTCTGTGTTCTACTGTAGAGTTTGTTTAGATAAGTGATTTGCAATTATTCCCTTCTTCCCAAAGGAAGAAAGGGAGGGAAGCAGTAAAGAGAAAAAAGAAAGAGAAAGAGAAAAGAGAGAAAGAAGACAACAGAGAAGGCCATAATATTTGTTTAGGAAATTTATTTTTAACAATATTTCTCAATAAAATAAAGTGTATAAATGAAATTGGACTGATACCACCATATTTTCTACCTAGCCTGCAAATTAGAGAGGCAGTTCAGCAGTTGACATCCATTTTCTTCCACATACTTCATATTTTTCTATCTTTAAGAAGGAGAACACTGGAAGCTGCTACAGTAGTAAAATACAGCAGTAATGCAAATATAAAAAAGCATTATGGGACTGATTGTATCTGTGGTGTATTTGTCTATATACATATTATTAGACAAGATGGCGGGGGGGGGGGAAAACCGCAAGTCTTTAACTGGATCTGACTGAGGCACTTATGACTAACACCTACTGTATGTCTTCACCAATATTACACTTTTCTCTATTGGAGTAATTCTCAGCTGTTTTTATAACTTTTCAAGTGCTTCAATAAGGTGAATGTGAGTGTGCTTATATCAACAAATAAATACCACCTGGGAGAACAATCCTGTACAGTAATTTTAAACAATATTTAATCATTATGTAATCTTCATTTTGCTGGATCCTGCACCATGTAGTTTGGCCAACTTGCTCACGACTTATTGTAATTTAGTTTTAAGGTTCCTTTTTAATAAGTTCATTTGCTACAGATTTTATCCTTCTTTTTATTGGTCTTTAATTTCAAACCAGAGAATTGACAAAATGAACAATACTTGCGATTGTCTACATAAAGTTGCTTTTTTATCCTCACCCCACCTGCTCAAAAGATCTACTATATTAGATATGAGCAAAATCAAAATTTTGATTTTGTGAACACACTGTAGTACCCAGCAAGACAAACAGCTCGAGAGCAGGTACCTAAGTGAACAATTCAAGCAGAATGGGTACCCACAATAATTTATCACAAGATATCTGTGCAACATGGTGGGGAGAGAAAGAAAGAAACAAGGTAGAAGACCAACCACATGGCACACCCTGCCATACATCAAAAAACATTTCAGAAGCTGTAGAATGCAGCTTTCAAGATCTGTATGTGGGTATCGCACAACACCCAGAGGCTACCATACAACAAAAAATTATGCATTGTAAAGATCACTTGGAAGTGGGAGATACTTCCAATCTAATCTATTTTATCCCCCGCATGAATTGCAGCTGTGACTATGTAGGAGAGATGGGGAGAAAGCTAACCACCAGATTAGAAGAACACAAGCGAGCAGTCTAGACAAGGAGACCCAAACTCATTGGTGACCTCACACTGCAGTGAACAAGGACACACATTAAATTTTGCAGCTACTAAGATTGTTGGACAAGCAGGCAAAAAACAGCCAGGGAAGTGATTGAAGCCTGGGAAACAGGCCCCTCATCAGTCAACAGGAATGCTGATTTACCACTAACCTGTCAAATACTTAAAAGACGAGGGCTGGGCAACACAAGCAAATGACAGCCAATGACTTAAAGCCATTCATCAACACACTCCAATTAACTTCTAAAAGGCCACATAAAATAGGCACTATAAATACCACACACAGAACAGCACACAGTCTGTAGACTTTGATTTCAATCTAAAAACCCAATCCATATTTTATTTTATTTATTTATTTGATTTTATTAGATTTATATACCACCCCTCTCCAAGGACTCGGGGCGGTGTACAGGGCAATTAAAACACTAACAACACACAAGGTATAAAAATTAAAATAAAAGTAAATCAATAGCCCTAAGTAATAAATATATTCTAAAATTTAAAATTTTTAAAATTTAACTCTAAAATCCAATCCCTCAGTCGAGGCCGGCCTGTTCAAACAACTAAGTCTTCAGGTCGCGGCAAAACAAGCGAAGGTCGGGAGCCATCCGAACCTCAACTGGAAGCTGATTCCACAGGGCAGGCACGCCCACAGAGAATGCTCTCCCCCTGGGAGCCACCAGTCAACATTCCCTGACCGACGGCACCCTGAGGAGGCCCTCTCTGTGGGAGCGCACAGGGCGATGGGAAGTTAATGCCGGCAAGAGGTGCTCCCGTAAATAGCCCGGACCCATGCCATTTAGGGCTTTATAGGTCATCACCAGCACCTTGACTCTCACTCGGAAGACAACTGGAAGCCAATGCAGCTCGCGGAGCAGAGGTGTTACATGGGAGTATCGGGAGACCCCCATCACAACTCGTGCGGCTGCATTCTGCACCAGCTGGAGCCTCCAAGTGGTATTCAAGGGCAGCCCCATGTAGAGAGTGTTGCAATAGTCTATCCGAGAGGTCACGAGCACATGAGTGACTGTAAGGAGGGCATCCCGGTCCAAATAGGGCCACAACAGGCGCACCAGGCGAACCTGGGCAAAAGCCCCCCTAGTCACAGCTCCTATATGATCTTCAAAATTGAGCTGTGAATCAAGGAGGACACCCAAGTTGCGAGCCCTATCTACGGGGGGGGGGTAACACCTCACCCCCTATAGATAAAGATGGAATAGAATGGACAGCCCGAGATGCCGATACGCAAAGTCACTTGGTCTTGTTGGGATTTAGACGAAGCCTGTTCCTCCCCATCCAGACTCTCACCGCCTCCAGGCAACGGGACATCATGGAGAGGGCATCACTGAGTTGATCTGGGGTGGAAATAAAAAGCTGGATATCATCAGCATACTGAAGATACCCCACCCCAAAACCACGAATGATCTCACCCAGTGGCTTCATATAGATGTTGAATAGGAGAGGTGAGAGGACCGACCCGTGAGGGACTCCACAAACGAGAGGCCTCGAGGCCGACCTCTGTCCCCTTGTCAACACCGACTGCGAACGACCCAGAAGGTAGGAGGAGAACCACTGTAAGACAGTGCCACCCACTCCCAACCCCCTGAGGTGCCGCAGTAAGATACCATGGTCAATGGTATCAAAAGCCGCTGAGAGGTCTAATAGGACTAGGACAGAGGAGCAACCTCTGTCCTGAGCCTGCCAGAGATCGTTCATCAGTGCGACCAATGCTGTCTCCATGCTGTACCTGGGCCTAAAGCCCGATTGGTAGGGGTCCAGGACAGAGGAAGCTGATGAGCCACCACACTCTCAACAACCTTTGCTAAAAAGCGAAGGTTGGAGACCGGACGATAGTTATTTAAAATAGCCGGGTCCAGGGCAGGCTTCTTGAGGAGGGGCCTCACCACCGCCTCCTTCAAGGCGGCGGGGAAGCTGCCCTCTATCAAAGAAGCAGTTATTACTGCCTGGAGCCAGCCTCATGTCCCCTCCAGCCAGGAGGGGCACGGGTTCAGTAAACAAGTGGTGGAACTCAGCCTCCCCATGATCCTGTCCACTCCTTCTGGAGTCACAGGATCGAATTCTTCCCAAATAATATTCCCAAGACCGCTCGATTTCCCGTTGTCAGACTCTGCCCAGTCGGAGTCCAATCCAGCCCGAATCTGAGCGATTTTATCCACCAGATATTGACTAAATTCCTTGGCACGACCCTGCAGGGGCTCCTCCCTCACCTCCTGGTTCAGGAGGGAGCAAGTCACCCCAAACAGGGTGGCCGGGCGATTATCTGCGGATGCGATGAGGGCAGCGAAGTAATTGGACTTCACTGCCTCCATTGCTGCGAGATAAGACCTCGTGAAGGTTCTCAGTCGCAATCGATCTGACTCAGACCGGTTGGACCTCCAACAGCTCTCTAGGCTCCGTCTCCGACGCTTCATCTCCCGAAAAATATATATACACATACATGTGTGTGTGTGTGTGTGTGTGTGTGTGTGTGTGTGATTGCTAACAAAGAATTAAAGGGAAGCACAAGCACGAAGCCAAAAACACCAGCCTGAATATGATGACTGGGACGTCATCGAAACGTCTCCAAGACACTCTCAATCTTACACGGGAAAAGACCCGAATATGCCAATACGATATATGACATCAATTAGAAATCAGCTTAATAAAATACTAGAAAGACTTAGGAGACAAGACAAAATCAGTGAGAAAGATTTAAGGGCTTTGCGACCAAAGGATACGGCGATGGCAAGATTCTATGGGCTACCAAAGATACATAAGATAGGTTAAGACCTATTGTAGCATTTAGAAATACTCCAACATTTGGCCTAGCAAAATGGTTGAGCAGACGGTTAAAATACCTGGTGGAAGAAAATACAACCACAGTAAAGTCAGCACATGAATTCCTACAAAAACTGAAATCAACAAAGATAGAGGATGATGAAATAATGATATCGTTCGATGTAACATCCTTATTCACATCCATACCACAAGACCTAGACATTTTAACAATAAAAGAACAATTACAACAGGAGGAGTCACTACATCACGACTCACTTAAGATAGAAGACATCATCATCTTATTACATTTGTGTCTTAAAACACACTTTAAATTCAAGGGAGTGATATATGAACAAATCAAGGGCACACCAATGGGGTCCCCTATTTCAGGAATCATCGCAGAAGCAGTCTTACAGCAACTTGAATCCAAAGTAATGGCCAACTATAAACCCAAATTTTGGGCAAGATATGTTGATGACACATTCACCATCATCAAATGTAAGGATAAGATTGATTTCATGAGACAACTAAATTCAATATTTCCGTATATCCAGTTTACAGCAGAGGAGGAAGCCAATGGCACCTTAGCTTTCCTCAATGTGTCAATCAGTCGCCAAACAAACAGCACCCTCCACACATCTGTTTACAGAAAAGGGACACACACAGATAGGATGCTAAATTATAAAAGTAATCGCCCCACATGATATCCTGTATCTGAACATTATTCAAACGTTTAGACACACACTGTAACACAAAAAGAGCCAAGGACAAGGAACGTGATCATCTATATCGGGTATGCAGACATAACAGCTACCCAACAAATTTTATTTGGTATTACAGTAGGCACCAAGAACCACGTTTAACACAAAATGGCTTGGCAAATACAACTTGGATGACAATTCCATACATAAATGGAGTTTCAAAGGCAACGGCAAGAATATTGGCACCACACAACATTAATGTGGCACACTGGCCAAACCAGACACTCCGTACCAAGTTGATGCGCCCAAAATAACAACTATCTGAAAAAGAAAAATCATCAGTAATCTATAGGGTGAGATGCAATGACTGCCAGTATAGCTATATTGTAGAAACATCCAAACAACTAAAGACAAGAATCCATGAACATAAGCTTGCCATAAAAAGACATGAACAATATTCACAAATATGGACACATATGGTCGATAATAACCACTCCTTCGACTTTGCAGGGGCACAGACCATTGCCCAAGACACCTCCAAAGGAGGCAGATTACTTACGGAAGCCTGGTTCTCAGATAAATTTACAATTCATCGCCACATAGAATTGCCACCCACCTACCAGGCATTAAAAGCACATCAAGAGCAACAGAAAGGTCTGCCCACGATAAAAAGGAGAGAAAAAACAATCAAAGTTGGACAACCAGGACACCAGTTCAGTTCTTATCAGGATGCGTTTGATGGCTGCAGAGTTGGAGTGGAATTTCAATTGGAAGGATGTGGGGATTAAATTTTGATCTCGGCAGTTGCGTAGGAATGTGAGGTCACACAGAATGGAAGCTCTTCGTACTTCGAGTTTTTCGTAGGTCTTAGTTAGCTGGTAGATTTCCTCCCCGTAGAGGTAAGATATTTGTTTTCTGAGGTTTTTGCGGGTGTTTGTATGTGGATCTTTGGTTATTCGGGTTTTTCCCCGCGTAGAACTGAAGGTGTAGGCGCAACGTTTCGACGGAATCCCATCCGTCATCATCAGGCTGGTGGCTTTAGCTTCCTTCTTCTGGGAGAAGCATGTGGCTGTTTGTTCCTCTTTTTTAAACTGCCAGAGGGGGTGTGTTCTGTGGGTGGAGGAGTGCTCTGATTGGGTGGGGGACCAAGTGTGTTCTGATTGGGTGGGAGTGTGTTTTGAATGGTGGGTGTGTTCTGATTGGGTGGGGGTGTGTTCTGAGTGGATGGGCTGGTCTCAGCTGCCAGCTCCAGACCTGAGCTGGTGAGTTGTGCTGCTTTTGTTCGGCTTCGTGTTTGTGGTGGTGCCATGTTTTTATAGTGGGTGTCAGTTTGCTTATTGTGTGGTTTGGAGGGGTTTAAAGTGGCTGATGTTTCAGCTGTAGTTAGGTTTCTGTTTTGTGGTTGTGCCTCGTTATCATTGTGGGTTCGGATTTGCTTTTTGAACTGGCCCTAATCAGAAATGAACTCCACACAAAAAGATTCCTCCTGGACCGAATCAACAGAGACCTCCTCACACTTCACCTCAAACTCAGCAACAAGATCCACCCCACACTTTGGGACAAATTCAAACAAATCGCCGTCTGGAGAGCTGAAACAGAGACTGCCTACAAAACAGACACACACACCAATAAACTCCGAAGACTAAAGGAACGCCAGAAACAAACCCCTCCTCTCCCACAGCAACACATGAAACAAACTGTGCACAACATCTCAGATAGGATTCTCACCAAAGCCAAAACCAACGTCCTGTCTAAAGGATTTAATTTTGCAGTCGCTCCCAAACACATTCTCACGGAAACCATTATATGCGGAGTCGAATCCAGCCTGACCAAAATTAACCCTGATGACGCCAACAAAATCAGACTCGAAGTTACCAACATCCTCTGCACCAGCAAACCACCCAAAAGCAACTTACCCAAAGAGGAACAGACAGCACTACTTAACCTAAAAAATGACACCAGCATAATCATTCTGCCAGCAGACAAAGGCAACGCCACGGTGGTAATGAACTCATCTGACTACCATACCAAATTATCCAACCTACTCCGAGACTCCACATACAAACTCCTCAAGACAGATCCCACCACCTACCTGGAAAAAACCACAAAATCAAAAATAAAAGCCACCCCATCAGTGAAGAGATCCAGAAAATAATCATTCCCAGAGAAAAATCATCCAGATGTCCTAAGCTCTATGGTCTGCCCAAGATACACAAAGAAGGAACCCCACTCAGACCCATAGTCAGTTCCATAGGCTCACCTCTACAAAATCTAGCCAAATTTCTTGCCAAACAACTACAGCCTTACGCAAATTCCATCACCTCACACGTACAAAACTCATTCCAATTCATAGAGATCATAAGTAAACTAAACTTACAGCCCTGTGACCTACTTGTGAGCTTCGATGTCGTATCCCTCTTCACCCAAGTGCCAATCAAAGAAGCCTTGACAGCTATCCTAAATAAATACAACCCCCCAAAACACATCCTAGATCTGACCAACCACTGCCTATCTAACACATACTTCATCTACAATGGACAAAGATACAAACAAATGAAAGGAGCACCCATGGGATCACCCCTTTCACCTGTCATCGCAAACCTCTACATGGAACACTTTGAAACCCTCGCTCTAGAAAAATCCAACCACAAACCCAAACTCTGGCTCAGATACGTAGATGACACCTTCGTAATCTGGCCACACGGCAAAGAAAAACTGGATGACTTCCTCATACACCTCAATAGCCTACACCCCAAAATACAATTCACCATGGAAACAGAAGCTAACAATCAACTTCCCTTCCTTGATGTCTTAGTCTACAAGAAATCCAACGGCTCCCTAGGACACACTATCTACCATAAAAAAACACACACAAACCGCTATCTGAACGCACTCTCACACCACCACCCAGCACAGATCAACTCCGTAGCCAAGACACTCATCTCCAGAACAAAACACCTAGCTGACGAACAACACCTAAAAACCGAACTACACACTCTCACTAATGTACTAACAGCCAATGGATTCCAAAGAAACACGATTACCAACTTAATCCGAAGAGAGACACCCACAAAAACCCAAGACAGAGAACAAGAAAATGGCAAAGCCCTCCTCCCATACTTAAAAGGGACCACAGACTGAATCAGCAAGGTCCTCCAAAAACACAACATCAAAACAGCATTCTACACAGACAGAAAAATATCCACCATCCTAAGAAACCCCAAGGACATAATTGGGTTAGAAAACCAAGGAGTATACGAAATCCCATGCACCACCTGCCCCACCACATACATCGGACAGACCAACAGAAGAATAAGTGCACGCATTGAAGAGCACAAAAACTCACTCAGAAAGGGAGAACAAACTTCATCCCTGGTCCAACACTTTGAAGCCACGGGACATGAAATTGATTTTAAAAAAACCAAAACTATCGCCAAAATTGAACATTTTAACAACAGAATAATCAGAGAAGCCATTGAGATAGAAAAACGCCCCCACAGCATGAACAAACGAGATGATACCTCTCACCTACCAGCCATTTGGAAACCCGCCTTGATTGACAGACGAGGCCCAACCACCAAGAATGATACCAGACCCAAACTCATGATAACATCACATGACATCACCACCACACAACCATTCAAAAAGCAAATCCGAACCCACAATGATAACGAGGCACAACCACAAAACAGAAACCTAACTACAGCTGCAACATCAGCCACTTTAAACCCCTCCAAACCACACAATAAGCAAACTGACACCCACTATAAAAACATGGCACCACCACAAACACGAAGCCGAACAAAAGCAGCACAACTCACCAGCTCAGGTCTGGAGCTGGCAGCTGAGACCAGCCCATCCACTCAGAACACACCCCCACCCAATCAGAACACACCCACCATTCAAAACACACTCCCACCCAATCAGAACACACTTGGTCCCCCACCCAATCAGAGCACTCCTCCACCCACAGAACACACCCCCTCTGGCAGTTTAAAAAAGAGGAACAAACAGCCACATGCTTCTTCCAGAAGAAGGAAGCTAAAGCCACCAGCCTGATGATGACGGATGGGATTCCATCGAAACCCGAATAACCAAAGATCCATATATATATATATATATATATATATATATATATATATATATATATATATATATATATATATATATATGTAAAGGTAAAGGTTCCCCCGCACATGCGTGCTAGTCGTTTCCGACTCTAGGGGCCGGTGCTCATCTCCGTTTCATAGCCGAAGAGCCAGCGTTTGTCCGAGGACGTCTCCGTGGTCATGTGGCCGGCATGACTAGACGCCAAAGGCGCACGGAACGCTGTTACCTTCCCACCGGAGTGGTCCCTATTTTTCTACTTGCATTTTTACGTGCTTTCGAACTGCTAGGTGGGCAGAAGCTGGGACGAGTAACAGGCGCTCACTCTGTTACGCGGCACTCGGGATTCGACCCGCCAAACTGCCGACCTTCTGATCGACAAGCTCAGCGTCCTAACCCACTGAGCCACCGCGTCCCTTATATATATATATATATATATATATATATATATATATATATATATATATATATATATATATATATATATATATATATATATATATATATATATGTATATATATATTTTCAACCCTGCCACTTCTCCAAATTTTTCTATTTTCTCCATAAGTTCAGTACTGCAAAATCTCAATTTACAATTATTTTGGCTGTTTGTTTACAATAAAGTAAACAAATTACATTTATAAAGTTTTCTCCAAAGTCCATTTCTGCTAGTTGCTGAAACATAAATTGCCAATTTACATTGTCAAACGCTTTCTGTGCATCAAGAAATATTAAAGCCAGTTTTTCCCTGGATAATTTCATAACAAATAAAGAATCATTCTTAAATTATTTTTTTATCTGTCTTTTAGGTAGAAAACCATTTTGGTCTGTGTGTATAAATTCAGTCAAATTTTTGTTTAGTCTTTCTGCTATTATTGAGGCAAAAATTTTATAATCTACATTTAATAGCAATACTGGTCTATAGTTTTTTATTTGTGTTAGATCAGAGTCTTCTTTGGGTATTAAGATAATATTGGCTTCAATCTATGTATTTGGTATTTTAGCTTCCAAAAGTATTTCATTACACAGTTCTTTCAAAATAGGACTTAGTATATCTTGCAATGATTTGTAAAGCTCTGCGGGTAATCCTTCTGGACCCGGAGTCTTATCATTTCTTTGCCTTTTTATAGCCTCTGTAATCTCCATCACTGATATTTTTCCATTTAATATATTTTGAATATTCTCTGAAATTTTTGGTAAGTCTGCTTTTTTTAAATACTGCTGTATTTTTTTCTTTTGGAATTTTCTCTGCATTGTAAAGTATCTTGTAATAGTCTTTGATATATTTTTTTAATTGTATCATTTTGAAACTGTAATTCACCTTTTGAATCTTGCAGCTTATTTATCAGTGTTTTTTCTCTTTTTCTTTTTTTCAGTCTATATACTAACCATCTTCCTGGTATGTTGGCATTTTCAAAGAAGTTCTGTTTAGCCCTTTTAATCTGCTGAGCCATTATTTCCATCTCAGCTAGATTTAATTTGTGTTTTATTATCTCCATTTGTTTCTTAAGCATTTTCTTTTGTGGGTTTATTTGTAATTTTGATTCTAACTTTCTGAGTTCTTCCTTTAACTTTAACTGTTATTGTTTCTTTTCTTTACTCTTTTTAGTGGGATAGGTTTTAGCCAACCCTCTGAAATATGCTTTAGCCGTATCCACATATTTTGAAGCAATGTTCTTCTTTCTTTTTTATTTTGAAAAAAAATCCATTTCCTTTGTCACTAGTTGTATAAATTCTTTTTCTTTCAATATAGATTTGTCCAAGTACCATCTTAATTTTTTCTTGGTTCTTCTCCAAGTCATGTTTATATCTTCCCAAACATTAGTTTCTATCTCAATTTCTTGTATCATTGTATTAAGTTCCAAAGATGTCCATATCATATCAATTCTAGACCATGATTTATGTCTATTTGAGTAAAATGTGTATTGTAATTTCTTTGGATTTTTTTCTCTTCATATATCTTGGATACGGAGTTCTTCTGTCATTTAGAAGAACTTCAGGTAATATATTTCCTCCTTTCCTCCCTTGTTTAGTGCTTTTATAGTCCAAAGTTCCATCTGTTATTGCATTAAAGTTTCCTCAATTATAATATTTTTAATGTAATTTTTGGTAAAATTGTTCTTGTTTATCATTTGGTGCATATATTGCTACCATCAGTATCTGTTTTTGATCCATCATTATTTTCACCATTAATATTCTCACCTCTTCATCTGCATAAATTTGTTTAGGTTTCATTGTTTCTTTAATGTATAGAGCTATTCCTCTTTTCTTTTGAAGTGCTAATGCAAAGTAAAATTTACCAATTTTGGTTGTTCTAACAACTTATAGTGTTGTCTCTTAATATGTGTTTCTTGGAGGCAAATTATATCCATTTTTAATTTTTGTAGTTGTGTAAAGAATTTTTTTCCTTTTTGAGGGAGAATTTGGTCCATTTATATTCATTGACAAAATCCCACTCTCCTTCTCCATCTCCTTCAGTTATATCTAGGTCTTAATCTTCTAGTCGATCTTATCTGTCTCTGATCTCTTGGTCTTGCTCCTTCTTCTGTGTATCTGTTTTTAACTTCCTCTCTTAATTTGACTGGTCCTTCTACTGCCATTTCTTCCTGTTTCTTTGTTTCTCTCTTTGTAACAGATTCAAAATCACCTCTTTCCAGAAATGCTCTATGGTTGTCATAGAATTCCATTGCTTTAGATGGCATAGCCAATCTTTTCATATCCCAATAGATTAAAATCCCTTCTGGAATCAGCCATCTGAAATTCACTCCTTTTTCAATTAATTTCCTAGCTAGAAACTGGTATTCTCTCCAGGATTCTCTTATTCTTCAGGATTTGTTTGAGGACTACAATTTTTTTCTCTTTGTATTTCAAAGATTCATCTCTTACTCTTCTCAGAATCTCATCTCTTATAGATCTTTTGAGAAATCTAACATGTACTTACCTGGGGATTTTATTTCTTCTGGCATAGTTTGAGTTGATTCGATAGATCTGATCCAATTCTCCCTCCATCTCCTGTTTCCCAATTCCCAATGCGTCTGCCAATAATTCCATTATCAGGTCTAGAAGATCCTCTTCCTTATCCTCCACTATATTTTGAAATCTTAAAAAATATGAGGTTCTTTCCATCTCCATGATAGCTATTGAGTCTTCTAGTTCTCTATTTATTTACATCTATTTTTGATTTTCATCTTTTAAGACTTCTAATTTCTGGTCAACCTCAGTTGATTTATCTTCTATTTTTTGGTTTCCAAATAAAGAATAAAAAAAGATTTATAAATGCAAAAGTTTCCCAAATTATCCTTCTTTTATTCCTCAATTATCTTCACAATATTGTAATAAGTCAGTTTTAATTTCCCCAAAGCTTATACCACTGCTTATAGTTTGGGGGGGGGTAAGAGCAAAAAAACCCACCCTCCTAAAGCTTGAGAATTTCTTGCTTTTGAATGCTTTTTTCCAGAACCAGTATTTTTCGATTGTAGAGAGATAAGGAAAGTAACCTCACCCAGATCAGCTGTTTTGCTTTCCGCTTGTTAGTATTCGTTGTCCAACTGGTGCAGAATGCAGCCGCGAGAGTTGTGTTGGGGGTCTCCCGATACTCCCATGTTACACCTCTGCTCCATGAGCTACATTGGCTTCCAGTTGCCTTCCGGGTGAGATTCAAGGTGCTGGTAATGACCTACAAAGCCCTACATGGCATGGGTCTGGAATACCTTAGGGAGCACCTGCGGCTGGCAGGTGCCCTTTCCCAGGCTTCCACTAAGGCATCCGCCGAGCTGTGAGCAAAGGAGGCAGGTGGGGACCCCAGCGCTGCCTGGAACCTCTCAGGGTCCATTAAGCGCCTGGGGCAGAACCATCTCGTTGGTTCAACAGGCCCATGACGGGGAGTGGCAAAACAGAAGACCAGCCGCAGGAGATGATGATTGGTCCATGACAGGGGCATAGCAAATGGAGAACCCCCACCAAGATCATCTAACCACCGTCCAGATAGAAAAACCAAATCGAGCGTGTGGCCCCCCACATGAGTCGGGCCCTGAATTACTTGCATCAGGTCCATGGCCGTCATGGAAGCCATGAACTCCCGAGCTAACTCAGATGATCCTCCCAGGGATGGTAGATTGAAGTCACCCAAAACCATAATTTTGGGGAACCCAATCACCAGCCCCGAGAGGATATTGAGAAGCTCAGGCAGGGCTGCTGCTACGCGACTAGGCAAAAGGTACACCAGCAGCAAGCCCAACTGCACCCTAGGGCCACATCTCAGGAGGAGGGACTCACACTCGGCTATTTGGACAACGGTGGCCTCCTGCGGACACAAGGTCTCCCTCATAACTACCGCCACTCCCCTGCCCCTACCCTGATCCCGAGGCCGGTGAAGCACCCGGAAACCTGGTGGGCAAAGATCAACCAGAGGGATACCACCCTCTGGGCCCAACCAGGTCTCCGTAATGCAAGCCAGGTCCGCATGCTCACCCCCAACCAGATCCTGGATGAGAGGAGCCTTATTGACAACGGACCTGGCATTCAAGTACACCAGCCAGAGCTCAGGTGGCTGCTCATCCTCGCTCCCGGAGCCTCGGGGGGAAACCAGAGGGTCGGAGTGCCTCACCGCTTGGAGATAGTGGAGACGCACTCCCAGATGTCGATACGGCCCTCTGTTCGTACACCTGCTGCCATTCCCTAATGTCGTGGAAATAGGTAATCCCACGACCCGCCCCGGAGGCAACCAACCCCAGCTTCCTCCCTGTGTGATCAATCCCGGACTCCCCCCCATTTCCATCCAACCACAAAATCCCTCCCCCCTCCCTAACCCCACAAAAAAATTAACTAAAAAAGTAACCAGGGGCCTCTTATTAAATTTGTACCGGAGGCCCCTGTCCTTGCCCAGCCATCTCTCAGGGTCCCAGTAATCGGGCCCTTCATCAACAGGAAGAGTGGAAAATGAGGCGGGTCACACCCAGGATGGAGGGGCACCCCTGAGGGTGAACAAAACCGTGCTGGAGTAGCTAAGACGCGTCATGATTGTAAAAATAAGTAAGTCCGGCAAAAGGCAAACCCTAGATCGAACAGGAGGATCTTAAATCAGAAGGTAAGTGTCCAGACTGCAAGCCCAGCTCCACTGCCACTTGAGCTGGGTATACCCCCGCAACCCCCGTCCTCTCACGACGGTCAGATCCGGGGAGCAGGATGGAACACACAACACACAAAATAACTTTTTTGTAGTATGTTTTGTTTGTTTGCTCATTATATTCTGAGCCATCTAGAGTCAGTTTGGAATCAGGCAGAATCTAAACTGAATTAATTAAACAAATAAACCTCCAAGTTCTGTAAAATAAGCTGGAAAACACAAATGTTGCTAAATGAGTTGAATTGCCCATGTAAATGGCCTCAGCCCAGTAGCAATGATCTGGGAACACAAGGTGAAATACTGGTCCTAAAGCAGCATCAAAGCCATATGGAAATAGTCTTCAGATTCCCAGAAGCAGATAACTCATTTTCTTATTTCAGGACTCAACTATGTGTTACATACAAATGCTTTTCTGATTCATTGTTCTTGAATCAAAACATAAGTTAGACTTTTTTTGTTTTTATACTGTGTCTTTTTCAGATATATAGTAATAATTCAATTTAACCTGTTCTATCCTTGCTTTGGAGGCCAAATTCAACATCCATTGTAGTTTAGTGCTTTGTTAAAGTTCTTATACACTACAATTATTCACTACGCCCTGGAAAGGAATATAATGACAGACATTTCCACAAGAGTTCTTAGCTATATATGAAAGAATATATTTGTAATAGTAATGCTTCTGTTTAGATAAAGTTATATGCATATGCTCTAATGCTGCAGTTACAGAAAAAGAAAGAAAAGCAATTGTAAAATCAAAATTATCATACATTTCTTTGAAAACAGCATATTCAATATACCGTATATACTTGAGTATAAGCCGACTCGAGTATAAGCCGAGACCCCCAATTTCACCCCCAAAAACTGGGAAAAGTTGTTGACTCGAGTATAAGCCGATCCGCCGTTCTGCATGCCTCGGAGGCTGGATCCGCGCTCTGCAAGCCTCTGGGATCCTGGGAGGCCTAATGCAAGCACCAGCCCGCCTGCCTCAGGTCTCCCCCACCCCCAGATACTGGGCTTCAGCACAGCTGGCTGTCTTGCCAAAGAGAAACATCTGGGAAGGAAAACCCTGTCTTACCTCTTTCCCAATTCTGCCTCTGCCCTTCCTCCTACCAAGGTGTTCTGGGACTAGTTCCCTAGCCTTTTGGAGCTTTTGGTGTTCGCCCATCAGCTGTCTACGGGGAGGCAACAAAGCTGCCTCTCTAGGCTTTGAGAAAAGGCCCCTTGCACAAAAGGCAGCTTCAGGACGAGCTTCCAAAAACCCTTTCCTTCCTTAACGCCCTCCCCACCTTCCCCCAGAAAGCCATATTTCTTTTTTTTTTATTGAAAATTTTTATTGAAGTTACAATATTATCCCCTCCCCAACCCACCCCAGAACCCCTCCCCCTCCCCCATATTTCTTCAATAACAAAAACATAAAAAGCTGGTTGGGATGTACTCGCTGATTTCCCCCCCCCCTTTTTTTAGATGCTAAAACTAAACTCTCCCTCTGCCTTCCAACCAATATCCCTTTTTAAAATCTTACCTTGGCTCCAGATGGAAGAGTAGAGGAACTAAGCTAGTAAGGAGAGAATTTTTTTCTGCAACTTTTTACTCCTGAAGTAGTAGTAGTAGTAATACAGTAGTAGTAGTAGTAGGAATAATAATAATAAATCCCTAAAAGTTGTGCCAGAAAATGGAGGACGCTGGGTCTTTGCAAGTTTTAGCTGTCTGTCAGACTGCCTGAAAAGGGCGGCCTTCAGGCAGCCAGGCGGACAGCTAAAGCTTGCAAAGACCCAGCGTCCTCCATTTTCTGGCATAACCTTCGGAGATTACTTTAAAAAAAAAAACAAAAAAAACCTTCAGAGGAAAAACAGCTGCAGAAACATTTTGTCTCCTTGCTGGCTTGGTTCATCTACTCTTCAGCCAGGAGGGAGTCCAAGGCCTAGAGAAGGAGAGCTTTGCAGCATCCCTATGGACAGCTGATGGGCAGACAGCTGAAAGAAGCAGGCAGGCAGGGCGCGGAGGAACGGAGACCTGCAGGTCTCGGACGGCGGTGGCTTGGGAGAGGTGCGCGCGATCCCGGAAGCACCAAAGCCTCGGCCGCGCACAAGTCCTCGGTAAGTTTTTTTGTTGACTGGAGTATAAGCCGAAGTGGAATTTTTCAGCCCAAAAAGTGGGCTGAAAAATTCGGCTTATACTCAAGTATATACGGTACTTTATTTAGCAATAAATCATTCAAATTAACCCAAAGCAATTATTTTTGAGCTTAGTTTATATGATAGCTACTCCAATGGAAATCAACAGAAAATGCACATAATATTGCTGCCAATGAATTTGTCAATTAACACACTGATTAATCAATTAATACATCCATTCTTAAGTTGGTAAATAGTCACCATATTTTTTTCTCTTTAGGTTACTAATATGCATATAAACCATAATTAGCTTGTATGCTTTGCTTGGAAAACGCTATCTGCCCGCCGGCTATCATTACTAGTGACTTTTATAACCTGCTTTATAAGAGGTTATTAAGGAATATGGCAAGGGATGGTAATTGCTGTCTAATATGAATAAGGCATTTTATGAAATGGTCCTTTTATTTAGACGGTTAACTGGAGAGTAGTAGGAATTATAAACAAAGACTTGTGGGGAGTGTGTGTGTTTTTATGTGTGCATATGTGAGGGAGAAATATCAGACTAGTTATGCTACAGCATTTGTAGAGGGAAAAAGTGGGTTAGGACAGATTTAGATGTTTATATGTAACCCAATTCTGAAAAAAATATGAATTCATAAAGAGAAAGTATGTATTTCTGAGAATGAGGGGGAGAGAGAGTAATCATAATGTACTGAGAATTGCTAGACAAAATAGAAAAAGTAATATTAAGAGACCTGCAATTCTTGCTATGGATAGTGACTCTAACAATACTACTTAGTATTTCAAAAGAGATTCTGATGTTTAAACTTTCCATTCTCAATAGCACAAGAATAGGGGCTTTGAGTTGTTTAAGCTGAACTGAGATAGAGGAAAAAAGTTGGTTAAGGTGAAATACAAGAATGTCATTTCATGTCATTATAGCTGCAATAATATGGGAAGGGATACATTTTATGAGTTAAGGTTTACTAATAGTGAGAACATGATATACTTCTGTGCCCTGGGGAGTTCCAGTGTTTCCACTGGAAAACCAAACATGTGATTGAGAAGTAAATAGGTGGGGCACAAATTCAGGGGTACCAGAAAGCTCATATGTGGGAATGTTTAAATAGACCAAATTTTGAGACGTTATCATTCTCTGAAAAAACACATTTCATTTTGGGCAATTGTAGTAACACAACCTTATTAATTAGGCTAAGTGAATACTGATTTTTGTATTGCTTTTTAATCAGAAGATTTTTGAAATAAAATAACCACCATAACTTCTCTCAGCTATTTTTAATTTATATAGGCCAAACATAACTATAGTCTGTCAGCTTTTTTATTGATGTTAATTTTCAGACCTTTCACCATTTTGGTAGCTCTCCAAATTTGCTCTAATTTGTCACTATCCTCTTTGACCAGTTGTGTCCAAAATTTAACATAGTAATCCAAATAGAGTCTGACTGAGCAGAGTAGAACACAATAATAACCCTCTGTGATCTGGACTCTATTATCCCATTAAAGTTCCCCAAGGCAATTTTTTGCCTTTTGGCCAGCTACATCAAATTATTTGCTCATGTTTAACTTGTAGTCAGTAAGAAAATAAGTCAATCATTAAGATCCCATTCCCACATACTACTGACAAGTCATTCTTTACTTGTGCCTTAAATTTTTCCTGTCTCCATGATAAACTACATTTTCCAGATAAGTTCCTTATTGTTCATCAGATCATTATTCAAGCCTATCTAGATCTTTGTGAATTGTCTCTTCTTTATGGGTTACCCTCCCAATTTCGTATCATGTATAAACATTATAACTGTCCCCTCAATTCCCTCATCCAAGTCACTGATAAAAAACTTGAACCAAACAAGGCTCAGAATACTCAGCACTTCCTATCAGGCTGAAGCAAAGCCATTAAGGAATACTATTTTGGGGTAGATCCATTCAGCCAACTATGAGTCTATCTAAAGTAGTATCACCTACCCCAGGGGTGTCAAACTGCTGGCCCGTGGGCCGGACGCATCATCCAGAAGCCACACCCACCCCATTGACAGCAATGGCAAAACCGTCCCGATACGTTGCATGACATGTCTGATCTATCCCATATTTTTCCATTTTACTGAGATAAGGATACATTATGCACTCAGATCTATTCCTATTAATTCCTACCGAAGTGGTCACAAATATGCTGCATGATAATCTATTCAGATCCTGCCAGTATTATATGTCAGGTTCTGTAGTTTCCCAAGCCATCTTTCTTCACATTTTCACAATGGATATGACATTTGCTCTCCTCCAGTTTTCTGGGATCTCACAATTCTCCAGTTCTCAAAGATTATTGAGAATCTCTGTGCTATTACCTCCACTAGTTTCTTCAGTGCCTTTGGATGTAATCCATTTGGCCCTGGAGACTTGACTTGATTTAAATTAGCTAAATTATTTCTTATTCTCTGCTTATCTGTCCTAAATTGCAGTTCTCTCAATAGAAAATTAAATAGTTCCCTTGCTATTACTCATTTCCATTTTTTTCTTACAATGGGTATTTTCCCATGAATTAGAAGGAAAGAGTCTCACACTGCTATGTTGCCATCTTATGAATGAGGGGGGTAGGAGGAAGGAAGGAAGGAAGGAAGGAAGGAAGGAAGGAAGGAAGGAAGGAAGGAAGGAAGGAAGGAAGGAAGGAAAAGAAAAGAAAAGAAAAGAAAACATTTTTTATGAACCACACAGGAGACTTTTATTGCTGTCTCAAAATGATGCACTGCCCATTTTGGTCACAAATGGTAGATTTGATTAAGGTAGACTTCCTTAATAAAAACTGCACTTTTATATGCTGTGCTATGGATATGTACTGCTAAAATAACCACTCTATACTCAATAACAAACCAATCTCATATTACTAATTGTCTGAAAACTTGTTTTTATGATTGTGTGATTATTTTATTTTGAAACCTGTTTCCAAATATTTCCGAGAACAGTCCAAAATTGCAATTTTATATATGTATGTATGTATGTATATATATGTATGTGTGTGTGTATATACATGTGTGTGTGTGTGTGTGTGTGTGAGTGTGTGAAACTGGACTTGGATGACAAGTAAAGAAACTGAACCAAGCCATCACACATTCAGTAATTACATAATCTTCTCTCCAGAATGACAACTGGTGTAATGTACTGGGGTTTTTGCTTGTACTGATTCACATGTCTGTTTAAATGCTGCTTAACAGTTATGCAGTGGTGTGTCTGTGTAACGGCTACGAACCAAGCCAGACTTGTTGTCTCCAGGAAGATCATTGCTAGATTTGGAACGGGAACGGGTTACTTTAAACATATTGGCTGCCGCCTAGTGGCCAACCGTATACGTAGCTGCGCAGCAGCCACTGTTTCAGTTCTGTTCTGCTTGACTCCAATAAAGCATGTTTCTGTTTAGAAAGTTCTGTCTCACTTATTGCCTGCAATGAACCGGCTACACAACACTGGTGATGAAGGTGGATTGCTGCTTCTTTGTAAGAGCCTGAAGTCACTAGGGGGTGAGACCAGCACAGTGCCTGGTAGGGACAGCATTCCCCCCCCTTGTTCTGCCTAGCAAGCCATGCTGGAGACCACCCTACCCTGAGGATCAGTCCCAGGGCCTATGAAGAAGCCAACAGCATGAGGCAACGTGAGAAACAAGCCGTGAAGACTTCTCACCATGTCGAAGGTCAGAAAGCTCGAAGAATTAATGTCACACACCCAAAGAGATGGTCATCCTACATTTTGAGGGTAAAGGGTAGATTTGTCTCCGGGCAAATCAAGTTGTCAAAGATGGTCTGAAGACCGCAACACTCCTGGGTGTGCAGGCCTGCAACATTCAACATAGCTGAGAACTTGGTCACACCAGCCCAGCTGGAGTCCGTTATGCGGACCTGAAGAAATGGATTGGCAACCATTTTGAACCGAAGCTGTCGGTGATAGCATGGAGGCCTGCTTTCAAACAGTGAGAACAACAACCCAGTGAGACAGCCACAGAGTTCATCATGGCATTGAGACAAGCGTTGCGTCTTTGTCAATTCATGGACTTGGAAGAAAGACTTCGAGATCAACTTGTCTGTGGACTCAGGAGTAGAGAGCTCCAACAAAAACTTTTCGCGAAGGAGACCCTCTTGCTCCAAGAAGCTTTGAAAGAGGTCATGGTGGACGAAGCCGCCAGCGGGGCCATGAAGGCATTGTGGCCCGCCAAAAACACACCACACAAAGAAGCCATCCACCATGAGATGCCGAGCAATGAGAAGATGTTGACTCTGACCACGAAGTCGACAAGATTCAACAACACCAGACAAGGAACAGAGACCCCCTTACAAGGCAGTTCCCTTCCTTCAATGTTTGGGCTGTGGTGGCCACCACCAACAAGTGGACTGCTAATTCAGGACAGCCACGTGTTGGGCCTGTGGGAAATCTGGCCACATCACAGCCATCTGTAGAGGTCGCCAGAAGGACTGCCAACCAGATGAGCCAATCAGGAGAGGTAACAGGGCCCCCGGGCAGCATAGAGTAGGGTTCTGCTCCAGCCACAGGAATGTCTGCTGCATGGGAACTCGCTGCCCCTTTAAACAAAAACTTTGACTACAAGTCGAGCTGCAAGGCATTCCTTGCAGGATGGAACTGGACACGGGTTCAGCTGTATCCATTATTTCCCTTGAGACTTTCCAGTTTGTGTGCAGCCGCAGCAAGAGATGGGCCAAGCTTCAGCCATCTGATATTATTTTAACAGACTCCAGAATTCCCGAATAGCTGTCAAAGGCGAGGCCACTTTGGCCATACATTTCAAGGGGTTTTTGGGGCCCCTAGATGTCATTGTGGTGGAGGGCCAGAGACAAGCCTCATTGGGCTTGATTGGTTTGATACTCTGAGCATTCAAGTAACCGGAATTCACTGGACACAAGCGGCAAACTTGGCATCAGTATGCAAGGAATTTGCAGATGTTTTTGACACAAGCCTAGGAGAGTACATGGGCCCTCCGATAGCCTTTAAGCTTGATCCCTCCATAACACCAATTAGGGTTAAGCCCCATCGAGTGTTTTTTGCCTTAAAGCACAAAATCAATGCAGAGCTGGAAAAGCTAGTCAGTCAGGGGGTACTACAGCCCGTAGATGGGGGAGAGTGGGAAACTCCTATTGTTACACCACTTAAGGCCAACAGGGAGATCAGGATTTGTGCTGATTACAAGTGCATCATTAACCATGCACTGCAGCAGCATGCATAACCAGTGCCAGTGGTTAGCCACATATTGGCATCGCTGCAAGGGGTAGTGTGCTTGCTAAGTTAGATTTGGCACAGGCCTATCAGCAGTTACCAGTGGATGAGGCCACAGCAGCCACACAAACAATTGTGATGCATAGAGGGGCTTTTAAGGTAAAGCACCTCCAGTTCGGGGTTAGCATAGCCCCAGAGATCTTTCAGGGAGTCATGGAGCATACGCTCAAGGGTATTCCGGGGCTCTGCCCCTATTTTGACTATGTACTCATCACTGGAGAGTCCACTGAGGTCCTGGCAAGGCGGCTCAAAGCTGTCCTTCATTGGTTCCACAAAGTGGGACTAAAATTGAAAAGAAACAAATGTAACATTGGGGTCCCTTCCACTGAATTCCTGGGGTTCTGTATCAATGCTGAAAGCATCCATCCTGCAGAGTCCAAGCTGAAGGCAATTCAGCTGGCACCAAGCCCCAGATCTAAAGGAGAGCTCCAGGCATTCCTGGGTCTCCTAAATTTTTACCACGCATTCGTGGCAGAGCCGTTACACTGGCTCTTAGACAAGAACACCCCATGGAAGTGGACCAAGGTTCAGGAAAACAGTTTTAAGGCAGTAAAATCACTACTGTCCTCAAATTCAGTGCTCACACACTTTAATGAAACATTGCCAGTATGTATTGCGTGTGACGATCCCCTTATGGGGTTGGGGCTGTACTAAGCCATTTGTCAGATGATGGGACTCAGTCCCCTATTGCTTACTATTCAAGGACCTTGTCCTCGCTGAGCGCAATTATGCTCAGATTGACAAAGAGGCTTTGGCCATTGTGGCTGGGGTTAAAAAATTCCATGACTATTTATACAGCCACCAATTCACAGTCTTCACTGACCACAAGCCATTGCTAGGACTATTTACAACAGACAGGCAGACGCCGCAAATACTTTCCCCCAGAATGTTAAGGTGGTCTATTTTTATGTCAGCCTACAGCTACAGGATGATTCATGAACCTGGCAAAGACATGGACCATGCAGATGGCCTCAGCAGGTTGCCATTGCCACACATGGAGCCAGATCCGGCTCCAGCCACTTGCATCTTCTCCATTCAATATTTGCCTGAACTTCCTCTCCATGCAGGGAATGTCGCTGCAGAAACAGCCGCAGGCAAGATTTTAAGAAGGATGCTGTCCTGGGTTCATACCTGATGGCTGGAAAATAGCCCGGGACCAGAGTTCCAGAGCTATTTCACATGTAGACATGAGCTTTCAGCTCATAAGGGGTGCATTCTTTGGGGTAGCAGGGTTATTGTCCCCAGTTCATTAAGGCACAGAGTGCTCCAGTCTCTGCATGAGGGCCATCCAGGTATCGTCCGGATGAAGGCGCTGGCACAGAGCTACCTTTGGTGGCTGGGGTTAGATAAGGCTATCGAGGCCAAAGTACACAGTTGTTACACATGTCAACAGTCCAGACCAGAAAGGCCCCTGTCCACCAATAGGAGGAGACTCATACACCGTGGTCAAGGATTCACATTGACTTCGCTGGGTCCTTTCAGAGACAGTTGTTTTTGATAGTGGTTGACAGCCACTCTTGGAAGTAATTCCTATACGCACTATGACTACTGTTAGGACCATCCAGGTGCTTAGGAAGCTTTTTGCTACACATGGGCTGCTGGATGTCTTAGTCTCGGACAATGGGACCCAGTTCACAGCATCCGAATTTCAGGCCTTCTTGAGGGCCAACTTCATAAGGCACACAATGTCGGCTCCTTTTCACCCCTCGACTAATGGGCAGGCAGAACGCATGGTGTGTACAACAAAAGAGTCACTAAAACGCAGTTTCGGAGGATTGGCACCATAGGCTGGCTGATTTCTTGCTATGCCAGCTCACTATGCCATGCACAAACATGGGCAAAAGCCCAGCAGAGCTCCGCTGGGGAAGAAGATTGATCACCAAACTAGACAGGTTGTATCCTGACCATGTAGCAGCAGACACCGCACACCCAAAGGCACCAAGGGGCTTGCAAGTGGGTGATTGGGTGTGGGCTCGGAACTATGGGCATGGGGCTTTGTCGGTGCCTGCTAAAATTGTTAAGATCTCATGACCCCTCTCCTACAAGGTGATCCTGGAAGAGGGGGCAAGCGATTCACTGACATATTGATCAGCTGCAACGGCGGTTTGCTGAACAGTTACTAACCGAGGACTCAACAGAGGGTCCGCAACAAGAACCATTAGCCAGCAGTCTAACATAGCAGTTTACATGCTCTGAGGATTCTTTCGGACATTACAATGGGGAGATGGCTGTAGATGGACACAGTCTGGAAATTCAAATTGGGTCTCCAGATGGGAAAGGGCAACCCGAACTGTGCAGTAGCTCCGCTGACCCAGCTACTCCAATGGACTTTGGTTTGGACTGACCAGGAATGGCCAGCCAAAGGAACTCAAGAGTCCTGGTCTACCCAGCCTGGCAAGCAAGCAGGTATATTGGGAGTTTCCCAGAACCCCCAAGCATTCTGAGCAGTCTCGTAGACCACCGAAGCACCTTCAAGATTTTGTTAGTAAATAATGTGTGTACAAAAGGACACACATTCTAGGGGGGAGGGGTGTAATGTATTGGGGGTTTTGCTTGTACTGATTCACATGTCTGTTTAAATGCTGCTTAATGGTTACTCAATGGTGTGTCTGTGTAACGGCTATGGACCAAGCCAGACTTGTTGTCTCCAGGACGATCATTGGTAGATTTGGAGCAGGAACGGGTTACTTTAAACCTATTGGCCGCCGCCTAGTGGCCAACCATATAAGTATCAGCACAGCAGCCACTGTTTCAGTTCTGTTCTGCTTGACTCCAATAAAGCATGTTTCTGTTTAGAACGTTCTGTCTCGCTTATTGCCTGCAAAGAACCGGCTACACAACAACCACCTTTACTTTTCAGCCAATTCTTTCCTGTTCCTGTTCCTTTTGTCATTTTTGCTTCCTATAGTTTGAATGGCCTTACAAAGAAAGAACTTAACCTCTACAGATTGTTCTTGTCTTGACAGTGCATCTCTCATTCCAACTCGTTAAATTACCACCCTCCATCCCCACCCCTCTACTGCATAACACTCTCAGGAACTACAAAGCAACTATGATTAAACAAATAGAAATGGAAACCCAAACTAACTCCCACAGTTTGAAAGTTTTTTTAAAACAGCTGAATTTATAATTGGAAGATACCATTGGGTTTAGGAGAATTGTGGGAAGGGGAAACATTAATTTTAAAATTAAGGACATATTTATTATCTTCATTCTTAACAAATATTTTGATTTTCTATCTCCCATATAGTTACAATCAAACCTGCAAATGTTCAACTTTCCAAAAATCAGGTCACTTTTAAAATGTTTTTTCATGATTCATTCCACAATACTCACCAAATCTTTAGTTTAGTTTGAAAAGAAAACAAAATGTTTAGAGATTATTCATGAGGAGGCACGGGGGAAAAAGAATTACCCTTTATTGTAATGACAAATACAAATGGCATAAGTGCCTAAATGCAAAACTGCAGGCATAGCATGACAAGTGCAACATTTTTCATGGATCCAGCTTATATACTTGGATTTTGATTTTTAAAGTGTATCTTAATCAACCATTGAAGAATCAAATAATGAGATGAGGAAAGAGGGGAAGTGTATACACAGTACTTCTTTTTCTGCAATAGGTCCCTATGTCTGGTATTTCTAGGTGAAAAGTGTCAGGTAGAAGATTAGAATAGAACAGAGCTGTAAAGGACCTTGGAGGTCTTCTAGTCCAGCCCCCTCTCAAGCAGGAGAACCTATACCATCTCAGACAAGTGACTGTCTAGCCTTTTCTTAAAAATCTCCAGCGATGGAGCACCCACGATTTCTGGAGGCAAGCTATTCCACTGGTTAATTGTCCTCACTGTCAGGAAGTTTCTCCTAAATTCCAGGTTGCTTCTCTCTTTGGTCAGTTTCCAACCATTGTTTGTTGTCCTGCCCTCTAGTGCTTTGGTGAATAACGTGACTCCCTCTTTGTGGCAGCCCCTCAAATACTGGAATACTGCTATCATGTCTCCCCTATTATTATTTTTTCTTTAGACTAACCAAACCCAAGCCCTGCAGCCATTCTTTGTTTGTTTTAGTCTCCAGGCCTGTGATCATCTTAGTTACTCTTCTCTGAATTTTTTCCAAACTCTCAACATATTTTTTGTGGTATGGTGACCAAAATTGCTGCAGTATTCTTACTAGGGTTTTATAAAGCAGTACTAATACCTCACATGATCTTGATTCTATGCCTCTTTTTATACAACCCAGGACTGTATTAGCTTGTTTGGCTACTGCTGCACACTGCTGGTTCGTGGTTAAGTGATCTGTACTTGTACCTTTTCCTTTTCCTACCTAAATGTAAAACTTTGCTTTTCTCCACACTGAAACTCATTTTGTTGGATAGGGCCCATTATTCAAGTTCATCAAAATCTTTTTGGATCCTGAGTCTTCTGGAGTGTTGGCTACTCCTGTCAGTTTGGTGTCATCTGCAGATTTGATGACTTCCCCTTCAATTCCCTCATCTAAGTCATTGATGAAGATGATATGAAATATCTCATTGCCAAACAGATCCAAAGAGACATTGTCAATCACAGTAAGCAATGGCAGGCTAGAGGGACAAATATTCTGATTTGATATAAAGCAGTTTCCAGACTTTTGATATGCTGATAAAAATATATCATTATATCTTGTTTGACAATCATATGGGTGGCGTACAAATTCAATAAATAAATATATAATGGGCTCGTGTGAATTGGTAATACTGTAGTTCAAACCAATGCTTGCTAGTGTATCTTGCCTTTCATCTGATACTTTCTTTTCTCTAATATACTTTCTAGGAAAATACAGCAAAACATAATATCATCTAAATGTAGGATGAAAGGAACTGCTGCCCACAAGCCTTCTTAAGAATCTGAGAGACTCAAAGACAGAATGCTTAAATATCCCCCCTTCCTCTTACTAATTTCTATTTTAATTTTGGTTTGTTTCTTTTTCACTGAAGTCAGTGGCCCATTTAATGGGCACCTTAAACCTTAAATTAATTGTTTTATTGCTTTGAAATTGTCACACTGGATGAAGCTCATTTCGTGGGGCACAACTTAATTTTCATATTATTCCTCTAGTCCATCCCAAAATCTTTTTGTCACTTAAGAAGGTTACAGATGAATTACTGTTTCTTATTTCTAAGTGGAATCTCCCACCATAGTGCTTTATTCTCCCTCCCTCTCTCTCTCTCTCTCTCTCTCTCTCTCTCTCTCTGTCTCTCTCTCTCTCTCTCTGTCTCTCTCTCTGTCTCTCTCTCTCTCTCTCTCTCTCTCTGTGTGTGTGTCTGTTTGTCTGTGTGTGTATGTGTCTGAGATAACAAAAATTCCTACAGTACCACCCAAAGAAACATATTCATGATAGAACAGCATTATCACAGGTTGCCTTATGAAATCTTTGCTTCACTTCCTTGCAGAATAGCAATTTAGTCATATTCAATCATCTGTTCACTTATGTTCACCTATTGTTCATTTATGTAAAAGTATATTATAATATATTAAGTGCCACCAAATGTAAATCCCCATGAAAGCAACCTGTTCCTGACAGCAATCTGTAGTTCTAAGGACATTCCAGAAATCTAGATCCTCTCTATATATCTTATACATTGTCTTCCCCTTCTTCAATTTCCTTCAAACTTAGTGAATATTCTTATTTTTTTTAGTGTGTTATGCCCAAAGTATATGAATGTCTTCTTGCTAATTGTTGCCTGAAAATGAAAGTTAGTCTTTATTTCACCAAGGACTAATTGGTTCATTTTACACTCTATAATATTCTTCAATAATTGTCTTCAAATCTATAATTTGGAGCATATATCTTTCTTCCCTTGATTTTTCTCAATGCCCAGCTTTCACAGCCAAACATACCTCTGGGAAAAAAAGTATTTTACTCTTCTTTACTGCCACAGAAATGATCTTTTGAATTTTAACACAAGAAGTACTTGTTAACCTTCAAGCAACAAGTAGATGGCACTGTAGTCATTGCTGGAGAAATTTTCTAATACACACAAAAAAGAAAAAAGCTGACAGTAGGGGGGAGGGGAAAAATGGGAAATCGTCTTCCAGCAGTGACAAACATGGAAAATAAATAGGCCTTTCAAATGTTAACTCTTCTGCCTGTATCAGATTATTACAAAGAAAAAAATAGATAAATGGAAGCCATGAAAGCCATCACAGAAGAAAGAAAAATTGATCTGTTTTTAGGTATACAAAAAAGCCTGTGCATCCAAACATCAGCTGTTCTCCCTGTGAAATTTCAGAATTGGCTTCTGGGGTGTTCAGAGGAAGTGGGAAGCATTTTTAGATCATACAAGCCATTAGTAATTTTTCCTCGCACAGGACCGTTATTAAGCAACCCTACCAGAGTTAAAATGATATACATAGATAGAAATCCTTATAGAAAAGCATTACCATCAAGGTTCTCTTAATATACTATAATTAATATCAGTTAAATTAAGAAAAGTTAAATTAAGGAAATTATTGTATACAAAATGTAAACGTATGGGTTAGTTCCTCTCAACCCATGTACCCTAAAAACCATGAAAGGGATTGTTTTCCGATATTTCATCTGCTATCTATTATCCAATAAATTCTCCTAAATTTGATTTCTAAGGTTAGACAGGGCGGTGAAAGATACATGCTCATGATTTTAAACTCTGCTTTTAAAAAGTCTTTTATCATTTCCAGAATGTTGCTACTTTCACTTTACTAACCTTATAGAGGCCTTTGAACTGAGCTACAAGAGTCCCCATTGGAGTGCCAAATTACCAACCTCAGCACTCTGCTTCCCTGTCACATGGACAGGGACAGGTGTTATTTTGTTTGGTGATACAATATGTAAAAACCAATGCCATTACTAAAAGATGAGAAAGCTTCCAAAATTGTAAAAGAACAACAGAAAAAGAAAGAAAGTTAAAAGTGAAAAAAGGCAATGAAAATAATGAAATTATAGTATTTCATAATGAGAACACTGGAGCAGAATCTCTGTAGAAAGTGAGAACAGCCCAAGAGCTAGACATTCTCACAAATAGGAAAACCAGTCATCAAACCTTATGAAGCTCCAATGTTAAAGCTGAAAAATGGAAAAAAATATTTATTTATTTTCCATATTTTTTAACCACCCATCTCCCTCAGAGAGGGGCTTTGGTAGGTGTACAAGATAAAATTAACATTGAAATTGAAACAATTTAAGATTAAAAAGTTTTAAAATTAATATTATCAAATTTCAAAAAATGAAAAATTCCAAGATGGGGGTTAGCAGTTGTTAATATAGATGGGAGGTTCTCATGGGGCCAATCAGCCCCATAGTTGTGTGGGCTTCTGCACACTCAGGTTTTGACCCCTTTGCAGAAATCCAAGAATTTGGGGGTTTTCCTCACCTCTGAGGGCAGGATGCAGGGGCAGGGGCAGAGAAGGCCCTCTTTCTAAACCTCTAAATTATTTATAACTTGCCCCACATCAAGGCACAATCCCAACCACAATGAAAATTAACAAAATAAAAACTAAAAATTGTTAGCATTACCTGAAAGCTATAAAAACAACATATACCACAATACATTTTCATTCACAGTACAAATAATATAAATTCCTAATGCTATAAACCCAACAATCTTGCTATCTATCTCTGTTAATGAGGTTTACAACAATATTCCATACCCTTAATCTAATATTACTTATCACCATTCTATTAGACTGGGCCACACTGGGCACCTAATAGATCCTACAGTTTTCAGAAGGAAGTTGGAGAGTTTCCCAGGGATCTAGAAGGCAGTTCAGTCAAGATCTGGTCACCCATTAAAATAAGATGTCTGGGGTGCTAGAACAGCATCTCCCTAAGTGCAGTTCTGCTGTTGATCCTTAGTTTCTCAAGAGTTCAGGGAGATGTAGCACTAGAGGAGTTGCCCAGAGCATCACTAGTGAAACACTTAAGTCTAGAGGAAGAACATTATTTGGACCCTTGGCAAACAAGGATCAAAATGAGATATTGTATAAATCGTACAAGCAATTGACCATACTTGTTGATGACCTTTAAGAGATGGGGATCAGGGGAGTGCAACATCCTGATTCTCCATGATGTCTCAGTGGCTTTCAAAACCATCAGTCATGGTATTCCTCTGAACCACTTCTAAGGGATTGAAGTGGAGGACATTGTTTTATAGTGGTTCTTCTTCCAAATGCAGTGATTCCAGTCAATGATGGTGGTGGAAGAGAACAGATTTTTCTTAGTTGTGTGCCTTAGAAATCCTTCTTCACATCACTTTTTCAACATCTTTATGAAACTACTGTGAAAGGTTATTCTTCAGTATGGGCTACTACTATCATCAATATGCTAATGATACCCATCTATACATCCTAGAACTCATTTGAACAAGCAATGTATTAAAAGTGCTGACCCAGAACCTGAAGTCTATTGGGGTCTTGAAGGGACAGACAGAGATTGAATCCATCAGTCCCACAAGGTAGAGTAGAACAGAAAATCAACTCCATAGGTTGTCTAAACATATTTTTATTGTGATTGGCTATAATAACATAATCTTGCAAATTTGATTGTATTATACCTTCTCCTCTTTCTTATACTCTAATGAATTAGGGAACTGCTTCCAAATGGCATTGTTGTAGACTTAAAAATGTTTCTGTAATGAGTACTACATGGGGCAGAACTTAAAAATCACCTGCAAATTATAGCTGGTACAGAATACAGCAACCTGGGTAGTGATGACCGCTCCAATGTGCATAGAGGACCCTTTAAGTTTGGGAACTCTACTGGTAGCTGGCACACCCCTAGGTGTGATTCAGAGTGTAAAGCACTTATGACTTTGGTTCTATTTATCTGAGAAATTATCTCTTCTGGCATTCATCCATTTGTGCAACCAGATCTCACAGGGTAATCTATCTCCAGATGCCATCTCTGTAGGATTCTCATCTTTCATGAATTCAGAGGCAAGGTTTTTCCACTGTAGCCTCCATTTCCTGAAATGTTGTCCTGGTTAGAGCTCCAATCTATTTCATCTCTCTATTTCTGATCTAATTCATCTCTCCTATGCTTCAGGAAACTTTCTCTTCCATCTAGCAGAGAAGGAATGTGCTTTAGGATATGTAGGTGGGTATTGTGGCACGCATAGCTTATTTATATGAACTTTGATTTTATATGTATTTGTGGAGTTTTAAAGTTATTTATTAATAACAACTTAATGCCCCTGGAAAGGGCATATACAAATAAAGTTAATAGATAAATAAAACATCTACTCACAGTCCAAACTCAGATAATTTTTAGTTGCATCATACTTGAACTGGATCATATCAGGTCAGCTACTGAACAAGAACAATGCTGAACCCAGAGGTACAGATCTGATACTGGAGCAACACAAACACCAAAGATATTCTCTGAATTTTAAAACACGCTTTGCCATGGCAAAACTGTACCAGCAACATAGGAGTATCATCCATGTCTGATTCTATGGCCAAAATAGATATGGAAAACTTTAAATGGATAAAAACCTGCTTTTTAAAGCATTTATTGAAGATGAGGGGAAAGGAAGTTAATTCAGATAGGTAGTGCAGATAATTGGAATGGGGAGAAATATATATTGTTCACCTTTGAATGCAAATCACCTAATTTACATTTTTGAGCTAATATACAAATTAAACATAGTTATCCTTTAATCTGATTTTTGTAATATAGATCTTTCATTAGGAGGTACATGAGTAGGAAATACATATACACAGGGGGTGTATAAAATATTAGAAGAAACTACATATATGGTAAATACAAATTCCTATACCAAATAGCAACAGTCATATAAATGTGGAATTAGGATAAAATAAGCATACTTTTGAACATGTACAACTGTAACAGAAAGTGATAATAGATTGAAAATATCCATCACTAGCTGGTTCTCCTTCCCCAGCCCCTCATTGGTAATGAGCTTTACCAGATGAGGAAATAACTACACCTCTCTGATGGAATGCTTATCATCTGTGATTTACAACACATAGCTAAAAACCCAGACCAATGCACTGTCAAGAGGAAAAATATGTGGCTTCTGGATACCCCTCAAGAAAATCAGGCCTTTTTTCAATCACTACCTCACCCCTAAAATGGGCAGAGAACAGTTTACTTCAGAATTTAGCCTTTTCCTCTCTTTGATAAAAGAACTGCCTATTGCTTGGCCATCTTTCACATGCTCAGATTCATGAAAAACCAGTGGTAGTGGCGAGGTAGCAAGATAGCTACAAGAAGAGGAAAATAAGAAAAGTATAAAAAGCAAAGAGACTCCTGCATGTGGTCAACTGTCCACTAATTCCATAACAAGTGCATATAGCTATGTGGAGCTCACAGAGTATTTCCTGGATCTGTAAATTAATGCAAGGATACTGCTGGGAACAGAGGTTTGCAGCCAAGAGACTGAACTGCTGATCATATACCCAAAAAATCCCCCTTTTTATCCTTCCAAAGATGTCTTATGTTGGTGGCATAGCTAAAGTAGAAGAAGAAGGAGGAGGGGCCTTATGGCTGCAAGCCTGCTTGCTTCTTGAGGAGTCTCTTACTCTTTCACAGAGATAGCTAAGCTCCCTGCAAGCTCCACATATGGATAGCATACTATGCTAAACTTGTTGGAATGTGTGGCTGGTGAGGTCAAAGCATGAGCCTCCTAGACTATATATACCCTATAGTTCAATTTGCAAATGAAAAGTATGGGGCCCATTCCACACTTCCCAATTATAATTTCTAAAAGCGGAGATAAGATTTTAAATTCTGTGTGGGGTAAGTAAAATAATCTCCCACCCATTCTATAGAAATACACATATATACACAAATACAAAATGAGAGAGATAAAGATTAACCCAATTTCTTCAGAACATAATTTAAATCTGAACTGGAAAGCTCTATGTTTGGTTAATCTTTAAAATAAAATAAAAATCTGCTTCACTACTTTTAATAGATGGAGATAGAATCTGCCTACTCAAGGATCTCTTGCTGAGCCATTTGGCATCTAGCTTGCATAGCAGAATTTTAATATTGTGGGCAATGCAGAAATCTATTAACACAAATGATTAACTTAACAGAATAATAGAGTTAGAAAGGACCTTGAAGATCTTCTAATACAACCCCCTGCTCAAATAGCATTAGACCCTATATCTATACTTAAAAGAGAAATGTCTACCATGATCAGGAAGAAAAGCTCTCATTCCTAGTTCTGAGTTTATTTGAGGATGAATGGCTAGTTCTTGTTCGATGATAAAGAAAAAGGTTGCCTTTTATTCATTATTACAGTTTCCCATATTGGAAGGCACACATTTAGGCTGCTTTTCTAGCACTGTGTTGACTAGCACCTTATAGACTGAAGGTCCAGTTGCTGCTAGAAATTGATATAAATTTATTTCAAAGGAATTTTATGATTCAATACATTTTTGAGCTGTTTTAAGTCTCACAAAAGAAAGCCCAATTTTTTATCAATCTGATGAGGGCTGTAGCATCATTTAGCTTGTGTCCCAGGTATTTATTTATTTAGTTATATTTATATACCGCCCTATTCCCTGAGGACTCAGGGCGGTTTACAGGGAATTAAAAATCCAAAATACAAAAATTAAGAACCAAATTAAAAATATTAAATTGACCCTGTAGTCAGTTAAAAATAACCCCAAATTAAAAATTTCTCCTCAGTCTGGGCCCAAGAGCTCGAAGAGCCAGGTCTTCAGGCCCCGGCGGAATGATCGGAGGTCGGGGGCAGTTCTCAGCTCCACCGGCAGCTGGTTCCAGAGGGCAGGCGCTCCCACCGAGAAGGCCCTATCCCTGGGTGTCACCCGCCGGCAATCTCTTAACGGCGGGACCCTGAGCAGACCCTCCCTGTGGGAGCGCACTGGGCGAAGGGCGTTTGATGCCGGCAGCAGGTGTTCCCTCAGATATCCCGGACCCAGGCCATGTAGGGCTTTATAGGTGATAACCAGCACCTTGAATTTCACCCGGAGGGCAACCGGAAGCCAATGCAGCTCACGGAGTAGAGGTGTTACATGGGAGTATCGGGAAACCCCCATTACAACTCGCGCGGCCGCATTCTGCACCAGTTGAAGCCTCCGAGTGGTCTTCAAGGGCAGCCCCATGTAGAGAGCGTTACAGTAGGTAAAAATCAATCAAGCATTGATTGAAGACAAAAAGAATTTTTCGATAGTATGGAAAGTACTGTTGTTGTTGTTGTTAGCTGTGAAGTCGTGTCCGACCCATCACGACCCTATGGACAATGTTCCTCCAGGCCTTCCTGTCCTCTACCATCTTCTGGAGTCCATTTAAGCTCACGCCTACTGCTTCAGTGACTCCATCCAGCCACCTCATTCTCTGTCGTCCCCTTCTTCTCTTGCCCTCAATCTTACCCAGCATTAGGCTCTTCTCCAGTGAGTCCTTCCTTCTCATTAGGTGGCCAAAGTATTTGAGTTTTAGCTTCAGGATCTGACCTTCTAAAGAGCAGTCAGGGTTGATCTCCTCTAGGACTGACCGGTTTGACCTGCATAAACCAGCCAAATCACTTAACAGATTTGAGTTGAGTCATTATTCTTGTGTTAGTAACTAGGGTTCTACATAAATTTAAAATATCTTTTACTGCATTTAAATGTTTATGTGAACTAATCTGAATTCTGTCCCACCTAATGCTATAAGAACTTGATGAAGTTGCTAAGGGCAATTTAACATGGGTTGTCCACTTGAAATTGCTATATATATAATACATTGGTAATCCTGTTCTGTCAAAAACAAAATAGGTTCTGTGCAGAGAATATGGCTTTTTGCAAACTCACATGAATCTAATTAATTTGTGCAAACATTTCAAAATACACACAATATAACTGAGTGAATGGCTCTAGCTAAGCAAGTGGAATCCATCCTAGGATCT
The DNA here is from genome assembly GCF_964194415.1 of Vipera berus. Taxonomy (NCBI): domain Eukaryota; kingdom Metazoa; phylum Chordata; class Lepidosauria; order Squamata; family Viperidae; genus Vipera; species Vipera berus. Next base: position 34,748,558 of record NC_138205.1, on the reverse strand, counting down.
CCAATTCCTGATGCATCATGACAAATTGAATGAAGACTTTGGATCAGAAAAACAAAAGATACAAAATATATGGTTGATTATGGAATAGAAGATTGCTATCATCTTTTCCATTCCCAAATTTTCCAAAGCAATTCAAAGCCAATCTACTATCTTTTTACTTTTACCAAATTCTAAACACTGAAAACATGCAAAGCTCCCCATAAGTTATTCAATGTCCCCTTTACTGACTAACTAGAGTAAAAGAAAGCTGTTTAAACAATGCCCTGTCCTAGAATCCATGGATACAAATACAAATCTTTCTATATCCAATAAAGAAATTCTATTGGTGGCCCAACTCCTCCATCCTCCAGGTTGTTTTAATGGGAAGCAACATTAGGGGAAACATTGCTAAATATTTTTCTCCAAACAAGCTTCGTGCTTGGTGACTTCATGAACATATTCATGTTGGGGATTTTTTTGCAACAATATGGAAGTAATTTGCTATTGTCTCTTTTTACAGGACTCCTTTAAAAAACTCTTAACTTATCTCTACTGCCTTGAAATTCCCTGATGGCTTCTGTAATGTATTGGGATTTACTTGAACTGCTTTCATGTGTCTTTTGAATGCTGCTTAAGGTTGCTCAATTGGTGTGTCTGTGTAATGGTCACTGACTTGCCAGACAAGCTGTCTCCAAGAAGATCATTGGAGGATTTGGGGTGGGAATTGGTTCCTTTAAACCTACTGGCCGCCGCCTAGTGGCCAACCATATAAGCAGCTGCACAGAAGCCTCTGTTTTCAGTTTTGTTCCTGTTTGCCTCAATAAAGCAATGTTCCTGTTTGCAACCTCTCGTCTTGCTTACTGCCTCCAAAGAACTCACTACACAACAGCTTCTATTCCAAGTAGTAATCAGTTCTAGCCCTGATTAGCTTTTTCCAAAGTCAACCAAGGTCAACTCCATGCTGCCACTTGTACAAGACAAAATCATTTGCAAAAATCTAAGTTGCCTTGCCAACCATGCCTCTATGCAGCCTTTGAAGATGACGTGATATTGGCAGAAGAAGTGAGCAATGGAAGAGATTTTTTTCAGGAATATGGAAGTATAGCAAATAATTCTGCTTATAGTAAATGGACCATTCCACAAGCTCTGCAGAACCTAAATATTAAAAAGGTAACGGCAACATCAGATTTGCTCTGGTTTCAAATATGCTGTAGCTAAACCTCTCTCTCTCTCTGTGTGTGTGTCTGTGTGTTTGTGTGTGTTTGTGTGTGTTTGTGTTTGTGTGTGTGTGTAGTACTGGAGTAGGGGTGAAGGTATGGAATCCAGTTCCCCAAATCAGGCAGATTTGACCAGAACCATAGTTGATTCCAAACCAACACACAGATCTTGTTGGAAGGTGTCCTAAGCCTGACTGATCCAGAAGCATCATGTTGCTTGTTAATCATTGTACTTAACCCTGCACACTTTTCTTCTCTTCAGACTGGACCTGATGAATATATATTCTACACCTGCTCATACTTTAAATTTTAAAGGAATTTTCACACTAGATAAAATTTAATTTTGAGCCTTCCTTGTACTTTCTTGCATGAATATGTATCATGTAAATATTCTTAGTTCAGACGATAAGGAAAATGATACACAGTCTTGCCAATGTAGGTTTAACAATGACAACAAAGAAAAAGGTATTATATACTAAGTCTTATTAGATTCAGGATGTAAATTCCCATTGTAAGAATTTCGGGGGAAATTACTAACCAGCTATTTAGTGCTGGTAGTAAGTAAATAACAGTTGCTAAAGTAGAAACATTTTCCCAGGGTTTTTTTTGAGAGAAGAGAAGGGGAAGTTATAACAAAAGGGAAAGGATGCTGAAATTGCAAGAGACAGTGAATTGCATGCTCTGAGCCAAGATCCTCCAAATTAGATTGAAATTAGTTGCTTTTGACCGCCAGGTGACCTCATGGCTGCTCTACTCTCTCAATTCTTTCTCTGTGCATTATTTTTTTTCTGAAATTTTACATCCTAATTGATTTACTTACCTTTTGCTTAGACCTTACTCTGTTGGAATATAATCCAAGATTAAGGCAAGTAGTTTTTGGGGGGATTCATCTGGGGATAAAGAAACATGACAGATTGACCCTCGTGAAAAATTCTATCATTTCAAAGACTTAGAAGAAAATAACATTAATTTTGTTTCTTTCATAATAAGGGGAATCTGTACAGAAATAAACAACTGAAGCAGCCTGACTTTTTAAATGGGAGACGGAAAGAAGAGAAGGAAATAGTGGTTTCCCAATGAAAATTCTTTATAGCTGAAACAGGAAGAAGAAGAAGAAAAAGTAATCCTTCTTTCCAGAACCTAATATCCTGCTTCATAAGGTAAAGGTAAAGGTAAAGGTTCCCCTGCACATGCGTGCTAGTCGTTTACCACTCTAGGGGCCGGTGCTCATCTCCGTTTCAAAGCCAAAGAGCCAGCGCTTGTCCGAGGACGTCTCCGTGGTCATGTGGCTGGCATGACTAGACGCCAAAGGTGCATGGAACGCTGTTACCTTCCCACCATAGTGGTCCCTATTTTTCTACTTGCATTTTTACGTGCTTTCGAACTGCTAGGTTGGCAGAAGCTGGGACGAGTAACAGGTGCTCACTCTGTTATGCGGCACTCGGGATTCGACCTGCCAAACTGCCGACCTTCTGATCAACAAGCTCAGCATCTTAACCCACTGAGCCACCGCGTCCCTATCCTGCTTCATAGTACTTGTTAATTTGGTAAACCTAGGACAATATCACTATATAGATTAAAATGTTTTCTTTTCTTTTGGGAGATGAATTTATCCTCTATAAGAATTACTCTCTATTTTGCACCAAATTATCAATTCAATACATAATGTATTTTCCTCAGAGCTCCAGAAAATTCAGTCAAGTTGTAATTTACTATTTCTGGCATGCAGGAGTATTCTTTTCTTGAACTGTTGTTTTGGTTATCTTGTCCAAACAACTTTGTCCAAACTGGCATTAAAATGCATTATATTGCATTGTATTAAATACAAATGGCCATTTTCTATTTTCTATTTGTACCAAGTTATAGAACCCATGCTAAACTTTGTTGCTACAATTAATTCTACCCTATTTAATTACCAGTTTTCAGTTTTCATGTAGAATAGTTAAACATAATTTAAAAATAATCACAGAAGCCAATATCTTATCTGACCCATTTAAAAAGCCTGGATAAAGGAGATCTTGATTCCTTTTCAAAAAGCAGGAAAAAAATAAGACCAACAGCAATTCATATAGTTGGAGAACAAAGCAGGAAAATTTCCATTAGATACATGCCACAACTCATAACATTTATTCCTAAATAAACAGTCCTTAGGTAATAAGTCTCTACTGATCAAATACATGAACATTTTTATGCATGTTTACACACACTGCTTAGAAATATGAAGTAGTATATATACGTATTTATTTGTTGGTTTGTTTGTTGTTTATCTATCAAAGTTAGGTACTGCCCGTATCACCCTCAGTATTAAAATATGATACTTTGAATAAAATATTGAACCTCTCCCTCATCCCTATTCCATTTTCTCTATAAAATGAAAACAGAAAGAGGCAGAAGAGGCACTTAAGCAACATTGCAAACAGTAAGGGAGGAAAAGGGAACAGTAAGGAGACACTATTGGTAGTAAGCCCTCAGCATTTGTTTAGCAATTCCATTTCATCTGAACATGACTATGTCTCAAATGATCACCTCTTATTTAAACTGCACCACATCCCTTTGCCTCATAATCCAAATAAATACACCAATTATTTTCATTTATTTTTACCAAGCCAGTGGTGACTTTCTCACCTGATCTATTTCAGTTCATTATTTCCAAATGTTCCAGATATTGAAAGCTGCTTGTTGTAAGTACTAAAAAACTCATTCTTCATTATTTCAATAGTTATTCCCTAGATATCTATGCATCAACTTTCAGAACAACATACAAGCTGTTGGTCTATTCATATGCCTTATATAGCTTTTATGCCAAAAAGGCTAAAATGGCAAGATTAACATAGCTTAGCACTATATAATTCTTTATTTCTAATACTAAGATAAAAATGATGAAATATTGAGACAAGTGAGCTATTGCAAAAATGCATGTTAATTCACATAGGCATGGTTGGTAAGCAGGCTAATTAACCTGGAATACAATATACTGTGTACATGATATATATGCAAGCTGATTAGAGTAGGAGCTATAGCTAGATTGAAAACCACTTCACAAAGTCACTTCCATGCATAATCTCATTAACAACAAAAAGACAGCCTGTCTGGAAATCACATTCCCTAACAAGAAATCATCCTAGCCATTCCAAATAAATATGTCTAGGGAAGCTTGGGATGGGTGGTAAGTGTAGCGCTCAATCCTCATTACTTTTCTTTCCAATTCAGTGGTGTTCAGTTCTTTATTATTGCTGGTTAATGTTCACACAGATTTTTAAAATAGTTCCAGAACCAAAAATTTAACTTCCCAAATATTATTGCTAAACAACAACAACAAAAGCCCACTTTATCCCCTGTTCTTGACACTTTTAAATGAACTGTCCACTGAGAAACAAGAAGAAAAGATAAATAACAATGAACCTAAGTTGAAATAAGATTCAGTGCCAGGTAACATTTGTGAAAGCCACACAAGACTTTGAAGGAACAGCAGTTTCACATCTGGCCTATCATTTGGTCCAGTACTCTGTTTTCTTTTGCTGTACAATACTGTATTCCTGACCTTTGCTGCTTCAGCTTGGGGGTCCATCTAATGTTCCAGACTGTAACCTTTTCACCTGATTCCACATGGATGACCTCAGGCCTCTTCCCCTGTCTCCCAACCACCCTTTGTCTTAAAACTCATGCTTAAGGCATGTAGAAAATGTGGCTATCTTACTTCAGAACAATCTACACAAGGACATTACCAGCTGCAGCTCTCCTGCTTTAATAGATGAGGAAAAGTTGTGCAAATACAATAACACTTGCACAGACCTACACTGAAATTGCATGTCAGAAAAAAATGTGTTCCAGAAATGAAGATAAATTTTCATATACACTGCTGCACAAAACATACAAAGGTAAGATGACAAGTTGAACAAAACAGTTCCACTAATAAATAATCTCATTCTCATGCATACTAAGCCTTTTATAGATTTCTGTTTCCCTCTAGAACAGAGACCTATTATTTATTATTTACTGTTTATCTTTCCCATTATACTGGACAGCAATTTTGCTTTCTGAAAAGTTTTTTGTGATTATAATAGACTTTTTCAAACTGAGCACAAATATAATTTCGGAATCACTGCATCATGTAGGAATCTTGAGAATATGAAATAAACTTACTGACTATAATATATTTAATCCATAATGTTTCTGACAACAGGGCCAAAAATGCTATGCTGTTGATTTTCATTTGTAGTCAGTGTCCGATGTATCTTCCTCCAATATTCAACAATAGTCAGCCAGTATTGATGGATTTCAGTTGACCTAATACTGTTCTTCCATGGCAATGTGATGATGAAATCTTTGACCAAATTTGTCATTGACTTGCACTTAAATTTTCGGGAAACAAGCCCTACTGCAAATGCAGAAAATGAATTTTCAGTGACATTACACTTTGTGCTTTTGTATGCTGTAATAATTTTGGCAAATGAATGTAGTTTGGTGCTCTGTAGTTGACAAGAAAATTCTCAAAGATATCCTTGAATGCTTTCCACATGATTTTCTCTGGCCCCACGAGCATATCTTGAAATCATTTGTCATTGATGACATATCTGATCTGTGGACCAACAATGCCTTCTCTAATCTTGACATCAGTTATTCTTGGAAACATCTGTCTCACATAACAAAAACTCTCACCTTCCTTATTCATCGCTTTCCCAAAAATTTTCATCAGTCTGAGTTTATGTGAAGTAGAGGCAAAAATATCTTTATTGGTACAACAGGTAGTTCATTTGCCATGTTTTTCTGCCCTAGTAGAATTCTTTTGGCCATTTCTTTGTAATGTAATGTGACTCACTTGCATGGCTGTTCCATTTGCAGTACTTGGTATATCCAAGCAGCAGAGCTACTACTTTTAGATCTCCATATATATTCCAGTTGTACTTGGTGCAGTGGATATGCTTCAACAACAGTTCCATGTTTTCATATTTTTTTGTGTGTGCAGCATAAGCGACAGGTACTGAAGGGTGAATATTGCCATTATGTAAAAGCAGATGATTTCTATAAAATTGTACGTGATAAGTTATATTACAAGTTGTTTCCATAATTAGCATCCAAAAGTATGGATACTTATAGATATACCCAAAAGTGTTCAGGGAGCAAGCTCATCATTGTCCAATGCTATTGGAGTTTCAATTGGCAATTAAACATACAATTAAATGAGAGGTTGATAAGATAGAAATTATTTTTCCAAGCTGACTATCAAGAGTTTTAATCAATGTTGTTATACCTGTGTGTCAACTCTACAATGACCTGGCTGCAGCCATTTTTTCCCCCTCATTCTAGGTTGCCACATAGAACGGAGGGAGCGGGGCTTGCCCAGGTGCATCGCTGGTCAAAATAATCTTCTGTCCTGTGGGAACCAAGGTCATCTACTGCTCCCGCAAGCAGGGGCTGGGTGTTGTATAAGAAAGCCTGCCAAATAAATATATTGGGGGATGTAGTTGGTTGCATAGTTTTGAGGATGGGACATTACACTTTGTAACTGGGTAATTTTAGTTGGAAATTCAGACTTGATTTCACTTTTGACCGTGCTAATACTTTGTAACCAATAAACATGTACTTTGAGGAATTTCCAAGCCTCGGAGTTCTGTTTTATTTGTCTCTGTCAGTCAGAACCATGACACTGTACATAAAAAGTTTTCATGCATTCAATTTTATTTAGGCCATTGGTCATTGATATCTCAACTCAATATGCAAAGATTTAATGTGCATTTAACAATCTTTTAAAACAGAGGTATCTAACTAAAATTATTTGTAAAAATTGATTCACAAACCAAAAGATGTATAGAGATCATCAACAATATCAGAGAAAAGAATAATGAATCAACGTTGAGTAAAGTGGTAAGGATCTATTCTGATAATCACTAGACAGTCTGATCATATACAAAGCATATGTATAAACAATTTCCATCTTCTCCTAGCTTTCCATGTATCTTCAACCTCTAACTGATTAAAGACCATTCATGCATTTAGCCTCATGTTTAAATAAGGTTTCAATGAAAAAGAAGAAACAATGCAATGAAGAAACAAGCACACAGAGGACCTGTGAACTGTTGGGCTGAGGACTTTTCTGTCTTCTTCACAAATGCCATTGGAACCAGTAAGATCATAAGGAAAAAAATTAAAGAGGTGACTTTTCATCTCAATGGCCATTGTTGTGTTAAGGTATATTGAGGCCCTTTCTCTCTCTTCACAGAATCCATTGGGACCAAATGCCCTTTGAAAAGTTCAATAGGGATTCCAGAAGAGATAGTGAAATGTGGATTTCCTAAGCATTACTTTTTCATCACAACTGGCAAATATTGGAAAGATTAAACATTTAAGAATAGGTATTTCAATTTTGTTTTCCTTTGCTTTCCTCATCTTATTTTCTTTCTTTGTCATGACTTTCTAGGTAGTAAATGTGAGTTGTCTGATTTCATTATTATACATGCTATGATATGAAACTTTCAGACTGAAGAACAGGGTATAAGTGCTTTATTTAAATAAATTAATAATATGACTACGGAATAGAATAGGAAGTTAAGTAAAAATAACTTCTTGTCTGAAAAACAAGTCTGGCTTATCCCTAATAATTTCCACAATGAAAAGGAAAGAAAAAAGCCAACCATGAAACAATCCAAATAGTAGTTAGAGATTTAAGGCAAAAATCAATTTTAATTAAAATAACTCCATAGATATGTTGCTACTAGTGGCATGTGTTGCCCAAAATATTTTGATGTTCAAGGCTCACAGTGTAAATGGTTTGTTTCTTCCTCCTAATTACTATAAGTGCAATCAAGAAGTTCTCCTAAGTCTTACTGAAATTAACTGTAACTTCACAATAGTTGGAGCAGAAGAATTTCCCAATAGGCTGTGACTCTATGCCAGATTTGTTTTTAATTTTATGTTGTTAAAATGTGCTCAAGATCTGACATTGGAGATCTTAGTCAAATCTTTTATGGATAATGTAGCCATATGTTACTTTATCAGTTCACAATGCAAATGCCTAAATTCAAGTTAAAGTCAGTTACTAATGCTATTAATTTATTTAACTTTAACAAAAGTTCTATGCGGCCTATCTTCTACTAAAGAAATTGCACTGTATTGCCTGTTGTAAGTTAATCATCCTAACTTACAGTGTATCATTTATCTACAAACAGATTATATACATATATTTGGAAGTAATACTGAAAAATGTTTTCACTTTTCAACCGTCATAAGGTACTATGTTATTCATTTATTCCATTTCCGGTCCACTTTTTTCCAGATCAATTAGATGTTCAGAGCATTCCCTCTTCCTATTTTTCTTCATATGTGAAGTGAGAGATAGTCCAAATCTAAAATCACCCAATGGGTTTTTACAGCTGAAAATATATTTGAACTTACATTTCCTAGATTCTAGTCTAACACTATAATTATTACACCATCAAGCTGCAACAACAAGATCTTAGTTATTGACTAGCTATACAATATACTGTATAGATGTAAATTATTGTATAGAAAACAGTAAAACTGAATATATATTCAGGACATCATATAACTCTGAGGAAAAAAAGGTCGTTATATATCTGGCTGTCTTCTTCAAAGGATATTTTTAGTTTTGGAGCTTTGAGGTATGCCTGTTCTTAGAGAGAATTATATCCTCATTTAGCTGCCCCACAGTTGACCCAGAGTCTCTCGGTCATGTGTGGCAGACACTCATCCTCAAATCAATAAGCATTAAATCAACCTCATTTTCTACCATTTAAATTAACTATAACCACTTTAATTGCGAATTCATTGCCAGCAAACGGCTTATTGCCTTTTACATTAGAGCCCCGATTTACTTGCATGTCACAGACCATTGAGAATAGTTCTGCACATTCTAGAAATCTTTTCTTCTTCTCCCATTTTTTGTATATCTCACAACCAGGACACTGTTAGGCTGGAAGCATTTTCAGAAGATGGCCATTAAGTCCCTGCAGTAAGGCATTAGAACACCTATAGCCAATATTTTGGGTGAGAAATATTTACATCCACACATTTTCCACATTCTGCCCTGGCCTATGGACCCTAGGAATCCTTCTCTCCCTCCCCACATATTTTATAAGCACTAATGACATTTAGGTACATATGTGCTTGCTTTATACTCCATCACATGCTCAAAGAACATGTGGTTATAAGTGAATGTGATTACACACAGCAAAGGATGAGCAACTATTCAGTCACTGGAGACCAATTAGATCTGTGCATCTATGTGTGAGAGAACTGCAGTAGTCATCATATAAGGAGAACCAGTATTTCTATTTTTCTTCTGTTTTTGTGGGGTATCTTTTTATTTTGTTTTAATATGTTAAATATAAAACCTTACACTTTTATTTTTTATTTCAGCTTTGTTAATTATTTTGCTTTGTGTTTTCTTTTTAATTTGCTTATAATATACTAGATACACTTATTAACTTGTTCTCTTCTCAGAAATTGTATTGCTGGTTTGCTACTGAATGGTGTTACTTCTCTTGGCTGGATTTAGCCCATTTTCTTTTTATATATATTTATATAAAATTGTATTAAAAGTTTAAAAGAGAACATAAAAACTAACACAAGCTAAAATAGAGTAAAGAAAACAAAGAGAAAGAAGAAAGAAAAAACAAAAATTTTTGTTTTAAGCCCAGAGTCGTTGGACATGAGATCAGTAGCAAATACATTTTATAAATAAAAAACAAATAATAATAAAATAAAAGTGGAGGGAAAAAAGAATAAAAATAAACAGAATAATCTTCCAAATTCTTCTGCAGCAAATATAAATTTGTTTACAAATTTATCTCTTAATCTAAGATTGCAATTAAAACCTCAATTTTTTTCTAATCAAAACCACAAATCATAAGAGCATTTTTGTTGTTTTTTCATACAAAAAAAGGAGTTTCCATGAATGTAGATTCCTTCTTTTTCTAATCAAAGAAGTTAATTTTGCTATTTTGCTTCACCAGGATGGTGAATAGTTTTGAACTTTTCCTCATTTGAACATATAATAATCTCACTGCAATTGTCATATATAAAAACAAAGTTACTTGTCCGTTTGTTAGTCCAAAAGAAAAATTTCTGGTTTAAATTGTACTTTAGTGTTTAAAATATTCTGAATTAATGCATGTATTTGTATCCAGCTTTTAACTTTTTTACATGTCCATCAACGTGGTAGAATGTCACATTTCTAACAAAGATTCTTTATACATTCTAGAAAATTTCTATGATGAGACATCCCAACAATAAATCATTTTGTAAAAACCTCTTTAAGATTAGAACATAAGGTAGATTTCAGTCCTTTCAACCACATATTTTCCTATCAACCCATTTGTATTTTGTAACCAGAATTTTTAACCTATTTTATCATACATGCCTTCATTACTTCTTCTGTCTCATATTTCAACAAGACCTTATACATTTTAGCAATAACATGTTCATTATTGGTATATAATTCTGTTTCAAACTCATTTTTACATTATTCAAACCCATAAAATCTTTTACCAACCTTTAAACCTTTGTGATGATTTGTATATACGAAAACCATTGAAAAGTATATCCTGTTGTCAAATCTTCTCTTGATTTTATTTTACAATTCCCTTGAGAAAATTCTACTATCATGATAAGTTAACCATTTATGTTTACTCATCAGTTCTTGTCTATAAAATTGTTCTTGTGTTGAAAGTCATAAAGATGGTTTCAGGCACAAGCTAAATTTATATTTATTTGGTATTCTAAGAATAGCCCATATAACATAATGGTTTTTAAAATTTAAATTATCCTTAAATTTGTCATACCATAAATATTTATGCCCCCATCATCTCTGACTATGTCCTTCTAATTTCAGTAGCCTTCTATTATTTTTTTTTAAAAACACCACCAACTTTTTTTATCCAAGCTAGACATTAGACAGCAAAATATAATTTCAAATCTGGCAGACCCAATCTTTCTCCTTCCTTTGTATCTTGTATTACCTTGTATTTAACTCATGTTTTTCACCTGCCATGCAAATTTAGGTATATCTTTCTACCATTGTTTAAATCATGGGTCTTCAAACTTGGCCCTTTTATGACTCATGGACTTCAACTCCCAGAATTTCTCAGCCAGGCATGCTGGCTGAGGAATTCTGGGAGTTGAAGTCCATGAGTCATAAAAGGGCTGAGTTTGAAGATCCCTGGTTTAAATGGTAAATTACTTGTCAAAACATATGCTGTCTGAAACAAAAATAACATTCTCAGTAAAACATTAACCTTATTCACAGAAATTCTATTCAGAAAATTATTACATCTGACTGTATCTTTTTAAACTTTATTTAATTGTTTCCCGTTCATCTCAGTGCAAGGTGACTCTGGGCAGCCTACAGCAAATTAACACAATTATTTTGAAATAACATATGATTCATATTTGTCATAGTTTATCCAAATATTTTACCTTCTTCTCAATCTTAAAACTTAGTCATCAACTCTGTTTGATCTTATAGTTTCATGGTTTTTATAACGTCTTTATTTTTTGTTTATTAATGTTGAAATCTTATGATGCCCCAAATTCTTTTAATTTGCTCATTAAAAGTTCAATTCCTTTTAAAGAAATTGAAATAAGAACCAGAACCAAGTCATCCACAAAAGCTCTTAACTTGTATAATATTTTTTTTATCTTTATACTCACAATCCTCTTATCCTATGTTATGTTTCTATTCAATATCTCAAGAACTAAAATAAACAAAAGAAATGACAGTGGGCAATCTTGTCTTTTGTGTCATATGGTTTAGTTAAATTTCTGTTAGCAATTATTTGTGCTCTCTGTGAAATATAAATTGATTTTATACATTTTATAAAATTATCTCCAAAATTCATCTTACAAAACCTTAAACAAGAAAGTCCAGTTTTAGTTGTCAAAAGCCTTCTCTATTTATTTATTTGTTTCAATTTATATACCGCCCTTTTCCCGAAGGACTCAGGGCGGTTTACAGGGCAAATTAAAACAGTGCAATGTACAAATTAAAATAAAATAAAATTAATAGCCCCAAAACAGTTTAAAATTTAAAATTTAAAACCATTAAAACCCCTCAGTCCAGGCCGGCTAAATCAAATAGCCAGGTTTTTAGGTCCTGGCGAAACGAAAAAAGGTCGGGGGCGATCCAGAGTTCAACAGGCAGCTGATTCCATAGGGCAGGCGCACCCACTGAGATCACTTTCCCCCTGGGGATCGTCCGCCGGCACTCCCTGACCGGCGGGACCCTGAGGAGGCCCTCCCTGTGGGAGCGCACAGGACGATGGGAAGTGGATGCTAGCAGCAGGTGCTCCCTGATATAATCCAGGCCCATGCCATTTAGGGCTTTATAGGTCATCACCAGCACCTTGAATCTCACCCGGAGGGCAACTGGAAGCCAATGCAGCTTGCGGAGAAGAGGCGTTACATGGGAGTATCGGGAGACCCCCATCACAACTCGCGTGGCCGCATTCTGCACCAGCTAAAGCCTCTGAGTGGTCCTCAAGGGCAGCCCCATTTAGAGAGCATTGCAGTAGTCTATCCGGGAGGTCATAAGCTACATCTCTACATCTAAAAAGTTCATTGTAGCTTGTTTTTAATTATGTTGTTCCAAATATTCTAACATATCCAAAACTGTTCTAACATTATCCTTCAATTGCATTTTATATAAAAACCCACATTGATCCTCATGAATAAATTCTAGCAAAATTAATTCCTGCAAAAAAAATTATTTTAGCTAAAATTGTTGTAAACTACTTGTAAACATTATTCATAATGATATTGGTTTACAATTTATTGCTGAAGTCAAATCCCCTGCATTCCATTTTGCTTGAAATAATAGAAATTATCAGATCACAGACAGTATTAGCTGATAGGAAATCAGTGCAGGTGCCACATCCCCAGGAAAATGTATGGACAGTGAACATTATAGAAAAAGAAGGGTACAGCATCAAGCTAACTACAAGTCACCCTTAAGTGCAGCTCCATGTAAAATATATTGCATTGGTCATCTTAAAATATAACTATTTTCATAAGATCCCATCTGATGAAACAGATGAGCAGAGAGAAGCAGCCCTGTTATCTGCCTATCCACAGGCTATACAGACTCAAACAGCACATCCAAGTTTCAAACCATTCAGATAAGGAAATTACTATTCCTGTATCACATTGGGATTTCCTACCAGCATTTTGACAAATTCAGCTTCAGCTGTTTTACTTAATTCATTTGCTATAGCCTCCAGACTCTGGTTTACAACTGAGATAGTGTTAATAGTTAATGTTTAGTTAATAGAATTCGATATCATCAGCATATTGATGAGTTGATAGCCCCAAAGCTCAAGATGATCTCTCCCAATGGTTAGATATTTAACAGCATTGGCGATAACACTAAGCCCTATGGAACAACACAAGCCAATTAGTATGGTACTAAGTTAGCCTCACCAATAATCATAGACATGAATATAGCTTAGCATTAGTACAAAAGAGGAGCTTGCAAGAATAACTTTGCATCAAATTTGAAATCTCTGATTTTGTACTGAGGAGGAAAAACAGAACAGAGCATTGATGTGCAGCAGGAAGATGGCAATGGTGGAAGAATTATGATTATTTAACCAATAATATGGAAAAGCCTTTATGAAAACTTACTACAGTGCTTTCATAGAGTAGAATGTTTTTAAAAAGGAAAACAGAAAGCAAGAAATTAAAGTGTTCTGGAATGTTTTTAATTTATTAAGTTTTGTGTTTTAATTTGTAAAGTAAGTAACAAATTAAGTAAAAAAAAATCAAGGCATATATTGGTATATTTTTGGTCATAAGAAACCTCTAAATGTCTCCCTGCTTTTGAGCAACATTTGCAGCAGATCTGTGGCCATTCATAAACTAGATTCAATTACAACATCTTCCATAAAAGGATTAGGTAGGAGGTATTAAAAAACATTCTGTGGTAGAATGTCCCAAATGCTGCACCTGGATTTTGTAATACTGTCTGCATTTAGAAATATGTACCATTTAAGTTGTTGCTATTTTGTGTTTGCATGTCAGTGCTGACTCCTGGAGACTGCATTGATTAGTCCCTGTAGTTTTCTTGGCATGATTTCAGAAGTGGTTTGTCTTTGCCTGCACCCAAGGCTGAGAGTGAGTGACTGGCTTAAAGTAATCCCACTGGCTTTGTGCCTAAGGTAGAACTAGAATTTCATGGTTTCCAAGTTTTTATCCTGGTGCCTTAACCACTACATCAAACTGGCTTTCATAAGATAGTTTAGTATTCCTATATTTCAGTTCTGCCCAGTTCTGCTGATTCTTTTAACTCTGTGCTCTAGCTGTCTTTCCAATATAATTTTCAAACTTTCATTTCCTTCTATTGAATGGTGTCCCATGTTTTATTTAAATATTTGATTACTTTTATCTAAGGATCCTGCTAAAGAGTACCAAACCACTTATTCTTTTTTTTTAAAAAAAAATCCATATTATTTGATCTAAAACAAATTACTAATTTTTGAACATGCAGCCTCTTAGTTTTCTTCTGCCAGAAGCTGCCAGAAGCTACTGGGGAAATTTAAAAATTCCTCTATGGTGGACTTTTAATGAAAGATCAAGTTTCCCTGAATCCTGCTTAAAAAAAATAATGGGAGGAGACAGAAATAAAGAAAAGTTGTGGGTCAGCAGTAATGACCCCAAGTGCAGAGAAAAGGCAAGGATGACCAGAGATTACTTAAGCAGGTTGCTCTCTTTTAATACAAAAGTCTTAATACAGTCTTGAATTGCTTCTTATTTAAAATGTAATTCTTTTTGAAAGTTAATTGGTGATATTTACTTTTGTCTTAATATGGGCCACACTACTAGCAAAATTTGACAAAGTTTATTATGTTCAACAACATGATAGCAAATTTATTTTACAAAGTTCATAGGCTTTGCAGGGATTTTTTTTCCTGGATGATATAAAACTGTTGCATGCATTTTTTTTTTAATTGATGGATTGGTGGAATTTTTGTCTTTGCTCCATTTTTTGATCTTGCCTACTTACTTTGTGTTAGGGCTTGTCCAGTTTTGCAGTGCAGCAATTAGGATGTTGTCCAATGGCCAAGTTCAACTCTTTTACTGAACAATATTGCTCTTCACTGTATTTTATTTATTTATTTAGAAATTTTATGTTACTGCCTACTCACACATGGTGACTTAAGGTGGTTTAAATGGATATAAAACACCATACTGTATAAAAGAAATAAAAAATAATAATAAAAATAATAAAATAATAACTCCCCATTCCAGCGACAATACACATTCCTATTAGCCATTTAATGGGCTCTATCCCACTCTGGGCTCCCCAGGCCCATTGGCAGAACCATGTCTTCAGCAATTTCCAAAAGAGTGTCAGAGTGGGGGCCAGCCTAATCTCTGGGGGAATGATGTTCCAAAGAGAGGGAGCCACCATGGAGAAGGCCCTTCTTCTGGGTCCCGCCAAATGTATTTCCTTAGGGGATGGGACTGGCAACATTCCTGGCCTCTCCATTCTATTGGGTTGGGTAGGTGTGACCGGCAAGAGACGGTCCCTCAGACAACCTGATTCCAAGCCATGAAGAGCTTTAAAGGTGACAACCAGCACCTTGAATTGCACCTGAAACAGATTGGCAACCAATGCAGTTCCTGCAGGAGATGTGACACATTTGCACACCAAGGTCTGCCCAAAACCATCCAGGCTGCTGCATTTTGCATCAACTGGAGCTTCTGGATGGTCTTCAGGGGCAGCCTCATGTAGAGCGCATTGCAATAGTCCAAGATGTAAGATATAAGGAAGATTAAATCTCATTAAGTGACTTATTTTTATTGTCTGTGTTCAACCCTCTAAGATGTGAAGTGATATTGATGATTGTATATGCCTTTGGAGAACACACACACCCTTTAAAAATAATGTAGATAAAAACAATATAATGTAGCAGATCTCTTATTCTCTCACTCATAGTCAAATATATTAAATGAAGATTTAACACAATCTAATAATTTCTGTTTTCCATATTTCTGTTTAGTTTTTAAAGATCAGTTACCTTTGAATGCTGAACTGTTATTTTTGAAATCTAAATACCTCCAAAAGATTGGATCTAAATATTATAAATTGGGTTCATACTAGGGTAAGCCAATGTGTGTTTTTATTTAGTTCTACTTTAGATGTTGTTTGAATCTAATCATTTTAACACCAAATGTGAAGAGAGGACTAATTGGAAAAGACCCTGATGTTGGGAAAGACTGAAGGAAAAAGGAGAAGGAGAATGCAGAGATGAGATGGTTAGTTTTATCAGTGCAATGAACATGAATTTGGGCAAACTCTGGGAGACAACGGAGGACAAGAGGTCCTGGCATGGTATAGTATCCATGGGGTCATGAATTAGCAACTGAACAACCAATTATTTTGATCTGACTTCCAGTTTTGACATCGCGATGATGAAGGTGTCGGAAGACGGCGTCCTGTCTTTTGCATTTGGTTTTGCCCTGCTGGGGACTCTAGAAAGGGTCAAAAGTTGCCCCATAGAGGGGCAACAACAAGGAGGGGACTCTTGTTGATCGTGGGGGGTGGAAGCCCTCCCATTTGATCCAAGGAAGTCCTCCAAACCGGTGGAGGAAAGTCTGGCTGCATTCGTGTAGCCAGTCCTAAGCTGCTGACAACGAAAGTCAACAAGCACTACCAAGCAATTTTACAGCAATGTGGATGAAACTGGGTGAGACCTGGTCCTTTCTTTTTTATTTTAAGACCTCTTCCTGAAAATCTGCCCAAAGTACTCCCCCCAGTGAAAGAGGGAAAGGGAATTTCCACCCCATTCCCTCAGAAAAGAAAAGTGGTGAATTAATTACTTGGGGAAAAGTGGTGAAACCCTATTTGGATTTAATATATACATACAGCTTGAAAATTTGGGGACTAAAAGTGTAAGACATTTTTTTAAAGAAAAAGACTTGAAAAGTGTATAAGTTCTGGATCTAAAAACTGAAAAGCAGCATTGATGACATCTAGGGGTGAATTATGGCACTACAACTTATTTATGTCTAAAAGAACCCCTGGCCTGAAGCCCAGAATTAGATAAGACTTTGGCTGGCCTTGGAAGCTTTTACTACTGAGAATTTCAGCTCAGAAAAAAGGAACAGGTTTGGGGACTGGTTATCTGGGTGGCAGAGATGATAATTATTCTAAATTTGGTCTGTTTAAATTTTGAACATAAATACTAACTTTCAGAACTGTATTGTGGAATTATTTTCTTATAGAACACTTGTGGAACACTTTGGATTATAAATCTTGATTGTTGAACAACTTTCAATGGTTCTTTTTTCTCCCTGGACAGAAAGGATATATTTCTTGCTGGACAGAAAAAAAATGAATTTTATCTGGTTAGGGGAGACTCAGGAATAGATAGTTGGTTGGATAAAACTATAAAGACCACTTATAAAAAAAATTTAAAAAATGAAATGGATGTTCCATATGCAGCATTAAATAGTAAAATATCATCTTTAACATCTCTTCCCAGTACCCTTAACTTGCCATATCACCAATAGAATACTGATGAAACACAGAAAGAAATTCTCTCCATGATGAAATTAATACAAAAAACAATTACTTTAGCTTGTGAGCAGGTTAATAATAATACAGAGGAGATAAAAGAACAATTTTCTAACCTAAATCTACAAACTCAGAAAACAACTACAAAGAAGGAACCAGCAACACAGAAAATAGAAGGAAAACTGGAGAATCCTGACACAAATATTGACGATCTAAAGGAAGAAATTAATGACCAGACTGAGATAAATGAAAACTCAGAAGGCACAACAATAACACTGGAAATGGAAAAGACATTTTATAAACCAAGGTTTCAGAATATACTGGATGACAAGGAAGGGGAGCTGATGGAATGGAAGATAAAGTCGTTAACAGAACTATGTGGAACTGGAGAAGGAGGGAGGTGGTTTAATGAATATCAATGGACTAGCTCTTCCAAAAAGCACTTTAACCAAATTGTTTCTCTTCTTGCAAATAATGTATACAAAAATAGAGGAAGAATTATTTGATGATCCAAATGCACTGACTTGGAAAGTTAGTTGGCAAAGAAAGAAAGCTAGAGTAAGATTGAAGGAAACAGAAGCTTTGACCTATTAGAGGGGATGCCATATTATTAATTAGAGATTTGAGTATGGTTAAAAATAGATTGTTAGAAATAGAAGTATTATTATCATCAGATAGTTAGGATTTATAATCAGAATATTATATCTTGGTACGAAAAGGAAAATAGGAATATGTTAAGAATTTTGAATAAGGAATGCTTTTGGTTACCCAATTACAACTTATTTCAAAATTATAAATGATTGGGATACTTTGAACATGGATGGGAAATTAAAATTGAAAAAAGCAAAAATAGGATATGGATTAAATAAGTGGAAATTGAGTGCAAATGCAATTAAGATATGCTTTGGCTAGAAAAGATATTTTAAACTGATATTATTGATATTATTTAAAAAATGTAACAAATGTTGCTATGCAAATGTATGTTTACTAACAATAATAAGAATTGTATTTGCTTGATGCAGAAAACTGGTTATTGCCAGAAGAAGAGAGGATGTACTGGTGGGTGTAATAGTGGACTTAATTGGAAGAAGCCTATATGCACCACAGAATTACTAATGGACTCAGTCACTATGTTGTCTGTTGAGCACTTGTATGTGAAAATAGAAAGTTAATAAAACATTTATTTTAAAAACTTATTTTGATCTATAATCTAATATTTATCACAAGTGTACACTGCTAACACTGGGTGAAGGGCTACACCAACCTTTGTATAGATATGAACAGCTATACTCCTGAATTTGATTTATTTATTAATAAATTTGTATGACTGCCCATCACATAGAAAATGGCTCTAGGTGACAACAATCCATTAAAACAGTAAATAAATAAGAGTCATTAAAGAATTAAAACCACTATATAATAATTATTTTAAGAACTAGAAATATAAAAGAAGAGCTAAATCAGGATGGAACGTTACCTCGTATGTTCACCCGTCCCTTGGGGTCCCCAAGCCTACTAGTATAACCAGTCTTGAGGGATCCTTGGAAGTTCACAAGTGATGAGGCCAATCTTATCTTTGAAGCAAAGATTCCACAACATGGGTGCCACAGCAGAAAAGGACTGCCACACAGGGCCTGCTACACTTCGCTCTCTAGATGAAATGATGAGCCTGATTACCTCTAGATTCTCTGGATGATGAGAATCTTAGAAATATGGGGAGGAGGATAATATATGAAGGATATGTTTCATGAGATAATATCAACAGCTCATAAAGTAAAATCATTAAAGTCAGGGGGTCTCAAGTGATTTTATTAATCACTTCATTATTTTTATTCATTATTTTTCAGATTTAGATACAGAAGCATCTGGATTACCTTAACTGGACTTGAAAGTAACACAATGGTGCACTCAGTTTTACTTGCATGGGAATATCACAATACTTTCTTGCTGTTGCTAAGATAACTATATAGCTGGGTCTATGTGACCACCAAAAATACATCTGAACTTGAAGAAATTTATCTTTCTTTTTTTTAGTGTATAACATTTTCTTCTTCAATTTTCCCTCACATATAAACCCACTATGAGGTAGATCGCACTGAGAGATAGGGACTGACTTCAGAGCTGAGGAAGTTTCCACAGTTGCAGTTCAATATTTTAACCATTCTCATTGGGTCTATTCTAATTTAACAAAACTTGGGTTCAACTAAATATGTGCATCCATAATTTAATTATTTAAAACTTGCAAATTTTGCAAAATGGCAAATTTAGGAATCTTTAAATTCTAATTAGGGATCATTCAGCCTTGCATTTTATTTTTAAAATATATTTTGACAAAAGTTAAGTATTTTATATTCTGCATTTACATCAGTTAAAATAACTGCAGCTAAAAAAGAACTATCATTACTTAGAATAATGTAAACCAACGTCTGGGTTTGTGATTTTGTGTTTTGGACAGACACACACAGGGACACACACACACACACACACACACACACACACACACACACAGCCACTAAAAATGAATCGTATATGAGTATGTTTCAGAACACACAGAAATACGTATGCACATATTTGATCATTCATTCCTGAGCATTCCCAGTATTACAATACTGACTGCACCTTAACTATGCACTAAAGGGAAAAGGGGAACTCAAATGTTAATTTCAATAAAATTAACTTAGCTTGTTGGTTTCATTGCAATGTAATTTTAGCCCAGTGCCCCAAAGGGGAACCTGAGTTGTATGTCATAAAAGGCTCTGCCGTCTCAGATTGGTTGCTTCGTTCAGCTCGGTTTCTCGGTTCTGTCGCCTGGAGGTGAGCAGCTCTTGAGAAACCCCATCCCATAAATTGGAATTGTCACAGGCCACTGTAGAGACACGTTTATACAATCTAGCTTATTTCTCTTCTGCAATATTTTATGTAAGCTTTAAAAAAATGCTGCTTTGGGCAGCCTGCTTAGTTATCTGGCTGCTGAATCTCCTCTCTTTAAAATGTATGATCAAGTTATTAGATAATTGGAAGATTACCAATACCAAGGACTCATTGAGTGAAGGCAGGAAAGTCAAATGTGCTGTCTCACATAAACACATTTCCTCATAAAAGATTGCAAAGCACTTTGCAAATTAAAATTGTTACTACTACATAATGTTATGAACATGGAAGGTATTATTACTTAAGATGCTTTTGAGTGAACTTATCTCTTAGTGTTAAAGTAAAAAAATATTTAACATTTCCATCCCACCTTTTCCTTCTTAACTGAATCATAACACATCTTTTGATGTTAAGTGGAGGAGGAGTTAAAAAAACAGAAAGAAAGGTATAGAAATGGAGATCCATTTTGTTAGGACCATATGAAAAAACTAGAAACAAGAAATGCAATATTATAATAAAAGGTTTGTCTGAAAAAACAGTTACTCTTCCATTCAGACAATTATGCTTTAAAATTTAAAAATTATAATTTAAACCAAAACGAGACAAACCATGTTCAGGATTACAGTGCAAAGTGGATGGAGTCATCTTATTGAGATTGATAGAGCCAAGGATTTTTGTTTGCTATATTGGAGCCTGTTTTTAAAACAAAAATTCCTAATACTCAAAAGGATGGGCAACCTTGCCATCAGTTGTTGGCATTTGAGGACAAAGCAAGGAAAATGATTTAAGGGTGCACATGGTTATATACATATTCTACATATGTTCTCCATTTTATCACTGGGGGGTTGGAAGAGAAAGAGTTGGCAGAATTAGGAGTACAAACTGGGTCTTCAAGAATTATTAGAGTATAGGATGTGGAAGAGCCTCTGTGTGTGCATGTTGTTGTTGTTAGTTGCGAAGTCGTGTCCGACCCATTGCGACCCTATGGACAACGTTCCTCCAGGCCTTCCTGTCCTCTACCATCTTCTGGAGTCCATCTAGGCTCACGCCTACTGCTTCAGTGACTCCATCCAGCCACCTCATTCTTTGTCGTCCCCTTCTTCTATTGCCCTCAATCTTTCCCAGCATTAGGCTCTTCTCCAGTGAGTCCTTCCTTCTCATTAGGTGGCCAGTGTATTTGAGTTTTAGCTTCAGGATCTGGCCTTCTAAAGAGCAGTGTGTGCATACATGTATGCATATATGTAGATATTCATAGGTAGACAGCAGGGAAAATCATCTGTGAAATTTACCTGCATACATTGGTGTTCAAAGAGAAAATTCTGAATGAATTCTGTATGTGGGAGGGACTGCAAATAATCCCAACTACAGTCTCACATCAAATTAAAAGACAGAGCTTCAAATCTGGGAATCAAACCTCTCATCTGCCTTGTTTAGTAAGCCTCCAAACCATCTGTTTTCCACCTACTGGTCTACAGTTGTGAAGTTCCAGCTCTCAGACCTCAAGTCACAGCTTGACTAAAAGCTCCATTTCTTGCTATCTTACTGAGTCAATCACTTTTAATAATATCTGAATAGGGATCAGTTGTTGTCAAGGAGCAGTGGAGAATAAGATAGTTGTAGGTGCACTTTTTTTCCCTTTCACACATAAGGCTCACAAAATCTTTTGTCTAAATCACTTGGTAATGCAAATGTGAAAATACATTGTGCTGAATGCTTGTTTGAATTACAGATGTTTTTCTCCATCATTTTTTGTTGCATACTAAGATTGATCATATATTCACATAAATATTATGGTAAAAGGTAAAGGTAAAGTTTCCCCCGCACATGCATGCTAGTTGTTTCTGACTCTAGGGGCCGGTGCTCATCTTCGTTTCAAAGCCGAAGAGCCAGCGCTTGTCCGAGGATGTCTCCGTGGTCATGTGGCCGGCATGACTAGATGCCAGAGGCGCACAGAACGCTGTTACCTATTTTTCTACTTGCATTTTTACGTGCTTTCGAACTGCTAGGTTGGCAGAAGCTGGGACGAGTAACAGGCGCTCACTCTGCTACGCGGCACTCAGGATTCAACCCACCAAACTGCCTACCTTCTGATCGACAAGCTCAGCGTCCTAACCCACTGAGCCACCGTGTCCCTTAAATACTATGGAGAAAGGCTCAAAAGCAATTTAATGTCCTGTATGAAAACTTTTGATAAGCTGGTAATGAAACCACTTCTGGATGAAGGGCTTTTCAATCTTTTCACCAATTGTACCACTTTTAGGATACGGCAATATTTGAGTACCACCTAGCAAGGTGTATATGATGATGACCAAAAAAAAAAGGAAAAAAGTGATAAAGTAGTCCTTGACTTACACCAATTTGCTTAGTGACTGTTCAAAGTTACAATGGCACTGAAGTGTCTTATGACCATTTTTCACACTTATGATTGTTACAGCATCCCCAGGGTCACGTGATTTATATTTGGATGCTTGGCAACTGATTCATATTTATGATGGTCACAGTGTCCCAGGGTCATGTGATCCCCTTTTGCAACCTTTTGACAAGCAAAGTCAATGGCAGGGCTGCTGGTGGCCAAGTGCTAAGGCGGGACTTCCTTCAGACCCTCCCTCCCTTTCATTTCAATCTCCCTCCCTCCTCTCTTCCTTCCTATTTCCCTCCCTCCTTCCCTGCCTCCCTCTTTCTCATTCCCATCTCCTTCCTTCTGAAGGAAGAATTTGAACCCCCCCCCCATATGTTCCCTCTTGCATATATTTATCAAATAATGAAAAGCCTCCAGAGACATAAAAGACAAGCCGCTGAGGGAACTAGCTTAAAAGGGCACATTGTCCTTTAAGAATTAGCTATTGGCTAGCCGGCACTTAAGGAAAAAAAAATGTAGCAACTACTGGCCTCCCCAAATAGCTCTATTCATAAGTAAAAGAATGCTACAGGCAAAATCCATTCAGGATAAAAATACCTCAAAATCCCTTGCAGCAAAACTTACAGCTAACAATAGCAGAGCAATAGAATTAGAACCAGTAAACCCTCACCCCAAAATCCAACACGAGCCATCAACCACAATAGAAATTGCCAAACGCTCCTTAAGAACACAAAGCCCACATTGCACAAATCGCAGAACTTCAAAGTCATCAAATCACATAAGAATCCTTCCACTCTCCTGGTTTGTTGTTCAGCTGATTCAGAACCAAACTGCTGAAACAGCACTTCGCTTCTGCCAATAAACATCTCCTCTTGAGCAGCTGGCTTCCTCTTGCCTATTTCAAACAGAGGCACTTCATTTTTTAAATTTTCTCTTAAAGGTTTAGACTCCTGGCTGGAAAGCAAGTCCCTGGCTTTTCCTTCCAACACTTTCTTCCTTTCCATTTCCCTCCCTCCCTCCTGCTCTCTACCTCTCTCTCATTGCCATCTCCTTCCTTCCTTCCTCCATCCATGCCTCACTTCCAGCCGATGCTGCCTTTCTTCATTCCTCATGGAGGGCAACCCCTCTCTTACTGCGTTTCTTGCCTATTTGTCACTGCTACCTGTGTGCGCGCCTGGCACGGATGGTTGCCACAGAAGTTGTAGATCAGCTCCCGGCTGGTCTGTTTGATCTCCTCTCCTCTATCCCCCACTCCTTCTTTTCTCTTTGGTGCAGCTCCATGTGATTCCTCTTCCCAAGGCTACATCTTTTCTTTTTCTCCCTCTCCTTCCCAAACTGCCTTCTTTTATAGCCTCTTCTGTGTCTGCCCCCCCTCCTTTGTCTTCCGGGTGAGCCAGAAGTGCCGATCCTGGGGCCTTTACCTCACCCCAGCTGCCCTGCAGCTCCTGAGGACTCTCACTTCCGGCAAGTCCTGTGTTACACCGCTTTGGCTCATTCCCTCACCCGCTACACTTGCCTGGGCAGTCCCATGTACCACCTGCCAGGTGCCAGTGTACCACCAGTTGAAAAGTCCTGGTCTAAACAATTGAACCCTGAAACAGCTAAATAGGTTTTAGAAATGACATTAAAGAAACAGATTCCTAAGGGAAAATATGATAGAGATACATACAGTTATTAATGGTGTAAAGTCAGAAGCAAAAATACAGTTTTCTTTTCTTGGAATACTAAAATTTATATTTGTTCAATTAAACTAATTGAAAATTGATAAAGTATGGTGCAAAGAAAGTATTTCATGCAACATCCAGTTAATATATGGAATTTATTAGTAGAAGATATAGAAATAACCTGTACTTTGATGATGTTTTACAGAATGGTTTGAAAGATTTAGGAAATATAGGCCTGGCAATAGTATTGTTTCCGATAGTAAGTAGAGCTTCTAGAAACTAACCAGTTAGGTTTACACTTATTTGAGATGCTTACATATGAATAGGCAAAAATATATATTTCACACATAACAGGAGATATCTGGACTCAGAGAACTTCAAAAAAAGGGGGGAAATGGGAGGATCTCTCAAAGAAAAAAACATCCTTGTCTTTTAGGAAACAACTACCATAATTCCTTATTAGCATCACTAATAATTCATGGGAATTACAGAGGTCTTAATGCATTTGAGGGACAATGTTGGAAAAGGCTGAACAGTAAATGACTGCATTCCAATTGCAACATTTTGTTATGAATCTCTTATATATTTCTGAATAAAGAGTTCAAGGCCAGGATACCAGAATCATTTGAAACTGCCTGGAAACTGATTATAGCTTCAGTTAGCTGGTTACATGTCTTAATATTAAAAATATTTGACTGGACTTGAAGTTTGCTGTGACAAAGCCATTATGGAACTCTCTCCAACTATATCTATTTCTGATAGGATTTAGGTTATCAATGAAAACAGTGTGGGGGGGTTGCTTGTTTTTAGTTTTTAATATGGGTTAAAACTTTTAAACTTTATTCCTTTTCATTTTAATAAACTTAGATTTAATTGCTTCAGTTTGATGCACTTTTATTTTGCTGTTTGTAAATCAATTTAGGTTTAATTACTTATCCTTATTTAGATAAAATGAAAATATGCTTTAATATATTTTAATACATTTCATGTGTTTTAAATACACACAAGCTAAATAAACTTATCAACTATTCTTAATCATATACATATATTCATACCATTTACCATTCCTTCACACACACACACACATACTGTATGTATGCATACAAATACAATATAAATTTTTGTTATAATGTTTTCAGTTTCATTAAAATCCATTTCTTTTCTCCAGTAGTACTACAACCAAAGGTTCACTTATGACATAAACAACACAGAAAAAAACCTATGTTCACTATCTATGGTTGAAAGGAAAAGAAGATAACTATTTTTTTAAAGCAGCAGAAGCTTTGTATCCCTTAGCAACCTAGATGGAAAATTGGCAACCAACTGACCTTAGTTTCAATTAGAATCATGAAAGCACTCCGTAAAACATGCAATAGCAGAACACAAACCACTTTAATTGAGAGAAAATGTGCCCGGACTGGTAGGCAAAAATGGGAGGTTATGACAGAAAATTCTGCAGCTCCCTCCTAAACTTAGAAATAGTCCATTTTTCTTAAAGGCTGTAGTTTCTAAAAAATGTAGCAATAAAAGTCTTTTTTGTACAGACAGATCTCAAAGAATCCCTTTAGGAATTTAAATAATTTATCTGAATGGCTGGTAATACAGCATTTTGGTTATAGAATCTCAGAGTAACAGATCACTGGGGTTTTTTATGTGACCAACTGGTTGATGTACAACTGCAGAACTTGGTGCAGAATTTAGTTTTGTAGAAAAGGTGCATTTGAAGCCTCTTTGGTTTTTGAATTGATAAAGAAGAACCGTTCTCAGCTTGGACGGTTACATGCTAAAATGTATATTTAAGAATATAACATTAAGTAATAATTTAGCATTACAAAATGACCCTAGAGAAATTCAATTCATGTATAACTTTTCTGGCAAGGCCACAAACAATTCAGAAATCCTTACTTCTGTTTTAGATTAACTAAATCTTACATTTCATCTAAATACACACAAAATATAGCTCATTTTAACAACGGTTTGTTGAAATGAAACAGCTTTGGATATACGGTATGGTAGCTCCTAAAATTAAGTAGCTTGAAAAACAGTTTGGATTAATCATACAGCAATATAATAATTTATGTTTGATTTAAACATAAATAGGATATATGTACTTTTTGAAGAAAGCACAAGGAGGAATGCATAAACTGAAGGCTTGCAGGTTCTTGTTTTATCATTTAAGACAGTCATTGATTGTTTTCTCTAAAATTAGAAGCCAGAATTGTTGCACTGATGGCTTATTGATATTAAGCAACATATATGCTCTCATATTACTCCTATTTGGCTACATGCAGAAATAGCTAAAGTAATCAGGAATTTAACCAGCAATGGAGATCTTTGCACTGTAATCAAAGGAGCCTACTAAAACTTTCCCCCTCAATTTCTAAATTCCACTATAAGTGAGAACTTACCACTTGGTCAAGTACAATTTAGTCTATGACATTCAGACTTCCTAATACCCTCTGAAATGTAAGCTACTATTAAGTCAAAAATATTGAAATAATGTAAATAAACAAAATGCAATCACCATCTTTAATTTACAGAAATCAGCAGATTCTTCCATATATTTAATTGTCAAACACACCATGTGGATGAAATTATACAGAATCTACAAAAACAAGAAAAACAAGTACTTAATATTAAACATATTGTTACTCATGGAACATTCAAAGCAAGTAATAAAATTTACCTAATATTTTACCTAATAAAATTTATCTATTCATCTAATAATAACCTAACAGAAGATTCTAACTGCACTTTGCATTCTATTCTGGCCCAATTATCTATCATTCTTTCATTCGACAATGTTATACTTAAATAAAGGTGCTTCCATTATCAAATAATATCATGAATAAGCAAAAATTCATGATATCAATTCTGAATAAACTTATGTGAGTGTCAGAATCCATTTATATCACATTTCATAATTGTATAGGTAGAACAACGTGCTATTTCTGGGGATTCTGCCATCTCTCCGAGGGGGGGTGAGAGGATGGTTACTAAAGCGATTTTCAAACAACAGGGGATGTTTTACTGGGGAAGGGAGGGGGGACAGACAGGTCTGGATTGTATCTTCATTTACAACTGAAAAGGAAAGCAATAACCATAAAACCAAGGAGAGTTCCCTTTCCCATGGAAGGACCTGACACCTAGCAACTGACGACAGCCTGACCAAATGGATGAGGGGAGGGGCTGGAATGGGAATGGTTTATATAGGATTGAAATGTAACTTTTCTCAGATTCCGTCTTGTATTCCCACAATCGATTCCATCCTAGTAAACATTTTCCTTTTGGACTAACTTGCATTCAAGAGTTCTTATTTCCTAAGATGTGGATTGAGGTGGGTCCTGACAGTAGACGGAATCAGCTTTAAGAGTCAACCTGGAAGGGAAAACCTTACCGGGGGACTTTGCAACAAATAAAATGTCTGGCGACGAAGCAAGAGAGGAGGGAAGCCCCATGGAGGGGGAGTCTTCCCCCCAAATGGAATCCCAGAGACAATGGGAAGCTGAAGCAGCATATTCCCCCGGGGAAGAAGCGGTGGAGCAGTACGACCGAAACCCCCGGTGGTCGATGGGCATTGGAAGGAAAAGTGAGTGGGAAAAGGCTTCGGGAGAAACGACCCTGAGGCGTAGTAACCACCAACCGGAATGGAGGCAAGAGATGGAGAGTTCCCTGCACGCCAGCGAGGAGGAGCGGATCCTGGAAAAGGCCATTGATCTGATGAAAGCAACCCTGAGTTCACTGAGGGAGGAGAGAGCTGAAAATCGCAACCGAGGCAGCACCTGGGGACGCAACTGGAAAGGTAACGGAGGGGATCCAACACCTGAAACCCCGGGGCCATCCAATGGAACAGGAATTGCTGCCTCAGCAGTACCCCCCCCAGAACCACAGATGGGGACCAGGATGAGGAGCGATACCGGCCACGGCGCAGACAACGCTCCAGCCAAAGACTCCCGCCCCTGGAAGTCAAATTCAAGGGGGAGCCATCACGACTGGGATTTTTCCTAACCCAAGTCCTCAGCTACATGGAAGAGTACGGACGGGACATCCCCAGTGACAAAACACGCATCCAAATTGTGCAATCTGCCCTGGACGGGATGGCTGCAGACTGGGTGGTGAACTTGCATGACTCCAACGCCCCAGAACTCAACGACTTCAACCGATTCATGTCATCTTTGAGGCGACGGTTCGAGGATCCTTTGGCTGACCGTAAGGCCCGGGAGAGAATCAAAACGGTGAGGCAGGGCAGGCGAGCAGTGGCTGATTATACCCAAGAATTTGGAGCCATTGCCAGCAAGCTGAACTGGCCAGAAGACATCCTCCTTAGCCACTTCAAAGACGGTCTGAACTACGACCTGTATGATGCTTGCCTGCCTCGAGGAGACCCACCCCACCTCGACGACTTGTACATCCTGGCGGAGGAAGTGGAAATAGACCTACTGAAGAGACACCGCAGAGGAAAACCATGGGGCCACCTGCCACCCGAGCAAACACGCGAGGGGGAAAAACCACCAGCCACAGCCAAAAAATCAACAAGTTGCTTCAACTGTGGGAGAGAGGGCCACCGTGCTGCAGAATGTCGTTCAAAAGCCCCCCCACGAAAACCAGAGGCATCATCCTCCAAGAAGCCGGGGAAGCCCCAAGGCAACACAAAAGAATCTTCCATGAAGGGGACAGAGGCTGTAGAGTCCACAATTCCTGCCAGGAACTGGGACTGGACTCCGGCCTGCACCGCAGGGACGGTGGACAACTCGGAAGACAGCTCAGAGGGAGAACCATTGGTAAGTGGACCCCTTCCACCCATACTTAAGACAGTGACTATATTAGCTTCCCCTATGCCTGAAGCAGCCAAAATAAAAGCTCTGATAGACTCTGGGTGCATCCGCTGCCTTATCAGCCCAACGCTGGTGGAGAGATTGAGCATCCCAGTGAGGAGGCTAAAACAACCAATCTCTTTTAGTCAATTAGATGGGACAATAGCAGGGGGAGGACCAGCCACCCTAGCCACTTTACCAATCCACCTATCACTGGGGCCCCATGAGGAGGACATAACGTTTATAGTGGCCCCAGGCATGGAATGCCCAATGATCCTAGGACTGGAATGGCTGGAGAAATGGAACCCCGGGATAAACTGGAGGACAGCAGAACTCAATTTCCCAAAGGGGGGGCAGAAGAACTTAGACTCCAAAAGCACCCCCCAACCCAGAGGGAGGAGACAGCAGCAGTGGGGAAAGAGAAGGGATTACCAGAGATACCGGAGGAATACAGGGACCTGACTGAGGTTTTCAGTGAGGAAAGAGCAGATGAGCTTCCCCCCCACTGCCCCACAGACTGCACCATAGAATTCAAACCTGGGGCAAAACTCCCAAAACCCAGGATGTATGCCATGAGCCCAAGGGAAATGGCAGAAATGGAGAGATTCATAAAGAAAAACTTAGAAAGAGGATTTATTGAGCCTGCCAAACCCAAAGTGGCCGCCCCGGTTCTGTTCAGGGAGAAGAAGGATGGGTCCTTTCGTTTGGTTGTGGACTATAGAAATTTGAACACAATTAGTGAATGTAATCTGTACCCCCTTCCCCTAATGAAGGATATGTTATCCCACCTATCGAAAGGAAAGATTTTTACCAAACTAGACCTGAGGGAAGCATACTACCGTATTAGGATTAAGGAAGGAGACGAATGGAAGACTGCATTCAACTGCCCAATGGGGTGCTATCAATTCAAAGTATTGCCATTCGGACTGCAAGGGGCCCCCGCAGTCTTTATGCAATTAATTAATGACGTGCTGAGAGAGCACCTATATAAGGGGGTCCTGGTTTACCTCAATGACATCCTTATCTTCACAGAAACCAAAGAGGAACATATCAAACTAGTCAGAGCAGTCCTGAAGAAGTTGCGAGCTGCCCACTTATATGCTAAATTATCGAAGTGTGAATTCCATCAGGAAAAAATCGACTACCTGGGATATCGCATATCTCCAGAGGGCATCGAAATGGACCCTGAGAAGGTCAGGGCAGTACTAGAGTGGGCACCCCCCCGCACACGGAAGCAATTGCAAAGTTTCCTGGGGTTTGCAAACTTCTACCGCCAATTCATCCCCGCATTTGGCCAAATAGCCATGCCCCTCACAAATTTGTTGAAAACGAAGGGGGGGGTCACCCGTGAAACCCAGCCAGCCTCTGAAATGGTCAATGGAATGTCAAGCAGCATTTGAGAGGCTAAAGAGACTTTTTTCTGCTGAACCTGTCCTAAAACACCCAGATCCCGACAAACCTTTTGTAATACAGGCAGATGCGAGTGATGTAGCAGTAGGAGCCGTACTATTACAAGAAAATGATGGGGGGACATTGCAACCATGCGCATACACATCCAGAAAACTCACAGAAACAGAACAACGCTGGCCAATATGGGAAAAAGAGGCATTCTCGTTGAGGTGGGCATTACTAACATGGCGCCAATTTTTAGAAGGAAATAAAATACCTTTCCAGGTCTGGACAGACCACAAAAATTTTGAAGCACTAAAAACGCCCAGGAAGCTCACTCCTAAGCAAGCCCGCTGGTCCCAACATTTTCACCGATTCAATTTCACTCGCAAACACTTACCGGGGGGAAATAACTTCCTGGCAGATGCATTATCCCGCATGCCCCAATATAACAGCACAAGAGTTACTGACTTTAAACCACTTGTACCGGAACAACAACTGGCAGCACCAGTCACCACCAGGGCACAAGAAAAAATGAAGCCAAAGGTAGATAGCCAAACTGGAATAGAATTCAGGAAATCTTTGGAAAGTGATGAATGGTTCCAGAAAAATAAACATGTGTGCACAATTAAAGATGGACTGCCGTGGGTGGGGGAGAAGCTATATATACCTGCCACACAGAGAATCAATTTCATGCAACTGTGCCATGATACAAAATCAGCAGGACACTTTGGCTTTGTAAAAACCTTACACTTAACTAAAAGGCAATTTTGGTGGCCATCTATGAAAAAGGACATAGAAAGCTATGTGGGTAGCTGTCAAATTTGCGCGATGGCCAAAAGACTGCAAGGGAAACCGCCAGGTCTGTTACAACCGGTGGCAAACCCCTCAGCCCCATGGAAAGAAATAGCCATGGATTTTATCGTAGAACTGCCAGAAAGTAATGGAAACACCGTAGTCTGGACTGTCACAGATCTGTTCTCTAAGCAAGTACATTTCATACCTTGCCAAAAAATCCCGACTGCAAAAGCATTAGCAAAACTTTTTGTACAGCATATTTACAGATTGCACGGGGTACCACAACGCATCATATCTGACAGAGGGGTGCAATTTACGTCGGCATTTTGGAAAGAATTTTTATTCCTCTTAGGAACCACCCAAGGACTGTCATCTAGTCACCATCCTCAGACAGACGGAGCTTCTGAAAGACTTAATAATATACTTGAACAATATCTGAGATGCTATATTAATTTTCAGCAGTCCGACTGGACGGACCTACTGCCTTTTGCAGAAGTAGCATATAATAATGCAGTCCACTCAAGCACAGGTTACACTCCTTTTCAAGTAGCTACAGGCCAGAGTTTCAACCCAATACCAGAACTAACCCCAAAAGAACCGGTTATCCCTGATCTGAAGGAATGGATTGCTCAATTACAAAATACATGGCCAATCATTAGGAAAGCGTTGGAAGATGCCAGAAAAGCATACAAGACACAGGCAGACAAAAAAAGAACCGATCCCACACCATTTTGGGTAGGAGAGATGGTATATTTATCCACAAAATACCTGAAATCACTCCAACCCTGTAAAAAACTAGGACCAAAATATATTGGACCTTTTCCAATTAAAAGAATCATAAACCCAGTAACAGTTGAATTAGAACTACCCAAAAATCTTACATGAATACACCCAACCTTCCACTGCAGTCTATTAAAGAGAGAACAACAATCACCACTACGAGAAAAAATCCCACCACCACCACCCCCCATCATGGTGGAAGGAGAACAACATTTTGAAGTGAAAGAAATCTTAGATTCCAGAAAACACCATGGAACGATACAATATTTAGTGGCATGGAAACACCTCCCCTCCTCAGAAAATGAGTGGGTTAACAAACTCCATGTTAAAGCACCTAAGTTGCTTAAGAGGTTTCATACAGAATATCCAAACAAACCAGGCTAACATTTATATGTTTTCTTTCCCCACAGATGGACTCATCTTTTTTCTGAAAGGAGAGCTGAATGTCAGAATCCATTTATATCACATTTCATAATTGTATAGGTAGAACAACGTGCTATTTCTGGGGATTCTCCCATCTCTCCGAGGGGGGGGAGAGGATGGTTACTAAAGCGATTTTCAAACAACAGGGGATGTTTTACTGGGGAAGGGAGGGGGGACAGACAGGTCTGGATTGTATCTTCATTTACAACTGAAAAGGAAAGCAATAACCATAAAACCAAGGAGAGTTCCCTTTCCCATGGAAGGACCTGACACCTAGCAACTGACGACAGCCTGACCAAATGGATGAGGGGAGGGGCTGGAATGGGAATGGTTTATATAGGATTGAAATGTAACTTTTCTCAGATTCCGTCTTGTATTCCCACAATCGATTCCATCCTAGTAAACATTTTCCTTTTGGACTAACTTGCATCCAAGAGTTCTTATTTCCTAAGATGTGGATCAAATTGTATAAACATATAAATATCTCTCACTCTACCAGTTAAAATTCAGATGTAATAGGTTGTCTTTGCACTCAGATAAATAGCTTTAGAAGTAATTCCTTTGGCAATTTTTCCATGCAGATTTCCTTATTAAAAATGAATGTATGTGTACTAATTGTGAATCATTCTGCATTTCTGATAGTTCACACTAGATATATCTTTTAAATATTTGAATATATACCAAACTATATTAAAATTATAATGCCTCACTTAATTTGAACATAGGTAGACTGACTGAGTTCAATGCAGCTTATTTTTGCATATGGACATATACTAGTCCTGGGCATTTTATGGCTCCAAATCACATCCAGCAGTTTGGCTGTTTCTATCTGGTCTGCATGACATCAATCAGAAATTAGAAATCAAATATCAATAAGTGTATGCCATACATGCAATATAATTGCATTGCTTTAATTTTGAAGGCAAATTTAAATATATAAATAAAATTAATAATAAAATAACAATAAATTTATATGTGTGTGTGTGTGCGTGTGTACACACACACACATGTATGTTTGTGTGTGTTCAATTTATCTATATACATGTTAGTGTGCCTATGCTCCTTCACAGCCTTGTTAGTTTAACCCTCCACAGCAGCCCCAGCTTCTCATGCAGTCTTTGGGAAAATTAATTGCCTATTCCTAATAAATAGGATTGTATTGTTAAATTCAAAATGTGTTGTTAGAAAGCATTTGCATTTCAACATACCTCTTCTCAAAGAGAAAATGCATTTTTATTAACAAAATCATTATAACAATAAAATGCAGCTTAAGGAAAAGGAAACGGATGAAACTATAGATTTGAAAAAGCTTCCAAAAATTAAACCATTAAAATGACTTTTTTCCCTTTATTAAAAATACAATAAAGATATTGTGACGAAAGAAATAAATAGATAAAGAAGGAACACATGAAAGGAATGCCAACAGGCTTTCCATCTGAGGTGTTTAGTGACTGTTTCCCCAAGTACCATCTGGCTGTATAGATATAATAACAATTATTCTATCGAGGTAGACCATCCTCTAAATCATATTAATATACACAGATTCTTCTCATCTTATTGTGCTTGATGTTTCCGCAAGCTCCCATTTAACCTGGGTAATGTGCTACAACAAGTTGGCTTCATCATTAAGAATTGATTTTTAATTTATGGGAATGTCAAGTGCATTCCCATAATATCCTTTTGTAATCCAAAACAGCCGGAACTACCATACTACTGAATAATCTGTTTTTATAGGCTTTCTTTTTATTTTATTTTATTTTATTTTATTTTAAAAAGGACAGATAAAATAATATTCACAACATCTTGCTATTTATTTATGTTGAGATTTGTAGGCTTTGGGCTGCTGCCTGATCATGCTTTTCTCGGATGTATTTTATGTAAGAGAATGAGGCGCCTTGTACTCCACTAAACTAGATAAGCTTGAAGGAGGGGGAGTTTATTTCTTTAAATTATTTAACCGTGGCAGAGCCCATTGGGATCACATAAATTATAAAACATGCTAATGAAAAACATTAGTTAGGTTATTCTTAAAGAAAAAAGACAAAGCAAAACAGAAACAAAAAGGAATGTAAAAAGGAGAAAAAATGATATTATCTCCTTATCCAAAAATTTGTTCATTTAACTAGGTTATTCAGTAAATGTGCGACTCTATCTAGAGTATTGTAATCAAGTTAATTAGACAAAATGACAACTTCTGCTATATTTATAGAATTCTAGAAAGAAAACTTTTCTTGTTACTGAATGTTACAAATTGTCAATTTCATTAACTATATAATAATCTTCAAATCATAGCCACTCATTAAAAATTGGCATAGATTGCTGCTAACAATATCTATTCTCATATGCATTTGATCTATTAACCAAAATGGTGTTTTAACCTTGACTGTTATAGTAAAAACACTTAATGTTGGTTGCATATTTTATTATCTTCCAAATTCAACAGAACTTTCCTTTGGGGAGTTTTATACTTCATAAATGTATGTTTATAAACACTCAGCACAAGGAGGTAGCTGCTTTTCCTTGTTTCACCACTTCTCTTTATAAGCCATTTTTTAAGACTACAGTATTATATTCTTACAAACTACTGGAATTACTGAGCAATAAACTTTAAGTCTAAAGTTACTACATGTATATTAAGAAAATATTCCCTATTTCAAAATATTAATATTATATGGGCCTACCGGTATATTGTGAAACCATCCAAAGGTAGACTCAAAAATCTGCATAAAGTCTGTTATGCATTGTCATTCATTACTTTTTAGAGTAGACAGCTAACTTCAGAGTCAATAAAGGGAAGGCTAGGAATTAGTAATGGTTGGGGACCACAAATTTCATACCAATATTATTTTCTGCTGACTCAAAGATGAGTAACTAGAATTTCAGCTCAATAATGAGAAAAGCCCTGAATATTTTACCATTTTGCTTCATTTTAACTTTTACTCCTGCATGCCTTCTAAAGTTATAATCTCACATCATTAGGTTTTTGAACTGACATGATAGACATTTAAGATAGCACAGTCCTTAAAAGCTGTATAAATAGCTGAACTTACAAATAGTCCTCAATTTACAACCACAATTGGGACCAGAATTTCAACTCTGAGCAAGGTGGCTGTTAAAGTGAGCCATGGTCAATTCTGTGACCTTTTTTTGCCATAGTTATTATGCAAATCACTGTAGTTAAGTGAATCACATGGTCGTTAAACAAGTCCAGCTTCCCCCTTTGCTTTTGACTGTCAGAAGCTGGCTGGAAAGGTTGTAAATGGCAATCACATGACTCCAGCATGCTGCAACTATCATAAATAAATGCCAGTTGACAAGCTCCCAAATTTTGATCTCGTCATCATGGGGAAACTGTCATAGTGATAAGTACAAGGGCCAGTTATCAGTTTTTCAGTCATTGTCATTGTATTTTCAAACAGTTGCTAAATGAGGGGTTGTAAGTCAGGGACTACCTGTACTTATCTACTGTAACACCAAATAGCCCACTATAAAATTCAGAATTTATCAGATTTATAAATGCAGTCATGTGCACAAACATATCCAAAGTTTTTGCTGATGAGGATCAAGGAAAGGAGGCAGAACCAACTCAAATGTAAACTGACCAATGCCTTACCTTTGAAACATTGTATCTTTTCATTTATATTATTTTTTTTAAAAAATGCTTGTTTTAGAAAGAAGGCCAGTAACTGAAACTTAAATTCTATTCTTAGAATTTAAATCTTTCAAATGTTGATACAATAATTGTATTCTTCATTACCCATTTTAGAATGATTCAAAATTAAAGGGAAAGTGTGTCAAAAGCAGATTTGTGTTAAATGCATTTGTTTTATTGTCAAAAATATATTTTAAATTACATTTATCAATCTGCTTATTGAGATATTACATTTCTTGAGAACTAAGACAAAAGGAATGGTGATTGAGGAAAACGAAAAAAATATAACAGCTGTACCTTGGACTAAAGACAGCAGCTGTTTAGAAAATTTCTTTTATGTATCCTAGGAGGATATATTAAAAGTACTTCTTCCAGCTTTTGTAGACAGGTATTGTAGGACTTTGCACTGATTCAAAACCTGCAAAATCAGTTTGACCAGACATAACAAGGGAATCAAAGAAACAAATGTGCATATCAAAAGCAGCAATATTTCTGTACAGCAGTATTATCTTTTTAAAAATTACCTATATTGTTCCTAAAATTGCTGGAAGATAAAACATAAACTCAGAGCAAAATCAGAGTTTGTAAAAAGCGAAATGTTAATGTATATGTACATGCATGTCTATATGTGTGTATCTCTGTGTAGAGAATCTTGTGTGTAGACTGTCAAATTAAATACATTTGCTGTGGGCTGTTATTCAACCATTAAGTAATAAACATTGCATGTTTAATTTAGGCTCTCCCCCACTAAGTATCACATGAAGAACAGCAATAATAATTCTTCCACCAACTATATCGGCTTGAAGCTGAACACAGTCAGATAAATGGAAAATGCCTACCTTTCATGGATGTTCTTTCTTTCTTTCTTTCTTTCTTTCTTTCTTTCTTTCTTTCTTTCTTTCTTTCTTTCTTTCTTTCTTTCTTTCTTTCTCTTTCTTTCTTTCTTTCTTTCTTTCTTTCTTTCTTTCTTTCTTTCTTCCTTCCTTCCTTCCTTCCTTCCTTCCTTCCTTCCTTCCTTCCTTCCTTTTTCTTTCTTTCTCTTTTTTCCATTTAAGGTTAAGAATAAATAAAAATGTGACTACTCTGAACTCAGCAAGATATCACATATTTAGCTTTTTTTTTAAAAAAAAAGATTCTGATTTTTAAGCTCAAATCTATTTAAGACATGGGGAAAAACCTTCAACTGTTTCTTCCAATATTTAATACGGCAGCTACAATCTAATTCTCATGCTGTATTTTTGCACACATAGGTTATTTTACAGTGTCAGATTATTGTCCCATCTGGAAAACATTGCATGAAATCATACCATGCTATGTAGCATGATAAACTGCACAGAAACATCAACAAAATGTATGTATCATTGTTCCTGAATGTAATCCCCTCAGAAAGGATCTTGTGAGAACTTTGTTTGATTCAGACAACATATTTTTATGGAGTATATTCAAAATATTTTACAGATATCCATAAAATGACTGTGCATCCAGGTAGCATATAACTTTCCACCTGTATCTCTCAAATAAGAAATATGTCTGAGAGTTAGTAGGCATGTAGCAGCAAGTGTGACAGAAACACAAACACAGACACATACAACCATTAACAGATGAAATGGTGATCAGCATTGAGAAATTATATTCCAGATCAGTATCCATTATATTTCTGTGAGTTGATGTATGTCAATTTCATGAGCATTTCACTTCCAGGCAAGCTTTTCTAAAGAATCTCAGTCTCCAGGACGGAAATTAACATAAAATCATCAAGCATCTCACTCTCATTGAACTGCAAGATTATGAAGTGTTTTATCCATGCTTGTAAAAACTAACATCCAAAAGCAGCCTTTCCTTATTAACAAGGCCATATTAGAGATGTTAAAGTCTGTTACCCTTACTTGGAAGCAAAACTATTATATCTGATGGAACTATTTTGGCTTATCTGGGACTGTAATCAATTCATTGCTTCATTGCATCCTCATGAGATATATAC
The DNA here is from genome assembly GCF_964194415.1 of Vipera berus. NCBI lineage: Eukaryota > Metazoa > Chordata > Lepidosauria > Squamata > Viperidae > Vipera > Vipera berus. The sequence goes on along the minus strand of NC_138205.1, from coordinate 34,710,100 downwards.
CATTCATATTTTTATCAAATATCCAGTTTTACACAGGACTGATACAGAATGCTTAGATCATTCTAAAAGTCTGTTTTATGATAAATTATTAGTCTCTAATACAATATTTTAAACTATCAGATTACAATAATTTCCCCTGTGCACTCTTCTAATTCCATAGGAAGTTGGTATTTCTGAGTTCTGCTTGATAGATGGATATATGAGGCTGGGCAAAAATAACGAAACTGAGACAATCTTCAGTATTACACTAGGGCAGAAGTTCCAGTCAAGAAGAATCATTGTCTGTAATGCACAGAGCAGCTTCTCATTCTTCTATGAGATTTGCTATTTAATTTTATCTCCAAAATTTAGTACATTAAAAACCAATGCAAATTATTGTTTTCAAAGTGTTCATTAATGCTTTATAACCATACATATATAAATTTTGCCTACAACTTAGAAAAACCTAGGACATTTGTTTAGTTCAGAAAGAAACCCAGAAAGTAGTTCTAAGAACAATAGTCTGATGAGATAGTAAGCCATTGTGGTGTAGTGGTTGAGGCTAAACACCAGAGCTGTGAGTTCTAACCTCACCTTAGCCATAAAAACCAACTAGATCACATTGGGCCAGTCACTTTCTCTCAGTCCAACTCATTTCATAGGAGGAGGAAGAAGTAACAGGTATGTTCACCACTTTGAGTTATTTCTAAAAATAATAAAGGTGGAATAAAAAAAACATATTGAAAAGTTATTATCTATTTTGCTACAACAAAAAAGGCAGAGATAAAAAAACACAGCTAACTTTTCAAGGAATTTCAGAATGAGCTGATAGCCTAAGCCTTTATATAAAATGCAAAGGACATAGTACATATAACATCCTCCTTTTTAAAAACCAATGTCTACCCCATAAGGTATCTAATGCCTCAATCCAAGGAGGAAAATATCATTCATTCTGCATCGTGGAAGGAGCATGCTTTGTCCAAAGACTAAAATATTCCCCACTTCCTGTAGACAGAGTTTAGTTATTAAAATCAGACAAAATTAAGAAGGTTGCAGTGTAAGTCAAAGGAGTTAGCATAACCCAATGAACCATGGATGGAAACTGATTCTCAGGCATATATTTTCCAATAATTGTAAGTAGGAATAAATGGGGGAAACACTGAGTACCATCTAGTGAAAGTCATCATAACTGACTGCAATGTTTAACTGCCGTTTGAAACTTGGGATAGATTACATTTTTCATCTTTTAGATTTCATGTTCAGACCACTAATATGCTATTTATCTTCTTATTCTGAAATTCACTGATTGGATTTGGATATTCAATTTTTTCTCTCTCATTAAAATCTACAATTTCTCAAGTGATACGAATCAAATAGAACTAGATTACCTAGAGAAGCAACAAGTGCAGAATTTGAATGATCATTTCATTGATATGTCTGAAATCCTTTTGGCACTTTAAACTTTATTATTTTAATCTTCTTCCTAAATTGTAGTAGTTTAATGCCAACAATGCCATCACTGGAAGATCTAAAGACAAGTTGGAATGTATCTTCTACATGAAGAAAAACATACGTGGATATTTGCAGGTTCCATTGATTAAACAGCATGCCACTCTTTTAAGATGTAAACTGTTCTCTATGTTATATCTTCTTTCCTGTATTATCAATCATTGAAAAGATTCTTCTAAAAAGTGTATGGTTCTTACATAGCAGTCTACATTATTGCAAAGTTGTGCAAGTATTCACAACAGTGATGCTTAAGGTGACATGTATCGCCAAAAAGCCTGCCTGGATACGGTTATGTTAAAAACATAGCAGATGTGCAGTATTTATTAACATATACTTCCAGAGCAGTATGTTAAAAAAAACAATGGTACAACAAATAGCAAAAGGATTAATGGAGACATGAAAGTTTAATTCAGTGACATACTAAGGCAAGTTGGACAGACATTTAAACACACACACACACAAAAGGAGAAAGTAGAAAATATAAAAGAAGTTTGAATTTGTAAAGTCAAATCACTGCAAGATAAAGGACAACATCAGCCATCAATGCCCTAAATATTATTAAGGCAAACCGAGATGAAGATTAAGCAGATACAGCCTGAAAACCAATTTTTATATCCCATTCTCAACATTAGAGATGAACATGCACACATAACTTTGTAATGCAGAAACCTCACATATAGAATCTGTTGTGGGTTACATCTGAGTAGATACACATATGGTTGTTTCAGTGCTGTATACTCTATGCTACTTGACAGTTATAACATCTACTTATACATCTGAAATATATTTAGAGCAATAATTATCAACAGAAATAAAGCTATATCAAATGTAAATGTTGCACAAAAATATAAATATTTTGAAAAAACAAGGTAGCAAGGAATTTCAAATCTCAACTAGACTAAAAGAATTAAGAAACTTGTGCCACTTTAAAAACAAAGAAATAGTTCAACACTCAACAATATTATGATTTTATCAAATATATTATAAGTATTGCAGTTATACAATATACTGTATGCTGTCATAGAAACACATGCATTATATTTCAGTAAGACCAATAGAATTCTCAGAATATCTGGAATCATCATGATCTCTCTATTGTATGCAAATGTATATCTGACCCCAGTCTTATTTATTATTAGGTATGTACTCAAGAGCAAGTACAATGGATTATCGCAGATTAATAAGGATGCAATTAGTTAAGATTAATCTACTGAAACAACTGATGTTTTTCTTATGCAATTAGAAAAAAGTGTGAGACTATTTATACCTAATTCCTGATTAGGATTTTTGTTTTATTGGTGTCTGGAACTCCAAACTTATGAATATAAGTGCATACTTTAACAATTGTCTGATAAATTTTACAGAAAAGCTGACTTTTAAAGATATCAGTTTAGTAGAAGGATTCAGTTGTTTCGCACCACTTCAGCAGAACGGTAGTTAATTTTTTGTTGCCCAGGCCCAGAATGGACTTACGGAAGTGGCATCCACCCAGAGAACCAGTTGTTCCCTGTATCAGTTCATAACTACAAAATAGTTGGGTTTATGATACAGTTAACAATAATCCAGGTTCCAAATAAAAAGAAGTAAAAATGAAAAGAAATCTATTAGTAAACTTCATTCAAAGACATGTTTAAGTCTCAGTATATTTAGGAACAATATAGCAATTTATGACAAAGCTTATTATATATAAAGTTTATGTCCCCCAAAAAAAGAATTGAACTATAATCATATCTGAACAGTAAACAGCAGTACAATCTATTAGATCATAAAAGCTCACAGTTATGACACCATAACATTTATAAAAATGTTCTCTTTAACATTAATACAAAAAAACCCTAAAAGCCTCCATCCACACACAGCTACATGCCAAGTTTCAAGCTTTCAAGCATGAGTGCAGAAGCAAAGGAAGGGGGAGCTGGCAGGAGTGGCAGAAAGGACATGTATAAGGAGGGAGGCAAAACCCTGCCAATCAATCATTTATAATTAACAAAAAAAAATCCAATTGGTGGTTTTAAATAGAGATCAATGTGGTTTTCAGGCCAGACGGGCAGATAGAGGAGAAGAATTTCACCTTCGTGTCTGTCTCCCTCACAAGCTGTCTTACCTACAGATTTGCCATTTGTTTTGTTAACAAAGCTTCGGGGGGTGCCGGGCTCTCATTGAAATTTCATTAATCTAATGGAGTAAAGTCCTATAGAAAAAAAATCAAATTCTCGTTGAGCGAGATGCTACCTGGGAAAGATAACCTCTGGTTGAACTCCCAGACTTCTATTGCTCAGCTATTAGTCTGAAAAATCAGACAGCAACAAGGCTGATTACAGCTAGAGGCCACAACATTTTTTTTCCTCTCAGTCTCCCCTCCTCCTCTTTCATTTCTCCCTGTTAGCGGACTGTTCCTAACTAGCAATCTCTGAATGCAAGCAACATTGCTAGACACTTCCCTGTGAATGGTGGGGGTTGTGTTAAAAAAAAAAGGGGGGGCAGTTTTCACGTTCTCAAAGATGGAATTTAGTGACTAAATGTCAGTGACTATACAGTACATCTCAGATAGAGAGAAAAGAGAAAGCACACTATCCTTTGTGTAGTTCACTGTTAATTCCCAAATAGATGAATGGGAAGAAGCCCATTTCCAGCTGGCAATCTTGAAGAGTGGACTTTTCAACAGGTGGGATTTCAAAGTAGTCCATAAAAGTGTTTGCCAGAAATAAAAAGGACACAACAATTAGAAATAAAGAGATAAAGCCACTATTACTTTTGCGGGGGGGGGGGTGTCAGACTATGCTCCAAAACATTTAAGAGACAAAGTAAAGCTTAACTGGAGACAAATGCATGAGTTTGGGAAAGACTAATCCTTTTGACAACTTCTCTACTTAGCACCTTGTTTTTCCAACCTCACACGTAGCAATTGAAACATGGGATTATAATATGGAAGAGGCTGCCAAAAAATCAGCCTGAGCTATTTTTTGGCAACTATCATTCCTTTAAAAAGACAGTATTAATTCCTTACTTGGATTCAGTCTTGTGTCCACATTAGCAGAAATAACTATATTCACATATGTGTATAATCATATACAATTGTGATGAATTCATGTAATGCACTAGGAAGACATTAGCCCTGTATTTCAAATAATGAAACTAGAATACTCTAGGAGTTGAAGAAACTAGTTTATGTTAGTTATATCCAATTTATTTTGCGTATCAGTTCTGCTTTTTATGTCTTACTGATTTTAATGGGACTTAAAAGTATGACCACATTAGTGCTTATCTACTCACCAAACAAGCAGAAAGGTACTCTCTTAATTTTTGTACACTCACTGAATAGTGTTTATCCTTGAACATGTGAATAGAAGACAAGTGGGATGTTTTTTCTTGGGTACTGTCTGTAGAAAGCTTTTCATAATTTTCCTATTTGTGACTGCAGGCATTTGCTAGGCTATTACCCCCCTAATTAGCAACAAGCTGGCTGGCTAAAAATAAGAATTCACTATAAAGCTAGAAAGAAACCATAATATAAACTTTTCTTTTATAGGATAGCAAGAATAGATGGTTGGAAATTTTCACCTTCTGCATTTATTTTTAAAAAATCATGTTTCTCTGTTGTGCGATAGGAATGGATACACAAAGTGAGAGATGGATATTATTTATCGACAAGGATATAAGTACAGGTAATTTAAGTGAGACGCTCAGTGCAATTAATAGATACTGTTTATTCACATCAAATGCATATCACACTATTACACAATTCTGGTTTGTAAAACTGCATTTAACAAAAGCTTTTCTTGATGCAAATGAATTTTATAAGCAGACAGCTTCAGTCATTAAGAAGAGAAAAGCAGATCAGTAACAAAAAGATGAGAAGAGAAGAAGTAAACTTTTTTTTTGCATTTTTAGAATGGGGGAGGAAGGATTATTCTGTAATAGCAACAAAATTACTAAAAATTAGTCAATAGCATTCACTTAACTAGGTAGGAGACAACAACTAAATAGGCCAAAGACTCAATATGCAGCATGGAAGGAAACAGAGTTGGAGTTAGGTTTAGGGAAAAGCAGAAAGGTAGAGAAATGGGGGAAGGGGAAGAAAATTTTGTGATAGAAATATTAATCCAAAGATGGTATTTTTCTCTCCTTCTCAATTTTCCCATTTTTCCAATTACAACAATATTTTTGTCAACTATTCAATCATGTTATTTTGAAGAAACAATATTAAGGAAATGTATTACAGGAATGTTCCAGTCTTATTATTCTTTACTAGTTATCTCTTCAAGAAGTAGCAATATTTAAATGCTGGAATCCAAGGGAATGAAATGTGAGTTTGCCTAGAAAATCCTCATTCATACAAGGTCTACATTCACTTCAATCATATGGTATTTTCTGCACCAGAAAGCAAGACACCATAATTATCCTAAATAAATAGACTGAGTGAATAACTCCTTAATCCTCTTCGGAAAAGATATACTTGGACAATAGTATCATCTACTAAATATTTTGTTTGGTCTCCTGGTCTGATATTATCTTCTAGGATACAATGTTCAAAGCCTAGCAGAGCCATATATCTTTTGGAATAATTTTATATTTATGAGCCTTGTCCATCTCCAGCCAACCTTGTGAGAACAAAACAGTTTCATGGCATTTTAAAATGATTACCTATATTACTGGATAAATATTCAGGGACTACATTCACTTCATAAACACCTAATAAATGATGCCCTCTATTTACTTTCTATGGTTAGGAAGAGAATAAAGCATGACAAATTCAGTAAAGACTCCAAAAGAGAAATTTGATTAATTGATTGGCTGAGGTTATACCCTTTACTTTAAAAGTATAATTAAAGCATCTATGGTCAAACAGAAATGTAAATAACAATAAAAATAAAAGTAAATAAAGTAATACAAATGGTTCAATAGAGCCACTTTGCTATAGTAGTTAAGACAACAGACGAAAAATGGAGACTGTGAGTTCAAGTTCTGCCTTAGGTATAAAGCTAGCTGGGTGACCTTAGGCCAGTCACTCTTTCTCAGATTTAGGCAGAAGGCATGGCAAACTATTTGCAAAAAACTTAGCCAAGAAAACTGCAGGGACTTGTCCAGGCAATCACCAGGATTCAAAATACTTGACTCAAAGGGACTAAAAGGAAAGTATGGTGGCAATGCATTAAACTAAGAAAACACATGCCAAATTAGTTCATTTTGGGGGCAATTTCCTAAATGCCAGCATGGATAGGAGAAGTCTAAGTGTCTCTTCCAGAGTAGCACACACAACAGAGAAACAATCTAGTCTCATTTTAGACCCCATTATTTCTACAAAGTGTAAGACCTTCAGTAGCTATTTTGTACATAATCTAATAGGCTAGGATTGATTCTGGTTGGAGAAGACAGTCCTGCAGATACCTAAGTACCAAACCATGAAGAACTGAAATTTGCTTCAGAGTGGAAGTCTTTAAATTATCTTTAAAATGTACTTATTTATTTCATATGAAATATTCACAATTTCTGACATAAAGTGTGGGTTTGTTATCCTTATTTCAAAATGTGCATCTAAGGAAACAAATAAAAAACATCTATCAAGATGTTCTATGGAATCTCTTTATTCCCCTATTATCTTATGAAAGAATAGATTTCAATACTATTTGTCAGACCTGCCTCAACCTGAATCCTTACATAAGAACAATCTTTAACTCCCTTTGTTGGAAAAGGTATAATTTACTAAAGGTTAAGCGAAATATAGTAGAACAAAGTCAGAACTGAAATTCATGCGCCAAAATCTCCAAATCTAACTTCCCTTCCTTTAGTTACCTCCCCATGCTAGGTCCCCAATGCCCAATCAAAGTCAAAGAAGATGTTTTCAAAATGGTCATTTCAAGTGTGGATTGCAATGCAGTTGTATTCCATTTCCAGCCAGCCGACCTTGAAACTCTCAGGGAGATACAGTGAACTTTCATTTTCCTTGAATCCTCCACCGTCCCATCCAATCCCCCTAGAGTTCATGGCAGTCTGGCACTGAGCGATAGCAAAAGGCAAGCATGAAGTAGCAGCTGACACTATACTTCAAAGCTTCCTAGCCCCATAGGATCATAAAACATGCTTCTATATACCTGAAGACACAGATGTTTCTCTGAGGTAGCATGATCAATTCAGTGTTATCTCAGAGTTGGTACCAAGTTGAGGTAACAAGTTGGTAACAAGCTTGTGTAGCGCTATTCCAACAATACATATATTTTATTTTATACAGTACGATGACAGTTTAAGATGCAGAATGTAAAGCAACAGTTTATAGGGGGGAAAAATAAGGATTGGGAATAGATACTTTAGAAGAAGAAATCCCCAAAGTAGAATTTGTGGGGAAGGTAGGGGAATCCTCAGCAAAGAATTTGAAACAGACACCCAAAGAGAAATCTCTCTCTCTCTCTCTCTCTCTCTCTCTCTCTCTCTCTCTCTCTCTCTCTCTCTCTCTCTCTCTCTCTCTCTCTCTCATTCTCCCTCCCTCCCTCTCTCCCTCCCTCCCTCCCTCCCTCCCTCTCCCCCCCTCTCTCTCACACGCATACACCACATGCACACACAAACACACAGATGAGTCTTTAGGGATTTGCATGAACTTTTGAACCAGATACTCAAAGACAGAGCCCAGCCTGTTCCCACTTTAATAAACAATTTTTTCTCAATTAATTAAGGTTTGGAAAGGGGGGAAAAATAGCAGAAGCAAAGTAATTTAGCATGCAGCACATACGTTACAGATGGATCCCACCTTTGGATGCTTATTAAATCTATGCATGATTGCACTGGGAGAAAATTAATTGCATTGTTTTTCACAATTCAAGATGGCTTTGGAAAAGAGCAAAGAAAATGATGGAAAACTGATTAATTTATATGCTTTAAAAATAAAACAACTTTTCAAATATCAAATATCTTCAAATACCTTCAAGATATTTTGAATGCAAATTCTTTTTGCATTTCCCAGTTGCAAAAAGAAAAGGAAATACAGCTCTAAAAATTAATAGAAATTTTGTAACATTTCTCTTGGACTAAAATTGAGATGCTTTAAAATGATCTATATTGTAGAATCAATAATGTATTTATTATCTTATTTTTTCAATCTTTTATAATATCATTTTATTGTAAGCCACCCAGAGTTGCAAGAGCAAGATTGGCAGCAATTAAATTTAATAAATAAAAATAAATAAATAATAAAAAAAACTGTGACATGTTTTCTCCCCTCTGTATCCCCTGCACAAAATCTTCTTTGGTAATTTCAGAAATGTTCCACTAGTAACAGAGTTTAATTTACCATAAATAAGCAGAAAACTATATAAACTATTTGCAACATTGGACATTATCTTATTTATGTAGAATTATTGATCCATCTAACTTACTACTTTTTACTCAGACTAGTAGCTGCACTCCAAAGTTTTGAACAGAAACCTTTTATAGTTCAACTAAATCTGTAATCCTAAACATGCAAAAAAGCTATAGCTTCTCACTAAGCTATAGCCCTTCACCTCAAACAGTGTTAACAAAAGGCACAATACCAAGGCTGTCTTTAGATAATATATTTTAACCCACTGCAGACTGCAGAATATAACCAGGCATTCTTCTATGGAAACTCCTATGAAATAAAAGACATCTTCTGATTAACTGGTTCCCATGTTAATTGATGGAACACCGTCTGAGACACAAAAATACTTCCAATATAACTTGAATCACACAAGAGCAATTCAATAAAAAGCAGCATTTGTTCACAGAACTGCCAATACATCCATTCCTGTTCTGTAAAATACCTATACTTTATAGTTGCTTAGTTACTCAGAACAAAGAACAAAATAGGATAATATGGAATAAAAGCTAGACCAGTTCAACAGCCTTAACAATACTTGAAATTAGTCCTAAGAATGGGTACAATTGGTTGCCTTTCAAATCTTATAAAATCATGCTGAAACTGTAGTAGTTAAAAAATCAGTAAGAGCAATGAAGAAATTCCTCCTTCACCAGTAGACCAATACCTACTATTCCTGCAGAGCCAATAAAGAATTAGAATGCTAAATAAACATTTGGATGTGATTGTGACCAAACAGTTGTCAATAAAAAGAAGGTAGTGCTGTTGGATAATATATCTAGCAAAATAAGGAAAATCAATTTTTTGTTGAACTTCTCTGTCCAACAGATTTTTAAACAGGTGGATTATTTTAACTTAAGAATTTAACTGAAAGTTAGTGGAAAGAGAAAGGTAAGATTTAAATGGAAAGCTACAATCAAAAACTTCTACTATCATATGAATTTCCAAGTGAACCTCTGAGTTCACTGGCTTTCCAGAATATCACGGTAAATTGCCAGCAAAGTTTTGTTTGGAAACGTACCATATACTTTGAAACAAGAGGCAGGTGGGCTGTAAAAATCATCCAGGGGAGGGAAAAGGCTGAAAGAAGTGATGTGAAACAATTATATCAATTTGCCATCTAATAAATATGTTTGTGACTTATAGCTGCCAATTTCTGAAAATATTCGCAAAATATTTCTCACAATTCTAAATACAGGCACCTATTCAGAAAAGTTGTTTATCCTTATCCTAAAACAGCTTCTTCTTAGCTGATGCCCAAATGTCTGGGAATTCTCAACACTTCACAACCTGGAGAGCAATAAACAGAAAATCATTCTAAATTAGTACTTCATAATGGTCATGATCCATATTCAGAAAGGAAGACTGGCATCAACCTTCAGCAGCCAATGTTCCAGGTACAACTATATCAGAATACAGACAATTTACTTCAATTGTGCATAATACGCTATTACTACTACTGTCTTTTTGCTGTGATATTTACATGCTTTTTTACTTTTTATGTATTAGTTGGTGGAAGAACTTATATTAGTTCATGGCACATAAAAGCTATAAAACATATTACTGCATAATTTTCAGGGATCCTTTACAAAACACACAAAAAAGATAAAGTTGAGTGGCTATGTGTGTGTGTGTGTGTGTGTGTGTGTGTGTAAATAAACATTTTTGTGTCATGTTGGCTTGAACAGTTCTTCCTCTTTTAAATTTGCCCACCAATTCAGAGTCATTTTAACAGCAAGAAAATGCCTTTTGATCTTCTATTTAAGTCCCATTGATTTAAACAGAAATTAAGTCATGTAATTGATTACATAATTTCAGGTAACTTTTTCTGGAGTCAATTCATGATTTTAAAACTATATAATATACATTTGATTGTGATACATCACCCATGACTTTTTTCCCCAATGTGACATGAAATTCTACAGACTAAAGATTTTCTTCTACTACATCTTAAAAACGGTAAGCGTATTATTTCTAAGTGTGCAAATGTACATTTAAGTTTAATCAATTAAACATATGCTATGTTTAGTCTATAAATGAATTTACACAATTTATTAAGCTAGGATAAAATGGTGGTGGGTCAACAATGCTTTGAAAAGCTGGTCATTGTATTAATCAGCCATATGAATTAGGCCATTATGTTAAATGATATTTGTTTACATATTGCTAAGCACTATATAAAATATTATTATGTAGGACTTCAGTATTTTGGACAAATACAAAACTATATGTGATATTTCTGATTTGATGCTTAAAAAGCTGCAGTATTTGTGGGATAAATCCACTAGACAAATTACCATGTTTTCTTGATGAGTCTCTCATTAAATGTTCTTGAGAAGCAAGCAATAAACTAAATGCATAGCAAAGTGTGAGCACACTGTGACAAACTTAGGCAAAATTACTTTCCTTCATTATCTCTTCCCACATTCTAAAGCTGCTCCCCCTCCCCCCGACACCCCTGGTCTTGTGAGTTTGTAGATGAATTGTAAACTTACCCAGACTGCCCCCCAAATGACCTCAACTGCTGAACTTGAAAGACTCATACATTTTTTTAAAGGGGCAAAAAGAGCCATTTGTTTTCTCCAACGCACTTCCAGATTCTTTCAAAAACAGATATTTTCCTTGAACACATTCCACTTTTACATAAGCCAGCTTTGTACCATGGGAACCTCTTGCTCTCCGGTTGAACACAGATGACCCCCAAGATACCTTCAATCTAAACCTTCAAAACAGACTTGAACCTGGACCTTAGAGTCGTTGAAGTATCAAAATGTCATTTATTTTCACTCAAGAAGAAAACAGAAGAACCTGAGCCTGGGCTCCTCCAAATATAGACTGCCCTGTTCTATGCTTTCTCAAAGGTCATTAACTGAATCCCTATCCTAACAGTTCGTAAGACCATTTCATACATTATGCATCTTTCATGCTTCCATCTAATGGGATATTAAAAATAACATTTATGTACATTGCCTTTTAAGAGATAGGCAGAGATATAGATATATAGACATTTTACACAATCTGAATAACATTTAATTTGTTGGTTCACTTGCAACTAGATAATAGTGTGCAAAGTAACACTAATAAAAGGATTGTTTTAAAAGAGCAATTATGTAGATATAGTCCATGTAACAGAATTTGGTTTTTAAAAAAATAAAATTGCTAATATAGAGGTGAAAGTTGCATTAAATTCCATTTATTTAATTAGAAATTAAGTTGTGTAATTCATTACATAGCTTCAGATAATTTATACATAATTTTAAAGCTATATAATATACATTTGACTATGATGCATGACCCATGTCTTTTTTAATGTCACATGAACTTTTACAGGCTGCAAGTAGATTGTCATCGACTACATCTTGAAAATGGCATCCATGTTATTTCTAAGTGTGTGCAAATTCAAGCATCAATTAAGCATCATGTTGCAGACATCTGTGAAATCTGTGAAGGAACAGACATTCATTTGAAGGAGAAAAAATGATTTTGGGAAAGTTGCCGTCTTCTAATCTAGGCTATTTCACAGGGTTTATATAAAGAGAGCATTGAGTTTTAATACAACATTTTATGTTGAGAAGTAGCACAAAAGGAGCCATTCCTGAAATATGATTGCACATGCCCACAGTGTCAGATTCTGCAAAAATGTTGTTTGTAGATATTATTTGGTATTGTGCACAGATCTTGGCTTTCTGAAAGACACCTCCAGTATTTTTAAAGAAAAAAAAGAATTTCAAGTTCTTGTATTTTACAGATATAGTTAAAAATGGCATGGATATGTTAAGTGGTTTCTATAAGTTTTAATAGCATTTCTATTTTTTCAAGTATGAATTCCACTTAGCCAGTGGAATTATCTAGTATAATTTATACTGTTATGAAGTCAGGTAAAAGTTTATGTACACCCATAATAAAAAGCTATATTCATCTTACTAGTGAATAAAACATAACTGTAATCTGTTCTCATTTAAAAATTGAAAAAGTAAATATTTACTTAGGAAACAGATCCTTATGAAATGCAATGAGGTAGAAAGTAGAAGTTTAAAACTTTTTTGCTTGCCATTTCTTTACTCTAAATCATACCCCACAGTGACTTCTCCAGCCATGGGGATGTAAAATCAAGCATGGGCAAGTGTGCTTGAGGAAGCAGTTTGGGGTGGAGAAACATCTCCCCTCCATTTCTCACATAAAATTCTCCCAAGTGGAACTGGAATTATAGTAATCCCCTAAGAAAAATCAATCCTAGGAAAAATGTCACCTTGCTCATAACTATTTGACCTTGCACACTGCATACTGACTGTATTCATATATTCATTGTACTAGGCTAAAAAGCCTTTGGATAGTGGGAAATCATTGTTTCAACAAGTCATATGAACCAAGTAATTGCATTAAGTCTTAATGCAATTTATTTGTTTGGATATAACATGTTAGATGATCACAACATTAACAGAGTTTTGTTAAAGCTGGTTATAATTATGTGTGTGGTATAAACTCTAATTCCAAATGCTCAAAATGTTTCATTTATTAGCTCAGTAATTTTTACAAGCCAGTCTTATGGACCTACTGCAAAATACTGTTTGGATTAGAGTTTGTTTTATGGTCATTAGTGATTAGACTAAAGTGAATGTTTGACCAAGAATGCACGGTTCCCAGGTCACATGCTGAGCCACCTGTATCCAACATGCTTATGTTTTCTAAAAGGCATAACATTACAAGGAAATTCTACCAAGAAAGTAAGAGTTTGTGGTCACATTTGATGGGGGGAATTGAGTAAGCTTGGGGGTTTGCATATGCTTATTTTTTATTATTACCATATTTCAAACTTAAATTCCAACCTTTAAACTAGATGTGAATGAACTTATCAGTGTTAGTTTTCTTTTTCCTAGATTTTCTACTGTTTATTTTATTTTATTTTCATATCAGTTTGGTTATTGTATTTTTAATACAATAGTTCAGTAGTTTTCAACTGAAAGATTATCAAAAGGTTTTCATTCATATTTATTCAAAAAGTATGAATTACATAATTTTGCATGAGATTATAAATTGAATGAATCCTATCCCTATTTAGAATATGTTCCATACTTTAGTCTCTATAAATGTTGGCTTGAACTAATACCTGTTTGAAATCTAAATTTCATCCCTCTCCTGTAGTTGTGCAACAATCTGTCTATGCAGAAAGTGTGATTTGGAAATAGCTACACAAAAACCTCTTTTATTGCTGAACGGGAGAGCTGTACCAAAAGTGTCCATTTGTTGTTTTTAAATTGATTCCCAAGTGTTCTAAAGGATGACTGTAAACCTCTTTAATTGTTTAAGGTTGTAAGGGAAGGAAAAAAGGGTGGGGGAGAGCAGAGGTAAAATTGGGGGATGCTGCATTGGTTGCCATGGCTGCTCAGCGTGCCTTCTAGACTTGGCTTGTACCAGCAGAGTTCAGACAGGTCAGCATGTGACTGGCTGGAAACCCTAAGGTTAAAAGTTCAAGCAGCAGTGGAAAAACCAATATGTCGGCAGTGAGGGGTATGCTGTACAATATATTTCAAATTACATCAACCCATGCGTATAAAATTTAGATAAATTCTATTCAGATCTCATGTGGGTTGACACCCAAGCCTATGCAACCAGATGTCCAGAAATGGAAGGGAAACTAGGACATTCCTATTTGGCTTTAAAATTTTGAGGGAGAGAACATCTAAATTCTTGATAAGTTGTATGCTTGTTATTTAAAATCAAAGTGAAACATCATTATCTGGGAATTTGCTTTTAACTGATTTTGAGAAACAAATGCTACTACACCCAATTTAAAATATTTTAAAAAATTGTTGCATCATTCTAATTCCTTTTACTTTAAGCAGTTTTATCCCCTCTTGATCTCGTTCTTTCCTGAGATTTTGCCATTCCAAGTAAGTCATGTTAAGACAATGAATATTTACACTTGATGCTGTCTAATTCTGTTGTTCCAATTCCTATTTATACTCCATGCCATTTTCTCCAAATTTATAGATATTTGATTGTTCTGAATTTTATTTGGATATATCCTTCCTTTATTTCTGATTTTTAGACATTTTTCATGTCCTAAACTGATGTTTTCTCTCTTTGATAACTCATATTCAAAATTTGCCCTATTCCCCAAAACATAAAATCTTCGTAAACCCAAGATGTTAGATGCAAAATCAACCACAAGATGGCTCCCTGTACCCCTTCCTTCACCTGGTTTCAGACTGGAAACATACTGTGGCTAAAGTTTCTGCTAGAATAACAATGGAAAGATCCAACTATGATTCATAAATGCCATGATATTTTCTTGTGACTTAAATACACCACAACATATTCATTGATGCAATAAGCTGGAAAGCAAAGAATACAGATCAGCCATGATGTTCTTGACACTAACTTTCCTCATTAAACCATCTTTCTATATAGTAGCATAAAATGAAAGAAAATATATTATATGCCAAGAAAAAGAGAAAGAGCAGGGACTAAAAAGTTATTATTCAGTCCACACTGATATAAGGTAGATTACACAATTTCTGCCACTGGCTAATTTTCAGTTGAAAAGTTGTCAAAACTGTGTCTGAACCACCTCTTAAACTGCATACAGGAACAGGAATGTCTTAATATTTTTCCATACAAAAATATTTCTTGTATATTATAAAGGAAAACACACCTTTTTTCATGGATAAGTGATAATGTTAAATGAGCTCTTTCCACAATCTGATGTGGTAGATTCAGATACAAATTTAGCAACCTACAGGGCCAGTCCACCTCAGCTGATCTGAAAAATATGAAAGGACAACAAATTATTAGCTATATAATTTATTATTGTATTACTGCCTGGGAAGGTAAGAGTATTTTTCTGAGTTGCCAGTTGGCTCTGACGTATTATTGCTGTATACTGAGACCTGGAAGTAGGATAATTTCCTCTTTGGTTTGAGGCAGCAAAATGTCTTGGACAAATCCTACACCTGTACAGTACTTGGATTTGAGATACAAGAAACTGATTCAGTATAAAAAGATGTCTGTAATGTAAAATCTACAAAAAGACTAAGCAGACCTGCAGAGCCACACACTATCTCTAAAGGAAGAAAGAAGAGGCTGGTATAGACTATGCCTAGAAAGGTATACAGGAAAATATTAATAGCCAGACAAATATTTTACAGTTTACAGTATATAGCTTTTCCTGTTCCATATGGACATTTTTTGTATTATTTTAGCTATTCGGGAACATAGCACTAGCAAGTGAAGAAGCAAGACCATGACAGAGAATATAGTATTGAGACTTTTAGCTTTTTTATATATTATTTATCTAAAATCCAGGTTCCTATCATGGTGTTTTGGGTGACTATTTGTCATCTGTGTTTGGCAATTCTATCTTAGTAGCCATTTTATGAAACAAAAGGCCATCTGCTATAAGAAGTAAGGCCCTCAGAACATTTCAGATGTCTTTCCCTGAGTCAGAAGTTCAGTGATTCCAAAACTCTAAAAATTTTGATTTGTACAAGAGCATAAAGATGTGGAATGAGGGATAGACATGCTCAATAACAGGATTATTAATTATCTAGATTACCTGTTCTAGCTGTTTCTGACAAATAAGAATGTCAAAAATATGACACTGAAATATGCTTTACTTCATAGATTATGACTAGCAATTTGCATGCTCTGGATATTATCCAAGTTTAACTTTACAACCAAAAAGCTTTGGTAAATTGAGCTATATAATAGCACAGTAGACCCAGACCATTCAGAGTATAAAATTTAATTGGAAAGCATATTATTTTGATCAGGTATTTATTTGACAGGTAGTTCAAGAATGTTAACAATGGCAGTAGTAATTGAAACACCCTCATTGATATATAGAATTTTCCAAAATTCAGAGCTTACTTTATAAAATCTTAATTTTATGTGAGCAAAGATTTTCTTTATAGTTAACAAAGAGCTACATTTGAAAAAATAATTTAAAGATTTTAATAATTGGGATACTGAGAAAGAAAATGTTCAGTTAAGGGAAACTTTACTGTGAATTGCAGAAAGAGATTCAAAACAGTTTTGATTTTCCCATCACATGCCGTATTCCAATATACAGAATATTGCTAAGAGATGCTTATCTTATGTTTCTTCCAAAGACTTCCAATGTTCCAACTTCTTGCATTTGACTGCATTAAGAGATTATATGCATGAAAAAGCATTTGTTCTATTTGTTCTGTGCAATATAAGTGCAAAAAGAGAAATAAATATCCAATTATTATACCCCTGTATTTAAGCATTATCTTACTTGAAACCTGTGAATAATAATTCCAGTCAAGAGCAGACTGGCAAAGGGGAGATGTAGTATATGCTCCTTCCTTTGTGCCCAGTGGAGAAATCAAGTTTTTAAGGGAAGGTAGTTTTTCCTCATTAATACCCATCACTGATAAACAGTTCTCTATTTCTTTTATTAATTTATAGAAGCCACTGAACTTTTAGCACTCTAGAAACTTTTATATGCTTATTGATAAAGCTAATACTATATAATAAGCCTTAAGGTTGATGAAACTATCCACAGATTTTCAGTGTGGTCAATCCATTCACTTACAAGACAAATATTAATGAATACCTTTTTAAGAGGTATTCATTAATATTTTTACGGGCCTTTCTCTGCTTGTGCAAATCACAGCACAAACATGTTCTGTAAACCTCTTTTTTCTGTCTTGTCCTGAGAGGTTGCCTCTATCTTGTTGCCATACCATGAGTGAAACAGCCTACTTCAATTACAATTAGTGACAGTTAAAGCAGAATTTTCTTCCTTATTTTGTAATGGCCCAAGGACAGCTCAATATAAGCAAATTTTGTTAGGCTTTCTCACTCATTTCCTTGGGAAACTGACGACAGTGATTCAAAACAGAGGCAAGAGCAATAGAGTAGGGATTGTCAACAAGAACAGCAAATGTCATGCCTGTACAGTTTTCAACTCAACAGTGGGGAAAAGCCCTAAGGTAAGGCAAATATTCTTTTTCCTATAGGATGTTTTATAGACATGAAATGTTTCTGAAAATACTCTCAGAAATATGCATCTTCTTTGACAATTTGCTGATATTCAAAAATCAAGCAGCTGATGCTTTGTCATATTTAGTTCTCTTTTAAAATCAGTATTCAGGTGATTTTTTCCCTATAAACTGAATGTAATCTCTTACCTTTATCAAAAGGAAAAAACTTTTCACCAAAGGCAAAAAAGCTAATTTATCATAAATGAAATGTCTGCTTAGGAAACATTGCCCTCATTCTGTAACAGCTTAATTTGCTGTTAGATTTTTACCCCTCTGTCATAAAACTGGAGCTAAGAATTATCCAATTAAACTGAATGGCACAAAGAATGAGG
Source organism: Vipera berus (assembly GCF_964194415.1). Classification (NCBI taxonomy): domain Eukaryota; kingdom Metazoa; phylum Chordata; class Lepidosauria; order Squamata; family Viperidae; genus Vipera; species Vipera berus. The sequence continues at coordinate 34,691,942 of NC_138205.1, read as the reverse complement.
TGAGATAAGATATAAAATACGTATACTAATCATAACTAATTTATGGAAGTTGTATCATAAGATATGATGCCATAGGATATTGGTTAGATGGATTTTAAAAGAAAACAGATCACATTATGGTTTTCAGAAGCAATATGGCTCTAAGTAACAGCTGCTGAACAGAACAACAGACAAGGGCTATTACTTTCGTGTTCTGCCTGTAGGCTTCACAGAAGCATCTGGTTGGTCACTTTGGGAAATAGGATGCTGGACTAGAATGATCTTTGATCCGTTCTAGCAGGAACCTTCTTACTGCCTCATCTTTGTTACGCCAAACTAGTTTTATGAGTAGGTCAATATATTGCAGGGCCAATTTGAGATGGATATAGGATTCCTATGAGGCAAGTTATTCAGTGTCTTATGCATCTTTTCAAGGTTCAGTACAAGCTTTTCAAGCTGTCCTTTTCTACACTTCCACCTGCAGAAACTTTTTTCTTTACAGAAACTAGCTCTGCTACATCAGAGCTACTAGTTGCCTTTCTCTTAAAATTCCCATGTCAGATGTTCTAAGAGAATTCTCCATCAAAATACTTTCGCAGTATTGTATGGAAAGTAACTATCTCCATGTAGATCTATTGCAGAAACTAAAAGAACTTTAGAAATTGTTGAAATTACCTAGAAGAAAAGTGGTCAAAAAATTCTCCTAGAAAATTCAGACATTTTCCCCCTATAGTAATTTGTCTGCTAAGGAAAGTATATTTATTACAAACTTTTTTGAATATTATAAATGCCTCATCACTGTTTATGTGAACGGAGTATATGCCATAAGGCTTATAGAATTCCTAATATCTTTCCTTACAGCTGAAACATTCAGAGAAATGTCACTTGTGGTAAACAAGCTGTTTTTCAGGTTCCTTCTTTACCTTCAATAATTGCCTTATTATGGAACCCTCATTAACCTCTGAGAACCCTAAAACAGCCCAAATTATAGTTTGAAACTAAATTCTCTTAAGAGGAATAGTGAGGTATATTCTTTATACAATATATACATATATGTGTTGTATGCACACAAACACAACTTTCTGTCTGATTCCCCAGTTTGTAATTGATAATTAAACATTTATAGCAATACAACAGAACAGTATGGTTAACAATAGTACACATGTACATGCTTATGCATATATAGTATATAGACACATATAGAGAACATAATTTTGTTCTGAAATTAATATGTCCTTTCCCAGATATTCCTAATGGAGCATGGTTTTGATAACTACAAAGACAGAAAAAAGAAAGCAAGGAGCGGTTTCTCCTCTTTTTGATAATATATACAGTAATAGTTTCCTATTGTTGAAATAATTGCTCATATGCTATTATATTTGAATGAAGAATTATTTAGTATGGCTTAATTACATGAAACAATTTTCACAAAAAGTATTATCAAAATTTTATAGCAGACTTTCAAATTTTTCCCTTAAAAAGTTATTTCTAAATTGCCCCTCAAATTTTGTGCTATAAATGAAATTAGGTGTGATATCTTTCCATTCACCCTGTAGTATTGGCATGCCTGAAGGCAAGATGCAAGATTGTTGAAGAAAATTGCTTTTACTCTTTAAAATAAATAGTTCTATTCTTCTGGTTACAGACCATCTACAAATATATTGCTGAACAGCAAAGAAACAGACAGAAAGGATTACAACAATTCATTCTAAATACAGTTTAGGGGCCTTGTCCCCTAAGACTTTCTGGCCTAGAGATGTAAAATAAAGGGCGAAACTTACTTTGTTTTATGGCAAACTGAAAAACAACATAAAATAGAAAACGCTGCAAGCAAAGATTGTCAATTTGCCACACTCTAGGAAAACGTGTGTGCACACACGTGTATATTAGGGTTAAAGTAAACAAGTGAGGGATGTCTGCCAGAGCTCTGGAATCACCGTGTCTTGAATCCGCTTTCAGCTCTTCATCAGCATGAAAAATGATAACCCCAGCCAGATTTCTCTCTGTCACTGGCATAAATGTGCGATTACATTACAGCTGTTCATATTTTCACTCTAATGAAGGGTTGTGCATTTAAATAGTGAGATTTATGGTGCAAGTCTGTAACGTCTGTGTAGAGGCAAAACTGTTAATTGATGTCTAAAATGCTTCTTGTTTATTCTGACATCAATTACCATTTTCCTCTATTTTAATTTAAAAGAAAAAAGAAGTGGTGGGGTTAAAGTATATGGATATATATATATATTGGAGTGGATATGTGGATGTGCCTATGTGTAACCTACCATTTCCATTTTGCTACCAATTTGAAACAGACAGAATTTCACATTGCTTCCAGAGGGAAGAAATTAATATACAGAAATAATGAGGAAAAGAAACAGGGTTGAAAATGCAGCACTTGGGAGAAAGTTAAAAAAAAGTGTCTCAGTGCCTAATATGCTTAACATTCCCACTGTTGTTGAAAAGAAAGGAATCGGTATTATAGGTCTGTTCAATTTTGTAAGAAAACCAACAAACATGGGAATAGGTTAGATTCAAAAACAGATGAATTCAGAGGTTATTACAGCAAACATCAGATAATAAAATTAAATAACTGTATTGCCATCTTGGTCTTGTGAAAAGACAGATGATAAACTTGACCTGACACTGGTACTATCTGACAGCCATTTTTTATCTGCACTGCCCCACCCCACCCCCTGTTTGGCAAGGCTGAAGCGTGTTGTGTAAAATGCATAGACACGGTCAGGTCAGGCCTCGGGATCGGGTGAATCTAGGTTCACATTTGCATACAGGCGGGGTTTCACAATGAAGGCCCATCTGTTCCTGTCACAGAGTACAAATCGAGTGTCACCCAAGTTGGTGCAAAACGACAGCAGCGCAGTTATTAGGTGGAAAAATATTCGGCTTGGGTTATGGATATGGAACTGCTGATTTGGGTTTAAATACCTGATAACTGTGGACTTTTTATGGCATACAAACAAAGCATGAACCTTGTCTGATCCATCGCCCCCTTCTTTTCTCCATTTCTCCACTGCTATTCTTCTCATCTATTACACCAAAGATAAAACTGATATTATTTTTGGAAATGGTGAATGATATTTGCCCTTAAAAAATAATCTGAGAAAACAATTGAGGGAGGAATTATTGAGAAAGAAAGAAATGGTAAAATAAAAGACGGACTTTGAACTTCATTATGCCCTCAGTGGTCATTAATATTGTACTGCGAGTAGGCCATGAACTTTTAGTGAATTTTACCATTTACTCATGTTGTGTAAAGCATGAGACTTTACTTACTGTAACCGTTTTCCTCCTGTCCAGTTAGCTTCCAATTCTGTTCAATATTAATAATATGTTAAGGCTATCAAATCAAAGGCAATAAAATTTTGTATTTTTAACCTATTGGGATTCAGGAGTGGAGACTAGACAAAATCAACCTTTATTATACACAGTAAACAAGTAGGTGGATAAGATGATAGCTTTGCAAAAAAAACTTATCAGGTTTATAGTTTCTACAATACTCTAAAAGTCAACTGATGTTTAAACTTTAATACATGGGCAGAAAAATCTAAGAGCAAAACCAATGGAAAATATATAGGTAATGAGAAAACCAGATAACTAGTACTCTAAAATATGAACACAATACTACAGTTTCATTGTATATTTTCTATGTATTTTCTTTCCCTTTGGGCCTTCTGTTCCACTAGCATAAGCATGCGCGCGCGCGCACACACACACACACACACACAAACACACAAACATATACATTTCAAAAATTTGCTGAAGTAGATTGCACTTCATAAAAGCTAATCCTTTAATAATGGCTTTATGACACCACAAAGTGCCATGTTGATTTTTTACAGAGCTTGATCAATAGCATCAAAATGTGAATACTAACTGCTGTCCATTATAAAAGGAAGTCAAACGCAAAAGCAAGGCAAGCAATAGGACATAGTGGCACTAGAGCATTATTTATATTTATTAAGAGTTGAATTTCCTTTAAAAATAGTTAATTTAGGATTCGTTTAGAGGAAATCTATGGGAAACTATTTAATGATGCAAAATTCTTCTATGCTATTCAGAATAACTTTCTTATAACATATGCATAAAAATTGAAATATAAAGCCACATTTTTCCCTGAAAACATCTACATCTACTTCAGCATTACTCAAGTATCAATAGAAGAGCATTGGTCTTGGATAAAAGTCCAGATGTTATCCCTTGAACCATTTTTAGCAAAAAGGGAAGTCCTGGAGGAAGCTGAGAAAAGTGTAATTCTTCCATTTGCTAGAATGGGAAATTTTAAAAAATAAAAGGGCAAATAAAGTAGGAAACTCTATTTCTTCACCATAGCATCCTGCTTATTAGACCAGGTACATTATTGGGGAATAGTAAAAGACCAATAAAATACAAAGGGAATTAACGTGGTAAATAACTGATAGCTAACTGATTCTTTGAGACTATGTATGCTAATCTTTTCAAACATCTAATCTTGGGACTCTGATGAACCTTAAGGATATTGTAAATCCTTTGATTTAGTATCAAGAATTTCAAGAAACTGCCACATCTCACAAGATGTTAATGTTGTCACTAGAAAGTTTGTGAAGTTTTGGCATCCTTACCAATATATTTTCAGGAAGAATATTAAAATGTCAACATTTGAAATCCCATAAGTTTTCATGTATTATAAAACACCATGGAGGAGTCATTTGTGTCATGTTTGTGTGATGTCAAGTTTATCTGGTAATCCTCAAAAGTTTTTAATAGTTTAAGTAGAAAAAAATTTGGGCAATCATTTACCACACCTTTCTTTTCAACCAGGTTTTGATTAATAAAACTATAAAAGGATTTATATTTACAGTGGCATTTAAAAACACCTTTTTAAAAATACTATAAATAAGAATCACTCAAAGAAATAATAGCTGATAAGTGGAGGCGGAATGATTTGAAACATATGAAAGATGTTTTAGCATCTCTATATCCCAAAATGATACTACACAACAATTGAGTTATGTATAATCATTTTCTGGAATCTCCAGATAATTTTTCCTATATCGATCTTTTTCCCCTGAATCCAATTATCTGAGTAATAAGCTTTTCTGTAAGCTGCAACTCCCATTATCCATCAGGCATCAAATGGAAAATTACTTTGTGGCAATTTTGCATATAAACTTCAATAATCAGATGTAGATTCATGGTGGACCTACCATGGCTTTTCCCATACTTGAGGATTTATATGGGAACAAATTAAATGCTGCCAATGGTTAAGCCTTTTTCTCAGTTTTGGGATAATTTACATGCTATACTCAAATCTAAGTTTAATTTTTAAAAAATCTGAATGTCATAACTACAGATCTGATATTAACAGAAGTACAAGCAAATAACTTCATAGCAACTTAAAATCATAATCTATAGTATATTTGCTTCTTTTACTGTTCCACTTCTCAGATCAAATGTATCACAGGATTACAATTTCAGTCAATTACCTTCTTTCTTTAAGGCAACTGAAAGGCAACTAACTCATTCATACTTTTCCCCTCAACACTTCCAGTGTAAAGTTTTACACTAGTATTTTTGGTCCTAATTACTGATTTGCTTCATTTGCTTCATTTCTACCTTGCTTCACAGAATTTAGGAAGTAATAAATTGCCTAATATTACATCAGTTCATTAGTATGCTAACCCAGCCTAAGATATACTGATTTGCAGTGGTTACCCAGTTTTTCAGAGAATAGTCTTCATCAGCCCACCTGGAAATAATACTTATTGAATAAGACTGAAGCTTCCATTAAGCAATATTGCTTCTACTTGCAGAAACTTGGCATAAGCTATTTCACAGAAATGTAATCTCATACAGTTCTCTTTTATGGTATCAATATGCTAGCATCTTAAAAGATAGCAAGCCATTATCTGCAAACCTGGCAAGTGCATGTAAAAAATAGCACACAGATGGCATGTAGAGGGGTAAAAATGTCAACAGTGTTGACAAAGTAATGCCTAAGAAAATCTGAGAAACCAGCAGTGCTGAGGATGGGATCCAATGAAAATCTTTTTTAAAAAAAATGTTTCTATAGTTTAGCTACACCTTCTTTTTTACCAAAATTAAACAAAAAGAAAAAAAATGAAAAGATGTTTCGTAATCTCAGTCAATCTACTTGTTAAAGCAGTCATATTTTTCTCCAATGCCATGAGCAAACTATACCTGGGTATAACATTAGTGACATATCTTGCAGAGAGATGTGGTATATTTGTACATTAACAACTGGATGTGAACAGACGAATGAGAAACCTAGGGAAATTCACTGCACTTTCTTTGCCACTTCTCTCCTTCTAATGATGAGGGTAGGAAATCTAATTAGAGGCCTTTGTCTCTGTGTTAATTGTCTTCTGTCACTCTGATATAATCTCTTGCTTTCTCTCCTCAACACCAAATAAAATAACGCGCCTAATAGAAATATTAACCTCAAGTATTTTTTTTAAGTATGAGAAATGAACAGGAACTGAACTTTGAACTTAATTTCCCCTTTGAACTTGTTACCTTTTTTTAAAGCAAGTGGCTTCCCAAGTAACTCTGTGTTTCCCTCTTTCAGACAAATTTCATCACAATTACTGCCCCTTCCATTTGGCCTTAAAATATATAATCATTGATTTGACCTAATTACCTGATGCAGGCCTCTTTCCACAAGGTGAAAGGCAGATTGGTGCGAAGTGAAATTGACCCCAGCATTCCTGATACACCAATTTTATTCTAATTATTACAAAGCAGGTTCTCCATCTTATTAAGCAATCCTTTGTTCAGATTCACTGTTTTGTCCCTATCATTGTTGGATATGTCCTTTGAGTTAACAAAGCTGCCTGGGAATTCTTTTTTAAGCTATCTCATGTTCAAAGCTTAAGCAGTTTGGGAAGGTTTGGTTTGTTGAGCAGGGATACAGGAAAAAAAAGGAGAGTGCTTTTTATCTATTATCTTGTATTACAAAACCATGAGAAATAAACATGTAAAGATGGTGGTAATTGAAATGGTGGTTAGCAAAATAGACAAAAAAATTGAATATAGTGTGCAAAGTATTATATACATACATATAGATATTTTATATTTTATAAAATATATTTTATAAAGCCATGTTCTTTTCAAGAAGAAGAATACTAACAAATTACTCTCATATCAATTTAATAAGGAAAAAAAATCCAGCTATCACTAATGTGGAAAGTTTACATTGTATACTATCAGTGTAAAAGAGATTTTTAAAAAGTCAGATTATAACAATGTACAATGATAGTGAAACAATGCATTCTTTGTCAAGCTTATTTGAGCCAGGTTGCTATCTGAACTCTGAAATAATCTTTCACAACTTGGAGCATCCTATTAGCCATGCTGGCTAGAAATTACAGGAGGTGCAGACTAGTACCATCTGAAAGGTCCTAGATATAGGTAAACTGGGCAGGAATCTGACTCTATCGCCATTCTCAAGCTTTGGCAAACTAAAGAGAACAATACAGTTTCCTGCATGTATGAAATGATCTTTCTTTCCCCATTAAACCATTAGATAATTCTCTATTCAGTTTATCTGGTTTTTAAGGCATTTATCCATTATGTCAGTGCAGTGCATATTCCTCTTGGTGAGATTCAGATAACAGACTTGCAGGTTAGTCTAGGACCATGGTGGCGAACCTATGGCACACGTGCCACAGGCGGCACGCAGAGCTGTCCACGTAGGCACGCGCACCATCGCCCCAGAGGGAGGCGGGGCCAGGCTGCTCCCCTTTGCCTCTCCATGTGCTCTCACTCTCTTTCTCTCTCCACTGAGAGTCAGGAAGCAGCTGCAAGAGCTGGGTGGATCCAGGCTGGATGGTGGAGGCAGCTGTCACACGAGTCCAGGTAAGCCTCCGGAGCAATTTTTGCGGCGCCCCAGTGGCCCAATCTAGGCTTTGGAGGCCTGGAAAAGGCCTCTGCTGCCTTGATTGGCCATGGGGGGGGCAAAATCCCCCACCCTCTGTGCAGATCATCCTGCTGCTGCTGTCTTTCCCCCCTACCCACCGTGCAGATTGTGTTGCCGCTGCCGCCTTTTCGCCCCACCCACCATGTAGATCGCACTGCCACTGCCACTTGGAAAAGGCCCCACTCGCCACCAGGATCTAGGGCTGCAGAGCGATTTTGCACACACCCCCACACGGCCAATTCAGGTGGCAGAGGCCTTTTCCAGGCCTTCGGAGCTCTCATTCATGGCCGCAGGGCACTTTTTCAGCATACCAGGGGCCCAATCCGGTATCCAGAGGCTGGAAAATGCTTCTGCCACCCGGATTGGCCATGGGGGGGGTGCGAAATTACTCTGCACTCTCAATCCGGGTGGCAGAAGCATTTTCCAGGCCTCCGGACCTTGGATCAGGCCGCTGGCATGTCATAAAATCACCCTGTGGCCATGGATGCGAACTCCAGAGCTTAAAAAGGGCTCTTGCAAGTGGCGGCAGCAGCTGCACAATCTGCGCAATGGGTGGGGGGGAAAGGTGGTGGTGACAGCGTGATCCGCATGGAGGGGGGGTGGCGGCAGTAGCACAATCCATGCAGCAGATGCTAGATGGCTGTACCGTGATCTGCGTGGCAGGTGGGGGGAATGGCAGCAGCAGCAGCATGATCCACGCAGCAGGTGGTGGGGCAGCAGCGTGATCCATGCGGCATGGGGACAGTGACAGCGGCAGCGCGATCCATGTGGCAGGTGGGGGGAAAAGGCAGTAGCACGATCTGTGCGGTGGGTAGGGGGGAAACCTGCTGCACTTGTTTCACGGCCACTTTTGGCCAAGCTGCATTGCAGCAGCATTGGGCGCAATACACGAGACGGCAAGCAGCTGCCTCAAGCCGAAATCGGCTGTTTGCTGCCTGCTGCCCAATGCCTGCTGCCCAATGGAACAAGCTGGGCTGTGGTAAGAAACCGGTATACTGGTTCCTTACCTCCACCCGGCTTGTTGTGCGGCCTCATGGCAGCCACATTGTTTACGATATGTGAGGTGGCAAACAGCCACGTCATGTCAGAACTGAGAAGCCGGCAGGCTGTGGCTACTGATTGACACAGTTGGCCCCTATGCACTTGCTGTGTGCAGGAGGCCGATGGTATCAGGCAGCAGCTGCCCTGGCCTCTGCCAAGCCTTGCCTTGCCCTGTGGCAATGGGACCCCTGCCCCCCTGCTGAGCCGAGCCTCACAGGACGAGCCTCCTGCCCACCATCCCAGCCACCAGAGACCCCCTGGATCTCCCCCAACCCTGCCTGGCCCCCACAGGCATCCCTCCCCATGAGCAACATCGAGGTGGCCATATCCAGCCAGTCTGCTGTGACCACCGCAGCCACGCCCACCCAATGGGCCATGCCCACCCGGCATCTGACAATACATAAGTGGGTTTTGGGTTGTAGTTTGGGCACTCGGCCTCTAAAAGGTTCACCATCACTGGTCTAGGATCATTCTTGTCCTCCTAGATCTGTTAGCAGCCTTCAATATCACAGACTACAGTATTGTTCAGCATCTATACAAGATGGGACATGACATTATGATGGTTCTGCTCCTTTCTGAGTGGGAGGATTAAGATGGTAGTCATCACTTTGGTATAGGATGTCTTCTATTGATCTAAGGATTCTTATAATAAATTCCAAAATCTTATTTCAAATACAAGTTCATCTGTAACTTTCCTATATCAAAGTTCTAATTGCTTTTTACTTTTTATTGGAAAAAAAAAGTCCTTAAACTTGTATTTAAGATTTCTTTTGCTAAGGACTGAAGGCAATCACCTGGTGGTGTTGCTCTGAAGGGTTCTAACGGCTGGAAAACAGTTAACAAGCAATTTTCAAAAGTGATTAACAAAGAAAGTTTGTGAATTCAGTTCACCTTTTCGATTTGAGATCACCAAAACGGTTTGAACAAGATGGTTAATAGCACATTTCCCAGAGCTCTAAAATCACCACAAACCACTGTCTTCTGTTATCCTTGTGAACACTTGTGGACAATCTCATGAGAGAAATTATAAAAAGCCTGCTTATTTACTGGCTCTTCTTTCCACCATGGTCATCAGCTCCGCTTTTTAATGGAGACATCTTCAGTTTGCCAGTTCTTCCCCTAAAGTCAGCACTTCAGCATTTTCAGGTACTTTAGTTTACCTCAAGTCTCAGGATATGGATAGGAACTCAAAGGAAAAGTCATTCCTTTAAAGTCCATATACCCAAATTATGAACACTGTATGAATTAAAACAATATTTTGAACTAGGCCTAAAAACAAAGAGCTATTCAAAAATGATGGTATAATGCAGAAATTCACAGTTCACAACTGTGCTGTTAAGAATTATTCCTATATAGTATATTTCAATATTCTAAATTAGAATTTACTAAGGCTGAAATTGTTAAAGCCAGCTTCACTGTACACAGGTAGCTATTGGTTTAGTCTACACTAGTAAAAAGAATTCAGTAAAATACAGTTACCTGAAGATCTGATGGGAAGGCTGATCCATAAGCAGACCAAATCTAGAAACCCAATTTATTAGGGAGAATGCTATCCTTTTCAGAACAGGTTGAACATATATTGTCAAGACAAGGACCACCTATTGCAGTGGTTCTCAATCTTTTCTTCACTACAAACCCCCTTTAAAACCCTTTTGTGCCAAAAGATCATGGCCACAGACCACCAAGATTTAACTCAAGATTTAAGTCATAACATTCCTTCAAGCCTTCATGGAGCCCCTGTAACAACATCGCAGCCCCTATGGGTCCGTGGATCACAGTTTGAGAACCTCGGACATATTCTATACACTGATGTACCTAGCACACTGTATTGAAACGGAGAAGATGAATTTTAACAATTCCCCCTCCCCCTCTCCAGTTTGGTATAGCACCGAGGCAGAACAGAGAGTGACTTTAAGTCTCTTCTAAGGCACAAAGTTAGATGGGAAACAGCTGATTGACACATGGACTCAAGTGACATGACCCCATACCTGCCACTAGTGTCCTGCTACCAGTGTTCTCATGTCTTTAACAGCACCCCTGTTATTTCTGCATGCAGGGTGGACTCTCTTTCCCATGCCACTCCAATATCCTACTGATTCTATACAGATTTATATATCTCTATATAAATAATTGACCATTTTCACAAATGTCAGGAATACTTATAGAACAGTGTACAATAGTGCTACCAGAGCTAGTCTGAAGAGAGGCATTCAGCAGGACAAGGCAGATTATAAGAGGAAGATTGAAGATTATTTTCATAACAATGATGTGAGGCAGGTGTGGCAGGGGATCCAACAAATCATCAACGATAGACCCAATAACATCACTCCTGTTGACAGGGATGCTTCATTGGCAGAGGTGCTGAATCATTTCTTTGCTCACTTCAAATTGAAGCCATCAGAGGCAGCTGTGCTACAGCCACTAGTCCACTCCAGCCCTCCCCTCACTGTGGAGGAGCATGAGGTAAGGAGTACCTTGAGACCTGTGAACTCAAGGAAGGCTGCTGGACCTGATGGCATTTCTGGCTGGATGCTTAAAGACTGCACAGACCAGTGGGCTGGGGTCTTTACCAAGATTTTTAATTGGTCTTTATGCCAGTCCAGTATTCCATCCTGTCTGAAGGTCTTCATCATTGTTCCATTACCAAAGAAGTCCTTTATTAACAGTCTCAGTGATTATAGACCAGTGGCACTCACCCTTATTATCATGAAGTGTTTTGAAAAACTGGTCTGCAGGCACATTGTGTCCTGCCTCCCATACACACTTGACAGTCACCAGTGTGCATACAGAGCAAAAAGATCCACAGAGGATGCCATAGCCATCACTCTCATACTGCTCTGGAGAGTGGGGGACCTATGTAAGCATGTTCTTTGTGGATTTTAACTCTGCATTTAGCACAATTCTTTCATACACACTGGTGTCTCAGACTTTCACATTCAGTCTGCCTTTGGATTATGAATTTACTGTCTGGCCACTGTCAGAGGGTTAGATTAGGCAACTATATCTCTTCAGCTCTTATTCTTAATACGGGCTCCCCACAGGGCTGTGTGTTGAACCCCCTACTTTACATCCTCTACACTTTTAACTGCACCCCCACTCATCCCAGCAATATTATTGTTAAATTTGCAGATGATACAACAGTAGTGGGGCGTATCTCCAAGGGGGATGAGATGGAGCAGTTGCTCTTGTGGTGCAGAGACAATAATTTGGTTCTCAACACAACTAAGACCAATGAGCTTATAGTAGATTACAGGAGGAATAGATCAGACATTCAGCCCCTGATTATCAGTGGAGACTGTGTGGAACAGGTGGCAAGCTTTAGGTTTCTGGGTGTTACCATAAAGGAGGACCTGACCTGGACTGCCCATGTTATAGCATTGGTTAAGAAAGCCCAGCAGCGATTATACTTCCTGAGACTTCTCAGGAAACAACTGAATGAAAAACTGAATGAAAAACTGAACCTCTACTGTTGCTCAATTCAGCCAGTTCGCACCACTTTGGCAGAACTGGTAGCTAATTTTTTGTTGCCCAGGTCAAGAATGGACTTCTGGAACCGGTTGTTCACATATTTAAATCCCACCACTGCCATTGCTCCATAGAGAGCATTCTAATCTCTTGCATTTGTGTGTGGTTTGCTTGCTGCATAGTAGCAGATAGGAAAGTGCTCCAGAGGGTCATTACCATCACCCAGAGGATTATTGGCTTCCCTCTCCTCCCCCCGCCCCAGACAAACTGTACAATTCCCATTGTCTTAGGAAAGCTCAAAATATTCTTAAAGACTCTTCTCATCCTGGACATTCTTTTTTTGAACTATTACCATCTGGCAGGCAGTACAGGATAAAAATAAAGACAAATAGGCTGAAAAATAGTTTTTATCCCAGAGCTGTAACCATATTAAATACCACAGTATAGTGCAACATTGAAGTGCAATATTAGGGGCAGCGCAATGGTGAATAGAATGTGAAGGACGTATGTATATAATGTATGTTTTTATTCATGGTTTTTACTTGTGTGTAGTGTGCACTGGAGAAGGAAATGGCAACCCAGTATCTTTGCCATGAAAACCCCATGGACAGTACCAAAAGGCAAAAAGATATGATGCTGGAAGATGAGCCCCTCAGGTTGGGAAGAGCAGAGGGCTAGTATTAATAGTGCCAGAAAGAATGAAGCAACTGGGCCAAAGCTGAAAGGACGCTCAGCTGTGCATGTATCTGGTGGTGAAAGGAAAGTCTGATGCTGTAAAGATTTTTTTCTCCATAGAAACCTGGAATGTAAGATCCATGAATCAAGGAAAGCTGGATGTGGTCAAACAAGAGATGACAAGATTAAGCATCAACATCTTAGGAATCAGCAAACTAAAATGGACAGGAATGGGTGAATTTAATTCAGATGACCATCAGGTATACTACTGCGGGCAAGAATCCCTCAGAAGAAATGGAGTAGCCTTTATAATCAATAAAAGAGTAGGAAAATCAATACTGGAATACAATTTTCAAAATGACAGAATGATCTCAGTTCAAATCCAAGGCAAACCATTCAATATCACAGTAGTCCAAGTCTATGCCCCAACCACCAGTGCTGAAGAGGATGAAATTGACCAGTTCTATGAAGCCCTACAGGACCTTATAGAACTAACACCAAAAAATGATGTCCTTATCATCATGGGGGATTGGAATGCTAAAGTAGGAAGCCAAAAGATAACCGGAATAACAGGCAAGTTTGGCCTTGGAGTACACAATGAAACAGGGCACAGGCTGATAGAATTTTGTCAAGAGAATACGATGGTCATAGCAAACACTCTTTTCCAACAACCCAAGAGATGGCTCTACACATGGACATCACCAAACGGTCAACACAGAAATCAGATTGACTATGTGCTCTGCAGCCAAAGATGGAGAAGCTCTATACAGTCAATAAAAACAAGACCAGGAGCTGACTGTGGCTCAGACCATGAGCTTCTCGTTGCAAAATTTAGGCTTAAACTGAAGAAAGTAGGGAAAAGCACTAGGCCACACAGATATTAACTAAATCATATCCCTGACGAATATACAGTAGGTGTGACAAATAGATTTAAGGAATTAAATCTGATAGACAGAGTGCCTAAAGAACTATGGAGGGAAGTTTGCAACATTGTACAAGAGGTAGCAACTAAAACTATCCCAAAGAAAAAGAAATGCAAGGAAGCAAAATGGCTGTCTGAGGAAGCTTTGTAAATAGCTGAGGAAATGAGGAAAGTGAAAGGCAAGGGAGAAAAAGAAAGATACACCCAATTGAATGCAGAATTCCAGAGAGTAGCTAGAAGAGATAAGAATACCTTCTTAAATGAACAGTGCAAAGAAATAGAAGAAAACAATAGAGTAGGGAGGACCAGAGATCTCTTCAAGAAAATTGGAGAGATGAAGGGAACGTTTCATGCAAAAATGGGCATGATAAAGGACCAAAATATCAGGGACCTAACAGAGGCAGAAGAGATTAAGAAGAGGTGGAAAAATTACACAGAAGAACTATATAAGAATGAGCTTAACATCCCTGATAACCATGATGAGGTAGTCACTGACCTAGATCCAGACATCCTATGTGAAGTGAAGTGGGCCTAAGGAAAGCTGAGCAACAAAAAAGCTAGTGGAGGTGACAGTATTCCAGCTGAGCTATTCAAAATCTTAAAAAACGATGTAGTATAAGTGCTACACTCAATTTACCAGCAAATTTGGAAAACTCAACAGTGGCCACAGGATTGGAAAAGATCAGTTTCCAATTCCAAAGAAAGGCAGTGCCAAAGAATGTTCAAACTATCGCACCATTGCACTCATTTCACAAGCTAGCAAAATTATGCTTAAAATCCTACAAGCTAGACTCCAGCAGTATGTGGAGAACTGTGGCAAGTTCTTAAAGAGATGGGCATGCCAGACCATCTTATTTGTCTCTTGAGAAACCTATATGTGGGTCAAGAAACAACAGTGAGAACTGGACATGGAACCATTGATTGGTTCAAAATTGGGAAAGGAGTCCGGCAAGGCTGTATACTGTCCCCCTGCCTATTTAACTTATATGCAGAGCACATCATGAGAAAGGCAGGGCTAGATGAATCAAAAGTTGAAATTAAGATTGCCGGGAGAAATATCAACAACCTAAGATATGCAGATGATACCACTCTAATGGCAGAAAGTGAAGAGGAACTAAAGAGCCTCTTGTTGCGAGTGAAGAAGGAGAGTGCAAAAGTTGGCTTGAAACTTAACATTAAGAAAACCAAGATCATGGCATCCGACCCTCTCAATTCCTGGCAAATAAATAGGGAAGAAATGGAGGTAGTGATAGATTTTATTTTCCTGGGCTCCAAGATCACTGCAGATGGGGACTGCAGCCAAGAAATTAAAAGACGCTTGCTCCTGGGGAGGAAAGCCATGGCAAATCTAGACAGCACACTAAAAAGCAGAGACATCACGCTGTCAACAAAAGTGCGTATAGTCAAGGCTATGGTCTTCCCAGTTGTAATGTATGGCTGTGAAAGTTGGACCATAAGAAAGGCTGAGCGCCAAAGAATTGAGGCCTTTGAACTATGGTGCTGGAGAAGACTCCTACGAGTCCCTTGGATTGCAAGGCGATCAAACCGGTCAGTCCTAGAGGAGATCAACCCTGACTGCTCTTTAGAAGGTCAGATCCTGAAGTTGAAACTCAAATACTTTGGCCACCCAATGAGAAGGACAGACTCACTGGAGAAGAGCCTAATGCTGGGAAAGGTTGAGGGCAAAGAAGAAGGGGACGACAGAGAGTGAGGTGGCTGGATGGAGTCACTGAAGCAGTAGGCGTGAGCTTAAATGGACTCCAGAAGATGGTAGAGGACAGGAAGGCCTGGAGGAACATTGTCCATGGGGTCACAATGGGTTGGACACGACTTTGCAACTAACAACAACAAGTGTGCACTGTGGACAGCACTTAATTTTGTTGTAAGTTACATAATGACAATAAAGATATTCAATTCTACAAGATTTTATTACCATTATTATCTTACTAATATATATTACCTCTAAATTCTATAGTTCTCTTCATTCAGCAAATCTGATACAAGAATGTTCTGGAGCAAAATATCTGAAAAAAGTAACTCCCCAAAGATTAAAGGACAAATTTCATGACTAAATGAAATTCTGAGTGTATAACTAATATCTAAGTGTTGTATTAATATATAATTTCTAGCACAATAAAAGTTACCTTGACCGAAGTACCATTTTTATGTCTCTGCTTTTATAATATTGCATACTAGGTGAGTGGCAGCAAGTTAAACATTAAGAACCATTTATCTAACAGCTGCATTATACATTTCTCTTTTGGACTAAAGCTCAATCTCTAAATCTTCATAATAATGATGTATATCCCCCCCCACCTTTGGCATTAAGAACTACAGTCTTCCACATACTATTAGCAGTATCACATTTGAGAGGAATGATGCAGGTTTTCTATATGGCAGGTTTTATGTATACAGGTATATATTAATTATTAGTGCTGCAGTAGATTTTAAAAATTAT
Organism: Vipera berus; assembly: GCF_964194415.1. Taxonomy (NCBI): domain Eukaryota; kingdom Metazoa; phylum Chordata; class Lepidosauria; order Squamata; family Viperidae; genus Vipera; species Vipera berus. The sequence continues at coordinate 34,675,469 of NC_138205.1, read as the reverse complement.
TAAAACTAAATTAATTATTTAATTTAATATATTCAATTTAATTTATTCAATTTCTTAGTATTTAAGATTTATTTCGTTTAAAGACTGAAATTAGCCAGAGATTACTGTCAAACATAAATCAACAACTTTTTGTTAGAACAACACCTGCCCTCTATTATCTACTAGTCTACTCTTTAGCAACAATTACTTAGTTACGAGGATGCAAGGAAGAAAATACAAAATGCCTAAATATTTTTAGCTTTCACACAGTAATGATTCAAACTGTTGTTCAGTAATTCGCTGAAATTATTTATGTTCATGAAAAGCAAAATAAAACTATATTAAAATTAGAAAGAGCTAAATAGGGACAATTTCATTTCAGTTCTTGAATATACATATTCGGAAACAAGGTAGTAATGTAAAAAAAAAGTCCATTACCATGGAAGCGAAATAGAATATCCCCTAATAGCTTCTGCCACAGTACAGACAGCACCAATCAAAATATCCTATTTGACATCTGTCATGTGAAACAAATGGACTCCAGATTTTTACTAACCTTTCTTTATCTCTGACTACAACCAATTGGTTCACCTTAATTTTTTTGGCACTTTTCCTTTTTAATTATTTTAGACTTCAATATGATCGATAACAATAGGATTTACAGACATTTGGCTTAACAAAGAATATAATCTTCAGATACCAAGGTAAAAAAGGTTCCCCCGCACATGTGTGCTAGTCATTTCCAACTCTAGCTCATCCCCGTTTCAAAGCCAAAGAGCCAGCGCTTGTCCGAGGACGTCTTCGTGGTCATGTGGTCAGATACCAAACATTTCCCTTAATCCTGAACACATACTAGAATAGTCAGGAACAACTCCCTGTAAGACCTGTTATTTATTGAAGATATCCAAAATAACAGAATGGCATAGAAAGTCTGAATTCCATTGCTCACAATACAAAAGAAAGTACCAACTCTACTAACAAACTCTTCAGCAAATAGAAACCAAGTTGAAACAGCTGCTTCAGGGGAAAAATTAAATTGGGTAGAATTTTTAAAAAATAACTAAAAAAACATAAAATCAAACTTCAATAGCCAGTGAGGATTGACTATGCTGTATTCAAAAAGAAAATCAACATTGGTAGAAAAATAATATGCAATGTTTTATTCAGACCAGTCAACATTTTCAAATGTCAAAAACATTTCTACATTCCTCTGAGGCATACACAATAAAACTAAGCCATTATCTGGCTTAGCATAATGTGTGAACCAAGTTTAATATTATATATGAACTAGATTAGTATAAAATTACACTTAAAAACCCTGCACTGGTAGGAATTGTTTCCCAATATAAAATTCTCAAAACCTTTGAACTGCTCTGTGTTGTAGTCTTATCTGAATCACTTTCTGTATAAATTCTCCCCCATCTTAACTACTCTATAAAGCAGAGAAACTCTCTTTAATGCGTATGGGCATGAAGAAGTCTTCATTCTCATTTCCGGTGGACAAAATTAGACAAAGAAATACTTGTAAATCCTTTTATCACAATGTTCAAACACTACAAATTAATGAAAGAGAACTGTTCTCCAGGTGCACCTCTCTGTACCATTCCTTATCTCTTCCTTTTCCTCTTCCTTTTCACCTCATGCATCAGGAATTATCTAAAAGAGCGAAATACCTCCCAGAATTTGGAATAAGTTCAGAAGAAACAATGGTTTTGCACTGTTTCTTTCTTAGTCATCCAACTCCTTTTCATATCATCAGCTGTCTTAGAAGTCTTCTCATCCCATTCTCCAAGCAGGATGGTTATTTCTTCCAACACTTGCTACATTAAATACCTATGCATTTACTTTCGTCCCTGTCCCAGACTTATCTCTTTTCTTTCAATAAACTACCCACTTTCTTAAGAGGATACATCTGTTATAATATGCGATTTTCAATCTTATCATACAGAGAAAGGAACAATATGAAAAACTCTACCCAATGTAATTGATTGAGGATTTGTTTATGAATCCAGTAAGAAATAATAAGCACAGCTCAGAAATGACTAACTTCTCATTGTAAGATTCTGAAGACAAACAAGGTATCAACATCTTATCCTAGTTCTATATGTAGATTCATATATAACTGCCCCTCGGTAAATATTTATGAAAAATTCTTCTTGATATGTTTATGTTTTTATGCATATTTTTCTATTGTCTACAGTTTTGTGTTCACTACATTTTGCAGTTTTGATTTAAAAATGATTTGAGTTCTCTTTACCAAAATGTATGCTTTTACTGTAGAAAAAGCAATTTTAAAAAAAGTGTGTAGTTTTCTGTTGTCAAGCCACATGTATATATTTTCTTTAAATTTTTAAAAAGTTTTGCTTTTTCTACGGTAAAAGCATTCATTTTTAATACATACATACAGTAGAATCATAGGATTAAAGAAATCCATTTATAAAATTTTACATTTAATAGAAAAAAATGAGTCCAGATTCAACTATTTATTTAGCAGTCTGTTAATCTAAATTTAGTAGGACAACTGGTGAAATTATCTCCTTTGCATAAATTATATACTCATACAATTAGACAAATGATGTAAAAGTACACAAATGATATAAATATGGATTTAATGGACAATTGTATTTAATAAGTAGGCATTATCCGTATTCTGTTAAAACAAGGTTTTATACATTTCAACTCTTTTATATACCATCAATGGGTTCACTTTCTCATCATCTACTTTACATATTTAAGAGTACTCTAAGAAAAATTAAATAATTTATATGATAAATGCCACAAATTCTCCTATCTCATCCAAAACAGAATTGAGGAAATTGCTGACAGTTCAATATACGCTCCAAAATGTGATACATATGCATAGAATATAGAACAATAGTGTCCAAACCTCTGCTCAAGCAGGCGACCCTATTTCAGAAAATGGTTATCCAATCTCTTTTTGAAAGCCTCCAGTGTTGAAGCATCCACAACTTTTGAAGGCAAGCTATTTCATTGGTTGATTGCTCCAACTGTTAGGAATTTTCTCATTAGTTCTAGGTTGCTTCTGTTATAATCAGGAGATTAAACAGGGAACCAAGCAATCCCAATTTAATCCTCTGATTTATAATGGGGCACCAACTCATGTGATTCTCATTCTAATCTTGGGAAATATTTCACTCATATTATGCAGACCAAATTCAGCAACACATTTTCAGCTCTGTGATTGTGCCCCTGAAACCTCCCAGGAAAATGCAAAAGAGGCTTATATTTTACCATGTCTATTCCAGAGAATCTCTATATTACCAACTATGTCTTTGCTGTAAAACAGTTGCTGACCCTGATCAGTAAATATAAACAGTACTACTGGCCTACTTTATGGAATGTTTGTAAGGATTCATGATGGTATAAAATTATGCAAAACATCATGGTGTCAGTAATCTGTTTAGGACACTTTGAAGGACTTGTAGCAAAAAGTATGCAAAATGTAAAACATGAGTTTGCAAATTGCAAATGGACAAATCTTTACTTTGTTTTCTGGTTTTTCCATTTGTGTATCAGTTTTAAAACGTTTGTTAATTTGTCCCAATCTGCATCTGCACATTGATTTTCCTTGTATGCATATCCTTATCAATTTTTTATAATATATTGTTGGAACCAGTTTTCTCTAATATTACTTTATATAATATTTTGTACTCATGCTTTATGAACATTTGGTTCCAAATATTTTATGTGAATGACAAAAGTGAGAAATTAAGTGTAGAAATCAAATGGATCACTGTGTTTTAGTTTACTTATTGATTTAAAAGTACAATAAGGTAAGTTTATATTAATATATCAAATGATTTTTTTTCTGCCATCATTGCTTTAAGAATAACTGATGAGCTCCCTTTGGCAGAAATAGTTGAAGATACCAAAGGTAAAGTTACTCAGGGCACAAGAAGGTGGAGCTCCCTAATTCTTCTTTTAGAAAGTAAATGCAACTACAGGGTCAGGGAACTGCAAATTGGTTCAAGAAAAAACATGTTTACACACCAGCCATGATCTACCATTCCCCAGCTGCTATTAGTTCAGCTGGAAGTAAAAGTCAGACAACTGTTGCATCCTTTACAAGCTGTTCAAAAAAGACAGGTAACTAAACAGCATGCCTGAAATAGTCAACATTTCTCATAAAACCAAGTCACAATCTGTCACTGCTTTTAAGCTTTTGAAAATATATTTTATGTTGATATAATATGAACTCAGGAATAATCTATATTTAAGGTTTATCCATGACTTTTTCTGACATGGTTGTCTAAAGAAATGCTTCCATGCCAGGATAAGATTATGGAAATTTCATATCTTTTACTCACATATTTCACATTCTTATTTCCTGGCCTCATCTATAGTACTGCCCACTATCTCAGGGAAACAAGCCAGCTAGAATAGCAATATTAAATTGCAACTTGCATGCTCTGTAGCTCCAGAACACAGCCTGTGCAGAGTAAAAAGTATGTCAACAACCCACCCACCCAATCCTCCCATTCCTGCCTTCTGAATTAAAATGAGAGAAAGCCAAGTTTTTTTTCTTTTGTGGTCTTTACATATTTAAACTGCAGCTAGAAGGAAGTGGGAAAAGAAACCATCGCAAGACACTCTTCTGTTTTAACTTTTTTTCCTTGTCGCTTTTCAGAGTTTTCATCCTGCTTTCATGAGAGGGCAGCGTTTGGGGGAGGGTGTAGCTGCCCCTTCCCTCCCCAAGCCACCAGCTGAGCAAGACGCCCATCAGCCGGATGGTTGCAGCAGGTTTTGGTCTCTTTGGTCATGCTGTGAGGTTACCCAGGAAGCTCATTTGTTTTTTTGGGGGAAATCCCCACTCCAATTGCTAAGCTTACTTAAACCCTCTTCCTCCACCTCCTCCTCCTCACTGGAACCCCCCTTTGCCTACAACGGTGGGGCAGGAAGACCCCTCCCAGGCTGGGGATGATGGGGATATGCGCTTTGCAGAGTAGGGGCAGGTTTGCTATTCTCCCTGTCAATCAGGTTTGATTTTGTTTCTTTGCCCCCTCTCCCTCCCTGCCTCCCCTGCTTGTAGCTGCCTCTGAGCCCCTCATTCTTGGGAGTGAGCATTGCCGGCACCTCTTTCTCCTGAGCCCCTCATGCTGAGTTACTGTTGCAAATGGATGGATGCGGGAGGCTCGAGGGGAAGGAGGTGTGGCCAAGGGTAGGAGCCTTATGGTGTTTGGAAGCATTTGGAAGCAACGGGGCAGTAAGTGACCAAGCAAGCAGCATTGGCCACCCAGGGATGCTCCAGAGATGGTGAGGGACTGGCCCCCAATCACCCTGGCCCTGCCCAGCCTGGTGACCCCCAAGGCACACACACACAGCAGGGGCTGTGTAGCCTGCTGTGAATACCAGGCCAGACCTCCAGCAGCAGTGCTGCTGCAGCACTGGCATCACACGGAGTCAGGGGAGCACATGACATGGACTGCCGGACATGCCTACTCCATCCCATCTCTTTTTGGTTGGAGAGCTGGTCGCCACTGGTAATCTCCTCAGCCCCCTCAAGGTCTTGCCCTTGGCCTGTGGGTGGAGCGCATTCCCCTGGCGCACCTCAGTACCTACCGCGGCTGCCAGTCACTCGTGCAGGTCCATTAGGTAGCCACCCAGAGCTGCAGGCCCACCCAGGTGGCAAAGCAGTCAGCTTGAAAGCCCTGAGCACACCCAGGGCCAGCAGGCAAAAGGCAACCCCAAGCGGTGAAAGCAAGACCCCCATCGGCTTCATGGCTGCCCAGGCCCGGCAGGTGGGGGAGGCATGCAATCCTAGCTGGGACTGGGGGGCCATGGCGCCAATGGGGATCAGCTTTCCATGCTCAGAGTGGCCTTTAGCTTGCTGGTCCTGGGTGTGCTCTATCACCTCTATGCTAGGCTTCCTAGCTGGCCTTTTCCCCTCCTTTATGCTGGGCAGGTCAGGTGCTCTGGGCGGCAGCAGCAGCCTAATAGACCTGCACGGGCTGCTGGCAGTGGCAGCCCAAGGCGGGGCTAAGGTGCACGAGGGGAACAGGCTCCACAGGCAGGCCAAGGGCAAGATCTACGAGGGGGCCAAGGAGATGACCAGCAGTGACCTGCTCTCCAATCACAAGGAAAAACAGATCATAATCATAATAGTAAAGTTGGAAGGGACCTTGGAGGTCATCTAGTCCAACCCCCTGCTCAGGCAGGAAACTCTATACCATTTCGGACAAATGGCTGTCCAGTCTCTTCTTAAAAACTTCCAGTGTTGGATCATTCACAGCTTCTGGAGGCAGGTTGTTCCACTGGTTAATTGTTCTAACTGTCAGGAAGTTTCTCCTTAGTTCTAGGTTGCTTCTCTCCTTGATTAGTTTTCATCTGTTGCTTCTTGTCTTGCCTTCGGGTGCATTGGAGAATAGTTTGACTCCCTCTTCTTTGTGGCAGCCCCTGAGATATTGGAACACTGCTATCATGTCACCCCTAGGTCCTTATTTTCATTAAACTAGACATACCCAATTCCAGCAGCCGTTCCTTATATGTTTTAGCCTCCAGTCTCCTAAACATCTTTGTTGCTCTTCTCTGTACTCTTTCCAGAGTCTCAACATCTTTTTTACATCATGGTGACCAAAACTGGATGCAGTATTCCAAGTGTGGCCTTACCAAGGCATTGTAAAGTGGTATTAATATTTCACGTGATCTTGATTCTATCCCTCTGTTAATGCAGCCTAGCACTGTGTTGTCTTTTTTGGCAACTGCAGCACACTGCTGGCTCATATTTAATTGATTGTGCACTAGGACTCCGAGATCCCTCTCACAGTTACTACTATTGAGCAAGGTACCCCCTATACTATACCTGTACATTTGGTTTTTCTTGCCTAAATGTAGAATCTTACTTTTTTCACCACTGAATTTCATTTTGTTAGATAGCACCCAGTGTTCAAGTCTGTCCAGATCCTCCTGTATCTTAAGCCTGTCTTCTGGAGTGTTGGCTATTCTTGCCAGCTTGGTGTCGTCTGCAAATTTGATGAGTTCCCCATCTATCCCTTCATCCAAATCATTGATGAAGATGTTGAAAAGCACTGGGCCCAGAACAGAGCCCTGGGGCACCCCACTACACACTTCCCTCCATGTAGATGCGGTTCCATTGAGGACCACATGCTGAGTACGGCCGGTCAGCCAGCTATGAATCCATCTGGTGGTGATGCTGTCTAACCCACATTTTTCTATCTTATCAAGTAGTAGGTTGTGATCTACTTTATTAAATGCCTTACTGAAGTCCAAGTAAATTATATCAACAGCCTTCCTCTGGTCCACTAATTTTGTCATTTGGTCAAAGAATGCAATAAGATTTGTCTGCCATGATCTGTTTTTGACAAACCCATGTTGGCTTTTAGTAATGATTTTGTTTGCCTCTAGATGCTCGCTGATTCGTTGTTTGATTATCTTTTCCAGAATCTTCCCAGGTATTGAGGTCAGGCTGATAGGTCTGTGCTTTAGTTAATAAGCAGGCGAGACAGCAAGTTAACAGTTTAACTTTTTATTCTGAACCAGGCAAAGAAGCAAGAGAACAAGACATCTATTTATACTGACAGCTGCCGGCAGTTTGACCAATCAGGGGTGAGTCCGTTCCCGCGCCGTTGTCTCCGCCAATCGGGGTCGTCCGGTTTTGACAGCTCGGAGCTGTCATCGGTAGCGCGTGTTGAGCTGTCAATCGCTGGTGCTTGCGCAGTTCCGCCCGGCAGCTTTTGACAGCTGTCAAAAGCTGCCGCGGTTTTACCTCAGCCCTGTTAACTTCTATTTAATGTAATGTATGAATACATATTAAACAACAATAAGTAAATACACAACACCCCTTACCCCTCCCTCTGATTGAGTTGATTTTTCCCCAACTGTTTCTTTTTAGGGTTTCCCCATTCGAAGTCTTTTAGGTAGGTAGGAGGTCTTTTTATTCTTTCGGAGCGCCGGGGGGTTGTCTCGGTTGGTTGTTCCTTTTCCCCAGGGGCTTCTAGGGTTGGCTCCGGAGGCAGGGGGTCTGGCTCCGCAGGTTCCGCGTCACTTGGAGCGGGGTGTTGAAATGGTATATTCCAATCGGGGGAATTTTGTCGTGTGGGGCTTTGTGGCGGTGCTTCTGTCAGCATTTCGTCGTTACCCCTTCCCCCTCTGTTTTGAGGACTGCGCCGTCGAAGTTGGTCTATGTGTCTGCGGATATGTATATTCTGTCCAATGTCTATGATGTATGACAGGGGCCCTGTTTGTTCGATGACCACCCCTTGTGTCCATTTGTTGCCCCCCCGTAATTTCTTGCCCAGACAGCTTGCCCTGTGTTGAGGGTTCTATGTTGGAGTGGTGGTTCTGGGTCTGGAGGGGATCTGTCTGGGTGTAGACGGTCTAGTCTGGTAGTTAATCTTTTGCCCCAGCGAAGCTCTGCTGGGGACTTTCCGGTAGTTGTGCATGGTGTGGTGTGCTGGGATAAAAGAAATTGTGCCAGTCTTCGGTGCCAATTGCCGGAGATGATTTTCCGCAGTGCCTCCTTGGTTGATTTTACCATCACCTCTGCCAAGCCGTTCGTCGATGGGTGAAAGGGAGCCGTGGTGGTGTGCCTAATAGAGTTCGCCGTTGTGAAACTCTGGAATTCGTAGGAGGTAAATTGGGGGCCGTTAGCGGAAACTATAACATCAGGAAGCCCATGTGTTGCGAATAATCCCCTTAAAACTTGTATTGTGGCTGATGAAGTTGTGCTAGCTACTGGCGCTACCTCTAGCCATTTCGAATAGCTGTCCACGACAATTAAGAATGATTGTCCTTGGAATGGACCTGCATAATCTATATGAATACGAGACCAGGGTGTCTTTGTAGTTTCCCATCTATGTATGGGAGCCTGTGGCTGGGCGGCTCTAACCAGTTGGCAGGAATAGCAGCCGGCTACGTGTGTCTCAATCTGTTTGTCTAATCCTGGCCACCAGACATAGCTTCTGGCCAGAGCCTTCATTTTGACAGTACCAGGGTGACCCTCGTGGAGGCTCTCTAACACCCTGAGTCTGTGTTTGCTGGGTATGATTACCCTGCTGCCCCATAGTAAACATCCTTGATGGGTGGATAATTCCTTTTGCTTTAAAATATAAGGTTGGAATTCTGGGTCTGGGGGTGTGCATTGCCAGCCAGTCGTGACATATCCTAAGACTCTGCCTAAGATCTTGTCTGCAGCGGTAGCTGCAGAGATATCTTTGACAGATAATGGGCATTCCGGCAGGTCTGAGATAGCCAGTATCCTTCCAGCTGGTGCTGGGTCTGGGTCAATTATTGGTTGGGGTAGTCTGCTCAGGCCATCAGCATGGCCCATGGTTTTCCCTGGCCTGTATTCTAGCTTGTATGAATAGGCTGACAGAAAGGTGGACCATCTCAGGATGCGGGGGGATAATATCTGTGGTGTTAGCTTGTTTACTGTAAAGAGTCCTAACAGGGGCTTATGGTCTGTAAAAATGGTAAAGGGTCGGCCGTACAGGTAATCATGAAATTTTTTTACGCTAGCTACTATAGCTAAAGCCTCTTTGTCGATCTGAGCGTAATTACGCTCAGGTTTTGACAGCGTTCTGGAATAGAACGCTACAGGGGTCTGTATTCCTTCTTTAGTTAAATGGCTTAGGACCGCTCCGATGCCGTAGGGGGAGGCATCGCAAGCTAGACATAAGGGCAGCTGTTCATTAAACAGGGCTACTGTTGTGTTGCTGGAGAGTAAGTTTTTTAATAGATTAAAACTTTTGTCATGCTCAGAGGACCAAGTCCAGGTTTTGCCTTTGTCTAAAAGCCTATGTAAGGGTTCAGCAATGGAGGCCTTATGAGGCAGGAAGGTGTGATAAAAGTTAACTAACCCCAGGAAGGCTTGAAGTTCTTGTTTATTTTTAGGGGTTGGTGCTGTTTTAATAGCTTTAATTTTTGTGTCAGTGGGGTGAATTCCCTTAGCGTCTATTTTAAAACCTAAGAACTCTGTTGAGGGCACCCCGATGGAGCATTTGTCTCTTTTTAATTTGAGACCAGCCTTCCTGAACCTTAGGAGCACCTTAGTTAATTTGTCAGCTAGGTCTTTTTCTGATTCCCCTGCAATTAGGACGTCGTCAAAATATGGACAGACCCCGGGAATCCCTTTAAGTGTTTTTTCCATGATTTCCTGGAAGATTCCCGGGGCTGCAGAGATGCCAAATTGAAGGCGGTTAATTTTGAATGCTCCCTTGTGGGTGACAATTGTTTGAGCCAAAGCGGTGTCAGGGGTGACAGGCAGCTGTAAATACGCCTGCGCCAAGTCTAACTTGGCAAATATGGCGCCTGACTTAATGGCCGCGAGGATGTCTTTGACAGCCGGGACCGGGTAGGCATGTGCATTCAATGCGAGGTTGAGGGTCGCCTTATAGTCGGCACATAATCTTATCTGGCCGTTTGGCTTAACTGGGGTTACTATGGGTGTCTCCCATTCTGCCCCTTCTACCGGTTCAAGGACCCCTAAGTTTGTTAATCTGTCAAGCTCCGCTTCTATTTTTTCCCTCAAGGCGAAAGGAACCCTTCTTGCCTTGATTCTGACAGGCATTACATTCGGGTTTAGTTTAAGTGATACAGGCGGTCCCGTGTACTTTCCTAGCGAGCTGTCAAAGACGTCCGCGAATTGAAGGCAGACGGATTCCAAGTTTGACAGCTGAATGGCGTTGACACCTGTCAACGCTATCCCTAGTGCCTCAAACCAATCTAATCCTAGCAGGCTGATTCTGTTTTCTTGGGTCACAAGAATAGGGAGGGATCCTTTAAATTTCTTGAACTCTACGGGGACGGAAGCTTTTCCCCGGAGTTTAATGGGCGTTTTCTGGAAGTCAGCTAGGTGGAGTTTGGTGGGTCGAAGGGCGGGCCGTTTCCTACTTCGGTTGCAAATGTCCCTGTCAGTTTGCCATGAGATGAGTGAGACGGAGGACCCAGAGTCCACTTCCATCTCACAGGGAATCCCTTGGATCAGAACGTCCACCTTGACTTTGGGCTTAAGAGTGCTGTGGACTGTATATTTCTCCGCCCTCCCCCTTACATTAAGCACTAGGGTTCTGGGACTGTGCCTGGCTCTGAGTGTGTGTAGGGTCATACCTTCGGTTGTCACCTCCAGATCATGCAAGTTTTCCCGGCTCCGGCTGCGGCACACGGCTTTGAGGTGACCTGTCTTCCCGCACCCATGGCATTTGGCACTGCGGAACCGGCACGTCGCTCTCGGGTGGTTCCCGCCGCAGCTTGCACACTTTGCTCTGTTTGGCTGGAAGTTAGCGCCCTTCTGATTGTTGGCAGGCCCCCCTCTGTAGTTGCGTTGCAGCCTGAGCCTTTCGAACCGCCGCTGTACCGCATCTATGTCTGTGGGGCCGTCGTCATCTTCGGGACCGCTGAACCCGCCGTCCTCCTGATGCACGGACCCCCTGGGTCCGCTGTCAGGTGCACGTCGGTTGTCTCCGTGGCAGTCCTCGTATGCAATGACTTCTCTCGCCACGTCGGTCATCGTCATTTCAGGCTTGGCGATCAGCTTCTTCCTTAGCCGTTCGTCTTTGAGCCCTATGACGATCTGGTCCCGGATTTGGTCTTCTAAGTCCGGGAACCGGCACCGACGTGCGGCGTGTCTGACCCGGGTTATGAAGTCGTTTGCTGGCTCGTCAGGAAGCTGAAGTTTCCGTGCGAAGTTCACTCTCCAGTAGAGTTCTGACTTGATGGGCATGAAGTATTTGCTCAGCCCCTTGGTAAGGTCGGCGTAGGAGATAGTTGCGATCGGCTCCGGGGTGAAGATCCCCACAGCGGCATCATATACGGCGGGCCCGCTGAGCCAAAGGAGGGCGGCTGCCTTGGCCCGGTCGTCCGTAATCTTCTTGACTACCAGGTATCCTTCTACCTGGCCCAGATGAGATTCCCAGCCTTCTGGGTGGCGGGTATCGAATTCTCGAATGTGGCCGTGGTTCGTCATGCTGTCTGTAATTGTGGGTGCCGCTGCTTGCGTTGAATGGGAGTTCGGCTTCCCAGTGACTTCAGCAAGTGACCAGCTCGGCTAAGGGGAAAAATCTCTTCTCCCCTTAGGTAGTGACTTCAGCTTAGGCAAGCAGGCATCCCACCCTCGTCGCCAATGCTTTAGTTAATAAGCAGGCGAGACAGTTAACAGTTTAACTTTTTATTCTGAACCAGGCAAAGAAGCAAGAGAACAAGACATCTATTTATACTGACAGCTGCCGGCAGTTTGACCAATCAGGGGTGAGTCCCGTTGTCTCTGCCAATCGGGGTCGTCCGGTTTTGACAGCTCGGAGCTGTCATCGGTAGCGCGTGTTGAGCTGTCAATCGCTGGCGCTTGCGCAGTTCCGCCCGGCAGCTTTTGACAGCTGTCAAAAGCTGCCGCGGTTTTACCTCAGCCCTGTTAACTTCTATTTAATCTAATGTATGAATACATATTAAACAACAATAAGTAAATACACAACAGTCTGTAATTTCCTGGATCCATTTTTTTTCCTTTTTTGAAGATGGGAACTACATCAGCTCTTTTCCAGTCCTCTGGTAGTTCCCCAGTGCTCCAGGATCTTTGAAAAATATAGTTCAGTGGTTCTGAGATCACGTCTGCCAGTTCCTTGAGAACCTTGGGGTGTAATCCATCTGGGCCTGGTGATTTGAACTTGTCTAGGCTAGACAGGTGCTCACTTACTATTTTGTTGCCTATCTTAACTTGTGTTTTTAATCTGTTTTTATGGCACTATTTTTGATAAGTTGGTCTGTTTTTTCGCTTTGTGTAAAGACAGATGCAAAAAACGAGTTAAATAGTTCTGATTTCTCCCTGTTGCTTGTCACTTCTTGCCACTTTCACCCACTAATGGACCAATCATTTACTTCATGGGATGGAGTAGGTGCATCCGGCAGTTTGCATCACATGCCTCCCCCCTCCCCTACTCCACCTGCTGCTGGAGGGCTGGCCTAGTATTGGCAGCAGGCTGTGGAGCCCCAGAGTGCACCAGTCGAGGAACCAGCAGGCTGTGGGTGCTGACAGATACCGTTGGCCCCCATGCACTCGCTGGCTTCTGTATGTGGGGGCTGATGGCGGCAGGCAGCAGCCACCCCAGCCCCTGCCTCACTTTGCTTTCCCCCACATCAATGGCACCCCACTCTGCCTTTTGCCTCGCCTCCCCTCACCCCATAGGACGAGCCTACTGCCTACTGCCCCACCTACCACAGACCTCCAGGATCTCCCCCAATCCTGCCCAGTCCCCACAGGCATCCCCCCATGAGAAACACTGAAGTGGCCCTGCCCACCCTGGCCATGCCCACCCAGTCTGCTGTGACCATCGCAGCCATGCCTGCCCAGTGGGCCACACCGCCCCTGAGGGCACCACAATGCTGATGCAGCCCTGGCACTTTGCAATAAATAAGTGGGTTTTGGGTTGTAGGTTGGGCACTCATTCTCATTCTCACTGTCCTAGAGGCTTTCAGCACTCAGATACAAACTGCAGTTTGGAGAGGATGTTAGGATCTTTAATGTCAAGCTTGCTCTTTTTAGATGATTGTCTTTGCTTTCTACACTTGGTTGTAAAAGAGCTTTTGCATTTCTTTGTGTTTTAATTCTGTTTTAATTAATGCTACTTCTTCTTTAAAAATGTGGTGCTAAGATACAGTAAAGGAGTATTCTCAGTAAATGTAACATAAAAACATTGCCAATTATTTTTTAAATTATTTCAGTTGACAATATGTGCAAAAGTAACATTATCAGCATCTAAACCAGCTTTCCCTAGCCCCAGACAGGATATCCTATGCATAAATGCATTCCCTCCTTTGTTTGGAAATGTCCATGGAAAAGAAAAGCAGAACTTCCTGAGGCAGTTATTCTTCTGTTCATCTAAGGAAACAGTTTTCCTAAATCTATTTCTACATAGAGATTTATTCCTACTCTACTATCATGAGAGAACTCTCTTTTTCTAATTTTTCTTGCATATTTTTCTTGTATTTTAAGCTTGAACCTTTCCAACTGATAAGACGTTATCCTGTAATTACCTATAGGGAGATAATAACTAATATAATGAATATTATTCAAATAACATTTTGTCTCAGCAAGTGCCTCCAAGATGAGTACCCAGCCATTTCCCAGCACTTCAAACCCATATATCATCTTATTGGGATGATTCTTCCACTCAGAAGCATTGCTAATATTAGTGGTGAGAGCTGTGTGAAAAGGCATAGCTCTCTTAACTCTTAAGTTATTTCACTCTATTAACCTCTGTGTTGGAGTGCATTTGGATAGCAGTTGTCAGAAGAATGGAATAGTATTAGTTCCCCTACTAGACTAAATGAGGTCACTGCCTTCACCCATACCAAACCCACTGTTTAAATTAAGCAGAAGATTAACTAATCACATATTTGGAATATTATATTTTTTAAAAAAGAAACTAATGCTCAAATTTTTTAACTAGCTGGATTTCAGAAAAAAATCTTTTAACTATTATGTCCCCTGTCTTCTTCAAGATAGATTAGAAAAAAGTTATTAACTTCTTCAGTCCAGAGCATTCTTCCAGACCAATTATTATGGAATTATAACCATCCCAAGGCATCATTATGCCAAAATCTTCCTATCCAAGAAGCAGAGGAAGATGCTGTCTCATAGTATACCACTTGTGAAGGTCATAAACAGCATATACATTCTGTTATAAGGCTCAGAGATTTAGTATCATCCTTAGGCAGATTTTATAAGCTTCCCTATATCTGGGTGAGTTTGTTGTTGAGTTGAGGACATAGCCCTCTCTTCATCCTCAACTTTGAAGAAAGTTCTACCACATGTTCACTTATTCTTAGCCAATTAAGAGCATCAGATTATTGCACAATAGGGCAACAGTTTGCTTAAAAAATTAAAAACACAGAAATGTCTAGGCAAATTAAAGATTATAGGAAATATAGGAGTGGTACAGAATTTTTAGATTTTAGATTTTGGGGGGACTTGAAAAAAATCAACAACTTAAGTTTATCAGAGATTTAAAATGGATGGACTTTAAATAAAGGAAAAAGAAAAGTAATTCTTAATTGTATTGGACATTTCTAAAATTACTTATCATCGCCTGGACTTCAAGAATAGGCATAGGCCTCTAAAAATGGTAATCAGTGGAGGTGGAGAAACTTTGAATCCTATCAGCCTTTTTAAATCTCTAAATGACTGCAATCCATTGCCTTGAAAGCAGGTCTTTAAAAAAAATTATTGCAACCAGAATCTGCTGCTTTATACTGTTTGGGCCTTAGGGGTCCTAGCTAAGATTTTGCATAACATGAGATGCATGCCTATGGGACCAAGGCTGCCTCATTAATTAAGGTAGTCCTCAACTTACAATCAAAATTAGGACCAGAACTTTTGCCGCTAAGCAAGGTGACTGTTAAGTGAGACACACCCAATTTTGTGACCTTTAGCTGCAGTTAAATGAATTGTTGCAGTTGTTATGTGGCATGAAGTTATTAGGTGAATCCAGCGTTCTCTATTGACTTTGTTTGTTGGAAACAGGTTGGAAAGATCATAAATGGCAATCATGTGAATCTGGACATTGCAATCATTGTAAATACATGCCTGTTACCAAGCACCCAAATTCTGATCACATGACTATGGGATGCTACAATGATCATAAACATGTAAGGTTTACTTTTTGCATGTTGTACCTTCAAGTTATAATGTCAACTCTTTGTCATTATACAGTTACATTTTCTCCAAAACAATCTAACCTGTTCCTTAGTTTTCCAATGGTGCGTCCATCACCGCTTTAATTGAGTCCATCCACCCTCCTGCTAGTCATCCTCTAGTTCCCTTTCATTCACTCTACCTTCCCCAGCATTTCTATTTCCTAGAGAGCTAAATCTTTGGACAATATGATAATTTAAGCCTAGTCATTTTTGCCTCCAATGAGTTCTCTGGATTGATTTGTTCAATGACCCATTTTTCCATGATATGCTAAGGAGTCATCCCCAAGGTCAAAATTCAGCAGTGCTAACCCACTGCTTCAAAGTCCAACTTTTACTTCCATAGAATGCCACAGAGAAATACTATTTCTTACTGTTTTCTAATCACTGCAGAAACTGACACATCCCAGCATTTGAATATCTTTTTTAAGGTTTTCATGCCTGCTCTAATAAATGCTAGTTTGCAGCATATTTCTTAGAATGCTACCTACCCCGACAAGCAACATATTGCAAGATATGAAAGGAAGATCCTTTAATGTAAGCCCATTATTTGAACAGTCACTTTTATTGTATTTTTAGCAAATAGTTATGACTTGAATCAGAATAAAAGACTGAAAAGGTTGATAATATTCAAGCCAAATGTTTCAAACAAATTTAATACTTAATGCAGCAAACAAAATAGCCCTGTTCATATATCAATATTATAAAAATTAGAATTATGTTAAGAGAAAAGCAAAAAGAAGCTTGTTTTTATGCTCCTAAATCACATTCTAGATGAATTAGTCCCACAACCCTCCTTAAACTGGAAGTTAAATTCTCCAGAAGGAAGCTTTCTTTGATCAAATAGACTTCCCACAGAACTGGGAGTCTAAAGTACATATGGTTCTCAGCCATCAGAGTGTCTGCATACAGATCTTTCCCTTCTACCTAAATTCAGTTTCCAATGTATGGAGTATTGAAGAGATAGGTGATAATAGTTTTTATCAAAGTCTTCAGACATATATATCTGAAAAGACATTGTATGTTTTCCATTAGGACTCACTGGCAAGGCTGTGACCAGTTACTTTCTCCTGAAAGACAGAGTCCTCAAAATTTGGGAGAGCACAGTTTGTTGGAAAGATATAATACAGAGACGTCAATATTAGCCGAAGGGAGTCCCTTATATATGGATGTATGAAAATTAATACATCCTTCCAGGATCTTTTTAAGAAAAACAAATGCCAACCATATTTATCCCCTTTTACCACAAGAGGGGGATGCAGAATTCTTCTTACTTTCTCTGGTCTATAAATTCCAGTTCCATCCCCCTCCTTTAACTGCTCCTTTATAGGCAATTACAACACAAGGCGTTAAGCCATTAATGTAACATATATCTGCCCACATATTGTCACTGCATAGCCCCAGGATTACTTCTAAGGGCCAAGTACCGCATTATATGGCTGGTTTTCCAAAAGGAACAACCAAATAATTCAAAATAGTAGATGGCTTTCATTTCATGGTGATAGAAAACAACTTCTTTATTGCATTGTCAGGAATCAAAACAAACAGGCCACAGTTCAAAGAGCTCTTCTGAGGACTTTTGCATCGCCAGGCCTTTTGTTTCAGTGTTTTCCTACCTCCAAAATACTGCCTCAGTTGAAGCAGCAATTGGATCCAAATGCTCAATTGTACCTCAATTTCAATCATAGTAAGTCCCCAAAAATTCTATCTTGGGTCTGGAGAAATAGTTGGGAAGTTAATAATAGAGATACAATACTGATAGCCCTCCAGAATAAATAGACACTGTTTTTGTTTCTACTTCTCATGAATCCCAGTTTGCATGACTAATGGTGAAAGATGCTTGGCATTATATGTTAGTAACTAGAAAAGAGACACAAGTTCTGCACTCTAAGTTTAGAAAGACATGCATAAATTAGACAGAAAAGGGTGCAAATGTCTGACATCTAGGTAGAAGGACAAAAGAAACTCTTCAACCTTCCTTTTCAAAATATCAAATAAAATATAAATTCTACCTGAATTCAATTCCTGCTGATTCTATTCACAAATCCATGTTAATTTTTTTAGTGGTGATATGGAAGCTAATTGCCACTGTTTTCTTCTGGGATTTTTTTTAAATTCAAACTCTTGGTCTAGTCCACAGCACTATCATTTCCTAATGGTCTCTCCTCCAAGTATGAATTAAATCTTAATTAATTTTTTTCTCCTAATCATCAAAATCCCAACAAAAATGTACCTTAATACAGGTCACTGTAGTCACTCATAGAAACACAGGGGAATGCAACAAATTTAGTAGAATGAGAACGAGGGCTAGGATGAGTTGCTATAAGCGACTTATACAATCCAAAATTCATAACCCCACATTTGATGCTAAGTGGTATTACAGTAAGCTATTTGTTTGACAGTTATCCCAGAGCTATAGCGAAGTATTGTTAAGTATTGTGGGTAGACCGGTCAGGACAGATGACAGGACGTCGAGGTTTCAACTAAAGCTTTGTTGTGGTTGAACTGAGGAGTCTCCACAGCTCGGTTCCTTTAAATACTGTTGCTGGCAAGCCGGTGCCCAATCCACATCCTTAAAGGGTCCCGCCAGAACGGCCTGACCAATGGGACGGGAGTTAGGACGCCACCTGTTGTTGCCGGGTGATACACAGCTGATGTTCAGCTGAGCTGACAGCATAACAATGCTTAATGCTAATATTCAATATATAACAAGTATAATGTTCATGAGAGGCTGAATCACAATTACAAGCTACTTCCACTATGAACACAATGGGAATTCCTTCATATTTTCCACAGTTTGGTCTGCCATAAGTACCAAATAGTACTCAACAGTACTACACCCAGTACATGTATTTCCATTTTTACGAAGTATTGTCTTATAGCCTACTTTGATCTAAAAGTTCAAAGATAGCTGTATAAAGAACTGAAGCCAGATCATCTTCTATTCAATGTCTTTTCCCTACTTTCTGTCAAAATAATTTGAGATTTGGTTATTCTTTTTTCTGAAGCAATTTGTTTTTCTATATTTAAGCTTTACTTAAAGTAGATTCTGAAATTGAAAATGAATATTATTATTACTATAAATATAGTAAAACTTGGGAATTGCTACATCCTTCAATTAGATATATACATATACACACAAACATGAAAGAAAAATGACTAAGAAAGACATGTAATCTAGCATCCTGTATAGCCCAGAGCCTTGAAAATCTGAGGGTTTGTCACAGTAATAGAAGTTAACATTTAAGAAAGCCTTGGACCACCCAGTGCCATAAAAACATTAGTTCCTTAATAGCTCGTTAGGGGCCATCATCTAGAACATGGTCGTGGCTCATTGAATAAAGCCGTCCCTCTCAAATTTGTTGAATTGCCTCTCTTTATCATCATCTCCCTCTTCCAGAAACAGAAGGTAAAAAAAAAGAGAGAAGCTGTGTATCGAAGAAATGAGGAATCTGTAAAAAAATGTCACCCATAGATATTACTTCACAAATATACAGGAATGTAACAGGACCCAGACTGTTGGGGGCAATAAGCTGACTTTGTAATAATGCCGCTTGGGGGGGGGGGAAAGCCCTAATAAGCAGGCATATACATAGAATGAAGGCTATTGCTAAGCACATTGGTTTGTGCTTAAATTGTAAGCCGCCCTGAGTCTTCGGAGAAGGGCGGGATATAAATGGGATTAAAATAAATAAATAAAACTAAGTTATAACTAGCCCAAAATACCTTGGCACCTGCTGCAGTGACCAAACTGCACTCCTGGTTTCTTTCTAAATAACATGGATGAAATTGGCTGGGAAGTTTTGCTGCACAAACTTTGTTAAATAGAATGACAGTAAAGTATAAGTAGTCCTCAACTTACAACCACAACTGAGCCCAAAATTTCTGTTGCTAAATGAGACATTTGTTAAGGGAATTTTGCCCCATTTTTCAATGTTTCTTGCCACAGTTGTTAATTAAATCACTGAAGTTGTTAAGTTAGTAACATGGTTGTTAAGTGAATCTGGCTTGCAAAAAGTGATCACTTGAACCTGGGACACTGCAACTGTCATAAATATGAGTCACTTGGTAAGTGTCTGAATTTTGATCATGTGACTATAGAGATGTTGCAACAGTCGTGTCATTTTTTCCAGTGCCGCTGTAACATTAACAGTCACTAAATGAATGATTGTAAGTAGAGGACTACCTGTATTAACATAAAATGATGTATATCATATATCTAAATGTATATTAAATGAATAGATGCACACACATGCACATACAGACATTCTATATCACTTGATCTGATATTGGCTGGAAGGTCAAGTTAGCCCTTGTCGTAAGCACTAGTGTTAATTGTATATCTGTATCTGAACAGAAAAACTAAAACTGGTCACCCAATTTGCAACTTAATATGTCATTCTAAACCTCATGCTGTCTAATGAATGCTGATTAATATCTTTAATTTAAATACTGTAGTGTCTAATATTATTTATATACTGTTTGACATAACAGTAACTATTCACAAGTCTTGGTATTTAAATTCTGCTTCTCTTAGGTCTCCTATCAGTCTAAAGCTGCTCTGCTGCTTCTATGATATTAAAATAACTGAACTGAGAAATCAAAATACATACTGCTTTAAAATAAATAAAAAAATAAATCTGTATCCTGCTGCTAGATAACATATAAACAGGTTGTAAATAAATATTTCAAATATTAGCATGTAGAAACATTGTTATTACTGTGCCTTAAGAAATAGCTTAGTTAATAATATTCTATGGAAGCTGCCTTATATACTTTAACATAGACCCTTTATTCTGAGATTAGAGAGCTTCTTAAGGCCATCAGCAGTTATCAAACTTGGATATTTATGACACTTAACTTATATGTATTTATGACACTTAACATGTATGTATGTATGTATGTATGTATGTATTTATTTATGACACTTAACTTTTGTGTGTGTGTGTGTGTGTGTGTGTTTTCCCAGTCAACACTCTTTTTTCTCTGTGGGAATTTGCCAATGGCAAAGCAGTTTTAAAGAGGGAGAGGGTGAGAAGGAAGGAGAGAATGAGAAACAATTAGAGAGAGGGGGGAGAGGGAGGAAGGGAGGAAGGAAGGAAGGAAGGAAGGAAGGAAGGAAGGGAGGGAGGGAGGGAGGGAGGGAGGGAGGGAGGGAGGGAGGGAGGGAGGAAGACAGACAGACTATGAGGAAAATTCCATATTTATATCTGGTATGGCTTTGGCCTCTTTCCAGTTCAACGGACTCTTTCTATCAAGGCAGATTCCCTGGGGGGGGGGGAGCATCATTTCAAAGGATCAATAATATCAGAGTCCTGTGATTGCCTTTACTTTTGTAACTACTGAAAAAGACAGAGAAAGAAGAACCTTAATTCCTCCTTGAGAGCAACATATTTTATTTGATAGTATCTTGCTTACCAAGCTGTTTGTGTAAGTGTACTATTATACCGACTAGAGAACTCTGAATTTGCAAAGACCAACCATCTCACCAGATTTCAACTGTTTTTCACCTTCAGTAAACATTTCCAGGTCTTTACCATCTGCAGCCTTTCTGGCTCACTTTTTTATACCTATAAGTGATGAAAAGGATGAAGTATCCAAATTCAACCCTGTTGGCACTATTAGGTCAACATATCACATCAATCAGATATGTAAGTTCTACACTTCATTCATCCAAGTTAATTATGATAGAGCAATCATTTTCAGATATTTGAAGCACAAAACAGTAAAATTAAATCAACACAGTAGCTTCAAATAATTCATTATTTAAAGCCTATGGTCCAATATTTTCAGAACAAAAAAAACATTCTCCTGCACCTCTCAGTTTTCATGCACAAAAAGAAGTTTTAATGCAAATTTAATAAAAAGAATCATAAACCTGAACAAATATATTGCTACCTAAGAGAAATAGATGGATAGATGATAGATAGATAGATAGATAGATGGATGGATGGATGGATGGATGGATGGATGGATGATAGATAGATAGATAGATAGATAGATAGATAGATAGATAGATAGATAGATAGACAGAGACAGAGACAGAGACAGAGACAGAGACAGAGATAGAGATCCTACATACAGTAACACTGTAAGCATATCAATTCCTGATTAAGTTAAACCCAAAGTATAAAATCTCTAAGTGGTTTAAATATTTGATTTTAAAAAGTGAATACAGCAATGTAACTGCAGTACAGCCTTCAAATTAGGCTTTTTCACTATTATGAAATTTCTAATGAAGGAACAGCATCCAGCTATGATTTATGTAGAATTTAGAGCAACCACCATTATTCCAGTGGCAGCCACTATAGTTTTTCTCTTGTTTTTTAATGGTCTTATGTACCTTCCAAAGATTCATGAAAACTCAAAATTAAAGTTGTATCTTCCAGATAGACCAGTGTGAAAATATACCACCAACATTTAATTTTCCAATTATAAAATAAAATATTACTTCCAGTGCCAAACAGACAATGCTTGACCTGTATTAGAATTCTTCTTGTATTTCTGCAATTAAACTGTGCTAACCACTGCAATATTCATTTACTTTTTATTCCTATGCAAACAACTCTTCCTACTTATTCCTCTCCCAACATTTAAAAAATGCCAATAATATATATTGTACAAAGCATTTAGCAAGATTGAATCACCATTTTCAAAGTAATTAGATCTAAAGGAAACATCTAAGTCCTGATCTTGCAGAGTTATCCTTACTCCCATAGTTTGAAAAAAAGGAAATATAATATAAGCAAGGCAATTTTAGGAAATGGCAGCTAAATAATTACTTTTCAGTGTTACCATAGCAGATGACAAAATTGGGTTATCTGATGATACTTTTTATTTATGCAATTTCAATGCTAATCTGCATATTCAGTTGAAAGAATTGTAGGGATGCCCAATACAACCTTTCAAACCAGTCTGCAAAAAGTTATTTGCCTACAGACAAAAGCCTATCTAAACATAGTGTATGCTAGCCATTTTTTTCTAAAGTTATCATGTGTGTTTACATTACTGAAACACTCTCCATACCTTTATGATTCTGAAAATTAACCAACTTTTCCAATTAAATGTTTTTAATACCAATTTTAGTTCAACCCAGAGATTTGCCCTTGCTTGAGTTCTGCATTATTCTTTCTGCAGTACATATTGAATTAAGGTAATTTTTAACCATTGTGTTTGGTCTTTTATTTACTATTACTTCCAAATGATAGCACACCATTTATATGTCCTACTCAATTCATGGAGAAATGATTGTTTTACTTTTTCTTGCACTGCTTCTGTGCAGATAGCATATTTAAAGTGACATTGCAACTTCTTGCAACATTTACATTTACTTTTGTAAATATAGTTCTTGGTGCGTCCTGTTCTGCAAACCTTTTCCTTGCAGAGCCTATAAATCGCTATGTATTTTACAAGTTAATAAGATAGGCCACCTCTAAAGTCTGAGGTCACAGGCAGATTTTTGCTTCACAACTTCATTTCACTGGAAATGGTCACTGTACAATTAAATCAACAGGAAGGACTTCATATCTTAGAATGAGATAATGTCTCCAGGTATGACTAGGATATTATAGATAGCACCATCTCATTCCCCAAGAGAAATGGTATGTGTTAAATAAAAGTTATGTAGCTCATCTGCAGTTTTCCTTAAGTGTTATGTGAGTGGTTTATCACTGCTTTCTTAAAAGGTTTTTTTTAGAAAATCCTTGCCAAACCATAGAATTTCCACACTATACCAATTCACCTAGCAACCAGGAAGACCCTCATTAAGTTTCTAAAATTAGCCAAGGTCAGGTGAATGCTGCCACCTGCTGAATACTAGCTTTAAATCACAAAAAATGTATAAATCCTGGGGCCAAATCTTTCATTAATATTGATTCTTTTGGTCAACATGTAACCAAAATCCACCTCAAGATTATTAATTATGGGAATTAATAAATTACTGATATTCTAGAGTTTGTAAATTGTTGGACCCAGGCCATATTTATTCACCAAATATTAGTTCGTTCTATCCATCTCTCTTTTCCCCAAAGGAATTCAAATCAGCGTAATTAATATTCTCTAACAATTTTTTTCTTCCCAATGAAACTGTATTCTGTCCACTCAGAAAGTATTTCATTTGTAGAATGAAGGGTGCATTGGAACTCCTCACAGCTATTTATGTGTAATATTTATCATTCCCTAAGACCATTCTTTCTTATTATTTTGTCTATATACTGTGCCAGATCCTATCTTGATTTTGGTTTGTATTGTTTGTATGCTATTATTTATGAAACACCCAATGTCATTTGGAGTTGGGTGATGTTGAAATAAATAAATAAAAAGACTGCCATAATATGTGCGACCAGTAATAAACAATTATTTCTCAAAAGGTAAATTATAAAGGCTGCTTCCCATTATTGCTGTTACTTCCTCAGGATGCTGTCTAGCTTACCTTTGTGTTTTTCGGGCAAGTGGGCATATTTTGAAGGAATGCCCATTTTTATTTGCTAAGAATATTTATAGGGATATTTTGGACTATTATTCCCATAATTCCTTATCAACTATCTTTTGGCTAGATGGATGGATACTGAGATCCAAAGTATTCTACACATGTCCAGTAAAATTGGAAGCAGACTGTTGACTCCAGTCTAAGGTAAAGGTAAAGGTTCCCCCGCACATCTGTGCTAGTCGTTTCCGACTCTAGGGGCCGGTGCTCATCTCCGTTTCAAAGCCGAAGAGCCAGCGCTTGTCCGAGGACGTCTCCGTGGTCATGTGGCCGGCATGACTAGACTGTAGACTCCAGTCTACATACTACTAAAACTCTCATTGTATTTGTCTCTCTGTACCCTCAAGGTTGCCCAAATGGTGCATTATATCATAATATTTTTTAAATAAAGTTAGCTAAAATCCACTAATTTAAAGAATACATAAAAATTTCAGGAAACATTGCTGCTATGGAACTAAAATTTCCTTGATCTTCAGATCAGTTTTATTCACAAAGTTGTGGTCATTGCAATGTAGCTATAGCCACGTTATGACTGTGCATGTTGAACTGAAAAGTCATCAAGGCTGCAGTTCTAAATCCATTTACCAGATAGTTCATCTCTTATTGAATAATTAAATGAGAAGTAAAATGATATACACATGTGTGTGTATGTGTGTATGGACTGCTGTGCAATCATCTTTTAGTTTGACATTTATGCCATTACAAGCAATATATTTGATTGACTTAAAATATGTCAAACCTTATATTAATAGTCTTATGGTTGTTGTTACATAAAGTAAAATAGAATTTGACACACTCCAACAGTAAATGAGGGTGAATTTTCTGAATCGTCTTCTACAGTTCAAGTTCCTAGCAGCTGAGTAATATAAGGAATCTTTACAGTATAGATTTCACCATTTAATTAATGTAAATTGCAGCCATTCTCCAGAGAATGGCATCATTAAGAAATCCTCCAGGAGAGATTCCTAACCTGTATTGCCTATTTATATCTGAAAAATACCTTTTAAAACTGGCCCTTGCCATACTGGTCAGGGTCTGCCTATGAAAGAAAGTCAACCAGTAACAGCTCAAAGATAAGATAATGGTAAAAGAGGGGAGATGATGACAAAGATGAGGATTTCCCATTCAGAAGGGGGGAAAATCAAATATTCTTGCGCAGGTGTCACAGCTAAGCTGTGTTAGAAATGGAGACAGTGCTGTTAATAGACCCAGATGATAGACAATATTAATCACTATTGGATGAGAGATGGGAGAGAAGCTGATGTGCAAACATCATATTTGAATCCTTTTAAAAAAGGTTTAATAGTAAGTATGTGTGTGCACATACACATGAATGTACACACATTCAGAGATGCTAGGCAGCTGATGAAAGGGACAAAGGCAGCTGCTGAGCTCACTCAACACCCAATCAGGAGTGAAGGCTGAAATGGAAGGGGGGATTTATCTAATTTCAACATGGAACTTAACACAAGGCTATTAACTACTTACTCCATTCCCATCTCAACAAACTGAGCAAACACATACTTTTAATTGAAAACCTCAAACATATATAATAGAAAGAGAAAAAAAATATCTGTTGCAGGACTGATCATCATATTAAAATCAGAACCAGAAAAACTTCCAGAAAAGTCAGTTCCAGTGACAACTGAAACATAAATGTTTCTCTTTATCTCACTCAAGTATGCAATATACTAAGTATATAGTCCATACCTCAGCAACTCAGTTAGGGTGATGTACTGGGGTTCTCTTACTTTAAAGACAGAAAGAAATGCATTTGTTCCTTCCCCCTGAATCCTTTCCATCATGCAATCAAATATTTTCTCTGTCTTGAGAAAATTAGGATGCGCTATTTGCCTGTTCAAGTTGCAACCAACTTGAGCACAGTGGTACCTCAGTACTCATTGTTATTGATTCTGGGAGGCAATGAGTACCAAAAATGATGAGTACCAAACAAACTTTTCTCATAAGGAATAAGGTAGTGAGTCACAAGGCAGCGAACACAGATAAGTTCTAGCTGGTGCACTGAGTACCAGACAAATGATGAGTACTGGGAGAAAATTTTCACATCAAAATGCATTGAGTACCAAATTTGATTAATTTTCAAAGTAGCTGAGTACCAAGGTACCACTGTCCTATAATATATAATTTATCTGAAAATTCTCAGTATAACAAAAATAAGCATTTTGCTGAAATTACTTAGACAAAGTATCAGAGAAAGTGTATTTTGTGTGTCCAAACTTCATAACTGTAGAGTCCAACCTATAGCTTAATTGGGGAGGACTGGAGAGAAATAGAAGAGTCACAATGCTTTGGGAGAACCTGATTTTATAGCAGCATAAACTTTTTAAAAATAAAGGAATTCTTGTAAAGGAATGGTTGAATCATAATTGCACATAATATTTAAAAACTGGCTTCATCATAGATTATGATTATTATTATTATTTATTGCATTTATATACCGCCCTTTCCCTGAGGACTCAGGGCGGTTTACAGGGAGTTAAAAATCAACCATACAAAAGTTAAAACCCAATTTAAAAAATATTAAATCAACCCTGTACTATTAAAAACCCCAATTAAAATGAATATCTCCTCAGCCTGGGCCCGAGAGCTCAAAGAGCCAGGTCTTCAGGCCCCGGCGGAATGATCGGAGGTCGGGAGCAGTCCTCAGCTCCACCGGCAGCTGGTTCCAGAGGGCAGGCGCCCCCACTGAGAAGGCCCTATCCCTGGGTATCACCTGCCGGCAATCTCTTACCGGTGGGACCCTGAGCAGACCCTCCCTGTGGGAGCGCACTGGGCGAAGGGCGTTCGATGCCGGCAGCAGGTGTTCCCTCAAATACCCCGGACCCAGGCCATGTAGGGCTTTATAGGTGATAACCAGCACCTTGAATTTCACCCGGAGGGCAACCAGAAGCCAATGCAGCTCGCGGAGTAGAGGTGTTACATGGGAGTATCGGGAGACCCCCATTACAACTCGCGCGGCCGCATTCTGCACCAGTTGAAGCCTCCGAGTGGTCTTCAAGGGCAGCCCCATGTAGAGAGCGTTACAGTAGTCCAAACGGGAGGTCACAAGCGCATGAGTAACTGTGCGTAGGGCGTCTCGGTCCAGATAGGGACGCAACTGGCGCACCAGGCGAACCTGTGCAAAAGCCCCCCTGGTCATGGCTCCTATGTGATCTTCAAAATTGAGCCGTGAGTCCAGGAGGACGCCCAAGTTGCGAGCCCTATCAACGGGGGGTAACACCTCACCCCCCATCGTTAGAGGTGGAATAACTTGGTTAACCCGAGATGCCGATATGCACAGCCACTCAGTCTTGGCGGGATTGAGACGAAGCCTGTTTCTCCCCATCCAGACCTGAACCGCCTCCAGGCACCAGGACATCACGGAGAGGGCATCGCTGGGTTGGTTCGGGGTGGAAAGAAAAAGTTGGGTATCATCAGCGTACTGGTGATACCCCACCCCGAAGCCACGAATGATCTCGCCCAGCGGCTTCATATAGATGTTGAACAGGAGAGGCGAGAGAACCGACCCCTGAGGGACTCCACAAATGAGAGGCCTCGGGGCGGATCTCTGCCCTCCCGTCAACACCGACTGCGAGCGGCCCTGGAGGTAGGAGAACCACCGTAAAACGGTGCCTCCCACTCCCAACCCCCTGAGACGCCGCAGCAGGATACCATGGTCGATGGTATCGAAAGCCGCTGAGAGATCTAATAGGACCAGGACAGAGGAGCAAATAATGCTGTTATGATACTGAGTTTGGTTGATATTATTTCTTTTTCATCTCCAAACATTAAGGTGATTTCTAATGATTTCTAGGAAAATAAGCCAGGAACCATAAGATTGTTTGAGCCTTCCTTTCTAAAATAAAAAGAGAAGGTATAAGTTGAAGAGAATATGAGCATGAAATGTTCTAATGTTGCTTTGCTCTTCACTTCAAGCATAGAGCTTTTAAGGCATAAGCTTTTATTTCAAAAGCAGCCTAAAGGAAGCATGCTAGAAAAAGGCTGTGAGTATAAAATTGTTTGTAAATTACTCTCAGTCCCCAGATAGTATATCACCAACACAGGAAGTATTTTATATATGTTCTAAACATTTTATAAAGAATGTTGTCCTCATTTCTCTCTCCCATCCTGCCAGGTTGCCACTAATCTTAGATTCCTCAGAAGCTCCAGTGTTAGAAGTACTATGAAAATGTAATTGTAGTTTGCCTTTTTTTGTTTTTCATTGAGATTTTTAATGAATTAGCCCATATACAATTCAGAATCTATCAGCAATTATAAACCAATTTTATTTTTTTCCTTCTAAATGTAATGTTTTGCACTCACATATTAAATCTCATCTGCTCATTCATTTCTTACAGACAAATCTTTCCTAGGATTTCATAATTCTGTAGTCTTGATTATATCATTCTAGCCTGCTAAAAGACAATTTATAAAACATCATTTTTCATACAACTTGGTTGAGTCAAGTATTCAAGTTTCTCCAAAATGATCCTGTATTTACACTGGTGAATTTTATTGAATATATTCCTATTTAGGATTGCCAACATTTTCAAATAGAATTGGAAAAGTTTTTGCCTGAAATCTGGAAAGTTGCTTACTGGGAAGAGCAGCTCCAAATGTGTTCAAAACATATATTTTGGACTACAGTTCCTACTATTAGCATTGTGGCTAATAACAAAGAACATGAGAGCAACATTGTCTATTTTTGATATAAACAGCACAAACTACATTGACTAACTCAATTTTAGATAAGACATAGAATATGGGAACTATTTTGGTCATTCAGTTAAATTTATGAAAAGAACTAAAATTCTTAATCAACTGTCAAAACTAACCAAAAGTATAGTCACAAAAAACACCAAAACTAACAGAATGTCTTATAGCTTTCAAAGGAAGTTTTTTTACTTACCGAAAATCTAAATATATTTCTCCAATGGACATCCCAGTTTATTAGAAGACACGTCCATTCAATAATACTTGGATAACTGATAACTATTAGCAGGGCTTTTTTTCTCATAGAACGCTCAGAACGGAGTTCCGGCACCTTTTTTGGATGGAACCTTGTAGGTTAGGCAAGTCAGGTTGTATGACATGTGTGAGTTCCGGCACCTTTTTCTTTTACAAAAAAAGCACTGACTATTAGGCTACCAAACATGTCCAATCATCTTGGATGGGAACTATAAAGAAGTAATTTAAGACCTGGTTTGGCTCAGTGGATTAGGACACTGAGCTTGTCGATCAGAAGGTCGGCAGTTTGGCAGGTCGAATCCTGAGTGCCGCGTAACAGAGTGAGCACCTGTTACTCGTCCCAGCTTCTGCCAACCTAGCAGTTCGAAAGAATGTAAAAATTCAAGTAGAAAAATAGGGACCACTACAATGGGAATGTAACAGCATTCCGTGAGCCTTTGGCGTCTAGTCATGCCGGCCACATGACCACGGAGACATCCTTGGACAAGCGCTGGCTCTTCAGCTTTGAAACGGAGATGAGCACCAGCCCCTAGAGTTGGAAACAACTAGAACGCATGTGCGGGGGAACCTTTACCTTTACCTTTTATGTAAAACAATAAAAAGGTAAAGGTAAAGGTTCCCCCGCACATGCGTGCTAGTCGTTTCCAACTCTAGGGGCCGGTGCTCATCTCCGTTTCAAAGCCGAAGAGCCAGCGTTTGTCCGAGGACATCTCCGTGGTCATGTGGCCGGCATGACTAGACGCCAAAGGCGCACGGAATGCTGTTACCTTCCCACTGTAGTGGTCCCTATTTTTCTACTTGAATTTTTACGTGCTTTCGAACTGCTAGGTTGGCAGAAGCTGGGACGAGTAACAGGCGCTCACTCTGCTACACGGCACTCGGGATTCGACCCGCCAAACTGCCGACCTTCTGATCGACAAGCTCAGCATCCTAACCCACTGAGCCACCGCGTAAAAAAAATATAACTTGGTGGGGCTTCAAGGAGATATTGCATTGGATGATAACACTATATATTTGAATACTTGGCTGTTCCTCATGCTCTGTTTGTGTTTTTGTAAACAATCAGATTACATATATTCATCAATGTCATCTCACAGGAAGCTACCTATGAACAAATAGTCCCTGAAATTTCCTGTATAAAACAATAAAGACAATCAATTTATAACTAGAGCTTTGAACATTAAACATCTGCTTAAATGTGCAAGCTTTATGCATCTTTCTTACAGTACAATACTACACATGAAAGAAAGAAAGTCCCCGTTAAGTTCAATGGCACTTATTCTTTAGTAAGGAGAGGACACATTAAATGTTGATTAAGTGTTATGTTGCCATATTTCAACCAAGAATTCATTCCAGATTCGAGGAGCAATTGCAGGGAAAAGTATTGTACTACTAGCACACACTGATCTAAATTCTTTTACTGATGAATTTCCAAAAAGTTGAATTATTTATCTGTAGAGGAGTAGCCATTTCACTTATTTATGTGGCACATTTATATACCATGTTAGTCTGTTTCAACAAGAATCTTATGGCATCTTAAAGAATAACAGTGTTATTATGTCATACTCTTTTATGAACTACTGTAGAATCCACTCCAGTTACCTGCCAATCTTAAAAATTAGAGCATTCATAGAAGGAAGATTTATTCACCAAGATACAGTATGTAAAGCTTCATGCTGCCAAAGTTAACCAAAAGCTATTTCTCAATTTATGCTTTATATTTTATTACAGGAAGAAGCAATTTACTGTCTTTCAATATATGAGACATCATGGGAGTTGTAGTCCAAAGCATTTTGACTATCTGTTTATTCCTATTTTAGCTTGTATAGATTTATACTCATACCACAGAAATCTACACATACAGTATGTACACAATTTTTAAAATCTTGTGTATAAATTTTGCAAGTGTTTGATAAATGCAAAGTATATTCTTCTGGACACATTATGTATTGGCCCTTGTTCTTGGGAAACAAGGTTCCATTCAATAAATACTGAGGTATATAAATAAAAAGCATGAGTGGAGAGAAACAGTTATATACATGAAGCTGACAGTTATATACATGACATCCTTGAAGCTTCAGATCACAGTTCTATAGAGAACACTCTACCACTATTTGCTTTGGAAGATGTGGTCCTTTTCAAATTGAAATGAAGGAGTAAATTTAAAAATAAACTTTTTTTCTTTTTCATTATTCAATTTGTTTTCCCATAAAGTTTATGGAGCAGCTACAATTAGATGAGTCCAAGATGCAAAGAAAAAAACAATGCAAGGGAACAACTTTATCAGATTCTAAGAATCTATTGTCCCCAAGTTGTTTGGGGGTGGGAGGAAACTGGGAGCCTCATTAGTGTTTAATGAAAATGCAGGGAATTAAACATTTAATAGCACAGAAGCACCCGTAGTTTTCTTGTCCCCCAAATCCCCTGAACTATTACTCTTTGGTACAGGTTCAAAAATAAGACAAAGTCCCAGGGAAGAAGCAAGTAAGGCAATGTAGGCTGAAATATCTCAAAGGAGGTCTAGTACTGACTGCATTAATTCCACAGAAGTATATTAAGTCATGCTGTACCTTGCTTTTTATTTTTTACAGCATGGCGAGGGAAGATAGGAGCAAACCATGGTATCTATTAGCTAACACACTTTTTATAAGGCCACTGTGTCCCTGCTATGCTGCAATGACAAGCCCAAAGGTGCAATGTGTAATTAATGAAGAAAGAGTGCTTGATATATATTGATTGAAGCAAGTGAGTTAGTTTGGGATTCTATCTCTGGTGACACAGAGCTAGGTGGCAGAAGCACAAACTCTAAACTAGAATAGCCTTAACCATTTGGCTGTGTAAAAAGGGAAGAAGTTTTATAATATTACATAACTTGGTGCCTGGTAGTAAGAAACAATAAAATATTTTCACCATAAGCAGAATGGCTTCTCTGTCTCACCAACCACTCAATGCTACCACATACTGAATATTTTGCAGTAGCAGAAGTTGCATTTCCCAGGCCCACAGGGTGACTTCAGACAAGCTTGAGCTGTCCTAAACATTTTTATGGAACACTACAAAGGGTCCATTGAGATTGTAATCATCTTCATTTGCATTCGGATATGTCAGCCTTCTCCAAATATGGTACCTCTAGATAGGTTAGTTGGCAAGTACCATTATTAGCAACTACCATGATTCCCAGTTTGCATGACCTATGTGAGCATTTCAATTCAATTCAATAATAGAAGGCACTAAATTTAAAAAGAGTTGAAAGAGTTACTGTATTCCAAGACTGTTCACCTGAAAGGAGAAATGGAGATGGAAAATAGAATTTTCAGTAAAATCTTCAGAGCAGTAAAATCAAAGAGCAAGGAAGAGAAAGCAAATTGAATATTTCATAGATTTATTTGTGGGGTTAATTTGGTAGTAAACACAGAATGTTTATTTTTGTTTCTTTTCTTGTAAAGAAAAGATGAATTTTAGACAGATTACACATCACATCTAAATTAATATAAAGCTGAATCACATATGTGCATCTTCTAAACTCCATGTTAAAATAATTAACCTACTAGACATCCACACATATAACATAAAACTTTCTTACTTTCTCAAGCAGATTCTTTCAACTATTAACATTTTTGAAATGTGAAAATGCTTACATTACATTATGATGGGTTCTTACAGATTTTATTTTCCTTGTTGATATCTTTATTGTCTTTATGATATTTTAACAGCTTTTTAATCCACTCAAAGAATTCTAAATTATTAAACAGATTAAAAATAGTTAAAAAAAATAAGTATTTTAAAGCATGTGTTCAGATAAAATGACTTAGTAAATTTGTATTAGCCAAATAATTTTGTTATCCTGAACACAAAACACAGTTTTATCACTGCAGCACAACAACAGAGTCCAGGACTAAAAATTGAAAATACAAAGAAAGATCTTTGCTCGTGGATTCGTTTTTGCTTCATTTTGCAAATGCCACCAGATGGCACTCCATGGCTTGAAACCTAAGAGAGCCTACACAACAACTGAGTGCAGAGTCATTATCTGGATTTGAATCAATTTGCTTCTTTATTTGAAAGCATATTTAATTCCTTTTTGCCCAATATTCATTCTCAACTAATCTAGGATCAAAAAAATTGGTCAGTGTCAGATCCATACAGGGATAGATGACCTGTTTTACTAACTGACTGCTGGTTCACACAGGGAGCTATTTATACCAACCTCAACTACTATTTTTCCCCGAATTCAAAACTACTAACTTATCAGTCCCAGTCCTATTGGAGATGCCATAGACTGAAAGTTAAAACTTCTGTATGTCCAGAGCTTCTGCTTGCCCAGGTATGACTCCATTGCAGACCTTTCCCAAGTTATACATAATTACTTACATTCTACTGATGTAGACATAGCATGCTTCTTAAGCTGAAATATCTCCACAAAGATGCAGAGAAATTTCCCAGAGTCATGACAATGTATCTTTACATCTTTGGTCACTGTAATTCCGGGAAATACTATAAGCTGCACCAATGCATATTCTACTTCATGTTTACATTTTTCTGTAAGTAACTATAGACTATGTCTTCTGTGAATATTATGCTTTGATAAATATAGTAGAATGCAAATAAGAAGTTGGAACATAGCATGAGGATACAAGCAAAAAAGGTAATAACAATGCTGAAATTATGCATATTTAGAGAATTACATCTCATTTAACATTTGAGATTTTTCTAGCCTATGTCTTTAAAAATGTAGATTAATATACACTCCTCTATCATTTAAAAGCAAAATACTATCTCTATTACCCATAGCCAACTTCTAGTTCCTCTACTCAAGTCCCAGTAAAATAAAGGGGTCCATGCAAATAGTGTGCTATGTTCTTGCACAGCTCACTCACTCCTGGAAGATATGTGCCTGATCTTCACTTGAATAAAGAAATCTGGTTTCATAATTTTTGTGAATTTCTGAAATGGTTTTGAACTGAAAAATGCTTTGTTGTCTTGCAGAAAATGAGTAAGAAAGAGGTAATTAAAAAGAATTTCTCTCACTCCCACTTCGGTGTTTCAATGATTACATAAAATGTCCATTAGACTCTTTCTTACGTTAAGAAAAAAATCATATTGATTGAGTTTATGCTTTTATGATAAACTAGTTCTAGCCAAGAATGAAGTTAAAAAAATCCTAACTCTGATTAAATATTTGAAAGTCTGTACAAAAAAACAAAATTCTGCTTCTAACTAATGAACCCTCAAGTATCTCAATGGAAATAAAAGCTGATGATCCAGAATACATCTGCCTTCATGCTCAATGGTGTCAGTATCTTCAGATTTTCAGAGACTAATTTAACAATAATGCACATTCCCAAAACAGATTTACAGAAGTGTTATTGATACTGCAACTTAACACTCCTTACTGCAGCCATTTCCCTGAATTATTGGCTATCGAGAAGAAATGCAGCTGCACTTGTAAACCTTTTTCGCACATAAAAATGATATCGTGGCCTTCCATTCTGCAAGGCTGTAGTTAAAGGCTCTGTCAACATTGCCATTATAAATTACATCCCTTTTTGAACACATTTATGAACTAGAAAAACGCACACAGTTTCTCAGCAAGAATGGCTTGTAGGCCTCATCGGTTCCTAAATACCCATTTGAATGGTGCTGTTAGCTAGCTTTCAACACCAATATGTGTAAATCTTGGAACCAATTCAAATGTTATGGGGCAGCACCACCCAGGACTCAGCCAGCAAATCTCAGGCCAAGAATGTGCTCTCAAACGCAAAGGCTTATTCATGGAAATAAACGAAGTAGTATTAAAAAGAGCAGCTCTGAGCAAATACAGAGTGCTTTTTTTCTTTCCAAACAATTTGTGTGGGTCCATGCAATTAGATATGGAATAAACAGCATCATAGCAGAATATAAACTTCTAAGACCATTTTTAAAGAACCATGTCCTATCAGAGATACAATTCATGTGTAGAAAACTTACCTGAATTTACATATAATGAGTTTCTTTTTAGAAGGCATGACAAAGAACAGGAGCTTTTGAATCAATAAGACAGGACAACTCTTTAACTCAAGCTTAGAGACAAAGATAATAATTAGATCTAACCTAAGTTAGTTATATTTATCCCACTGAAATCAATGGTCAAGTCTCTTGTGATTATGTTATATTCTACTGCAGCATGACTTAGTCAAGTTCAATTTCAAGTCATTCTTATCTGACTGACTGGCCACAGTTTTTCAAAATGTGATTGTTGCTTAATAGATACATGGCATGCACTGTCTCTGCTATATTTGGAATGTGAGCACTAGGCATAGAGCAAGGCTTTTCAAACTTTTCGCCAATTGTACCACTTTTAGGATATGGCAATATTCGAGTACCACCTAGCAAGGTCTCAAAAACTTGATGACCAAAAAAAACAAACCCTGTTCAAAGTTGCAATTACACTGAAATGACTTATGACCATTTTTTACACTTATGACCATTGCAGCATGCCCAGGGTCATGTGATTTATATTTGGATGCTTGGCAACTGATTCATATTTATGATGGTCACAGTGTCCCAAGGTCATGTGATCTCCTTTTCCAACCTTTTAACAAGCAAAGTCAATGGCAGGGCTGCTGGTGGCTAAGTGCTAAGGTGGGACTTCCTTCCCTTCCTCCCTCCCTGCCTCAATCTTTCTCATTCCCATCTCCTTCTGAAGGAAGAATTTGAAACCACCACCACCCCCATATTTTCCCTCTTCCATATATTTATCAAACAAGGAAAAGCCTCCAGAGACAGAAAAGACAAGCCATTGAGGGAACTAGCTTAAAAAGGCACATTCCCCTTTAAGAATTAGCTACTGGCTAGAAAGGAAAGTTAAGGAGTGCAGCCGCCACTTAAGGAAGAAAAAAAATACAAATAAGTACTGGCTGCCAGCTAAGGCAGCCTCCCCAAATGGCTCCATTCATAAGTAAAGGAATGCTACAGGCAAAATCAAGCTTCATGACTCTGCAATTTCTCCGACCCAGAGGAGTGACAAAAACTCTTTGCAAAGCAGACTCTCTCACTTCAAGAGGCCTTAAAGGAGGTCATGGCGGATGAAGCTGCCGGAGGGACCGTGAAGGCATTGTGGCCCTCCAAAAGCATGCCATCTACAGAAACTGTCCACCACAAGGATGCCAAACGAGTGGAAGACACCGACTCTGACCACAAAGTCGACAAAATTCAGTGGCATCACGAAAGAGGAATGAGGCAGGTTGACAAGGCAGTTCTCTTCCTGAGGTACTTGGCCTGTAGAGGCCGCCATCAACACACGGATTGCCGTTTCAGGACAGCCATGTGCCAGGCGTGTGGGAAACCAGGCCACATCACTGCCATCTGTTGAGGTCATCAGAGGGACCGCTCGATTGATTTGGTGCATTTGGCATCCAGGTCACTGGCGTTCACTGGACTCAAACAACAGATTTGTCTTCTGTCTGCAAGGAATTCGCAGATGTTTTCAGCCCAAGTTTGGGAGAGTACAAGGGCCCTCCGATAGCATTTAAACTAAACAAGAGCCTTGGTGGAGCAGTGGGCTAATGCCTCCTTAAGTAACACCAGCTGCCTGCAATTAGTGCAGGTTCGCATCCCACCAGGCTCAAGGTTGACTCAGCCTTCCATCCTTCCGAGGTAGGTAAAATGAGGACCCAGATTGTTGGGGGCAATTAAGCTGACTTTGTAATAATGCCGCTTGGGGTGTGTGTGAAAGCCCTAACAAGCAGGCATATACATAGAATGAAGGCTACTGCTAAGCTTGTAAGCCGCCCTGAGTCTTCGGAGAAGGGCGGGATATAAATGGAATTAAAATAAAATAAAATAAATAAATAAATCCCCAGGTCGCGCCAATTCAGGTTAAGACCTGTCGTGCGCTGTTTGCGTTAAAGCATAAAATTGATGCAGAGCTGGACAAGCTTGTTAGTCAGGGGGTTTTGCAGCCTGTAGACAGTGGGGAGTGGGAGACCCCCATTATAATGCCACTCAAGGCCAATGGAGAGGTATGAATATGTACTGATTACAAGTGTACCATTAACCAGGCCCTACAGCAGCATGTGTACCCCGTCTTAATTGTCAGCCATATTCTGCTGTCGTTGCAAGGAGGCCGCATGTTCGTTAAATTAGATTTAGTGCAGGCCTACCAACGGCTTCCGGTGGATGAGGCCACCACAGCCACACAAACGATTGTCACACACAGGGGGACTTCAGGGTAAAGCGCCTTCAATTCGGGGTAAGTGTAGCCCCAGGGATTTTTCAGGGGATCACGAAGCACATGCTCAAGGGCATTCCAGGGATCTGCCCCTACTTTGATGATGTACTCATCATGGGGAGTCCAGAGAAGTTCTGGCTGAGCGGCCTAGAGCCATCCTTCAGCGGTTCCATGCCATGGGACTTAGATTGAGGAAAGACAAATGTAAGATTGGGGTTCCATCCACAGAATTCCTTGGGTTTAGAATCAATGCCGAGGGCATCCACCCTGCAGAGTCAAAGCTGAAAGCGATTAAGCTGGCACCAAGCCCTAGGTCCAAGGAAGAGCTTCAAGCCTTCTTGGGCCTCCTGAATTTTTATCATTAATTCCTCCCCAACAAGGCCACAGTGGGAGAGTCACTACACCTGCTCTTAGACAAAAACTCCCCATGGCAGTGGACCAAGCTCCACAAAAGGAGTTTTCAGGCAGTCAAGGCATTGTTGTCCTCAAACTCAGTGCTCATGCACTTTAACGAAAAGCTGTCAGTTTGCATTGCATGTGATTTGTCCCCATACAGGGTTGGAGCTGTGCTGAGTCATTGTCGACGGATGGGAGACAGTCACTCATCGCCTATTACTCGAGGACCTTGTCTTCAGCAGAGCGCAACTACGCGTAAATTGACAAAAAGGCCTTGGCCATCATGGCCGGGGTTAAGAAGTTCCATGACTATTTATATGGGAGGCAGTTCAAAGTCTTTACTGACCACAAGCCCTTGCTAGGCTTGTTCACAACAGACAAGCAGACACCTCAAATTCTGTCACCATGAATGTTAAGGTAATCTATTTTCCTTTCAGCCTACGACTACAGGCTGGTTTGCAAATGCGGCAAATTGATGGGTTACACAGATGGCCTTAGCAGATTGCCATTGCCACACATGGAGCCCAATCCAGGTCCAGCTACACGCATTTTAGCAATTCAAGACTTGCCAGGGTTTCCCCTGCATGCAGGAGATGTCGCTGCAGAAACAGCAGCTGACAAAATCCTAAGTCACGTGTTGGCTTGGATTCACACAGGGTGGCTGGAAAATAGCGGGGGCCCCCGAGTTCCAGAGTTTTTTCAGTCAAAGAAATGAGCTATCGGCTCACAAGGGGTGCATCCTTTGGGGCAGCAGGGTCGTAGTCCCCAGTTCACTCAGGCCCAGAGTTCTCCAGTCTCTGCACGAAGGCCATCTGGGCATCATCTGGATGAAGGCACTGGCGAGGAGCTACCTCTGGTGGCCAGGGCTAGACAAAGCTATTGAGGCCCAAGTACACGGGTGTTACATGTGTCATCAGTCCACACCAGAGATGCCGCAGGCCCCTGTCCACTGATAGGAGGAAGCACACATACCGTGGTTAAGAATCCATGTAGATTTTGCCAGGCACTTTCAGGGACAATTGTTTTTAATAGTGGTCAATAGCCACTCTAAATGGTTGGAGGTAGTTCCAATTCCCAATATGACTACTGCAAGGACCATCCAGGTGTTGTGATCACTGTTTGCAATGCATGGGCTTCCGGACATCTTAGTGTCTGACAACAGAGCCCAGTTCACCATGCCAGAATTCCAGGCCTTCCTCAGGGCCAATCTCATTAGGCATACCACATCAGCTCCCTTTCACCCGTTGTTGAACGGGCAAGCAGAATGGATGGTTCGCATAACCAAAGATTCCCTTAAACACATTACTACAGGGGACTGGCACCACAGGCTGGCCGACTTCTTGTTATGCCAGCATACAACGCCTTGTATGGGTACTGGCAAGAGCCCCACAGAGCTGCGCTGGGGCAAGAGACTAATAACAAAACTGGACAGACTGCACCCAGATAGAGTAGCCTCTGACAGAGCACACCCAAAGGCACCTAGATATTTACAGGTGGGGGACTGGGTTTGGACTCGGAACTACAGGCAAAGGCAGTTGTGGGTACCAGTGAAAGTTGTTAAAGTGTCAGGACCACTCTGTTGTGATTCAGCATCAGCCTGTGATACTGGCAGCTGAGTCTGATGATTCTGAAGAGGAGGAGGAGGAGGAGGGGTTTGGTCATAGACTGGAACAGAACACACTCTTCTACAAGGTGGTCCTGGAAGATGGGTGAGTCATTTGCCGACACGTCGATCAGTTGCGCTGGCGACTAGTGAAACAGTCATTGGCTCAGGACTTCCAAGGGGAGCAGACCGGGAGCCCACAACCTCACACTTCAGCAGAGCAGTTCGGACGCTCTGAGACATTTTGCATGACAGAGAATGAGGACAGGGCCATAAAAGTGCTTCCCCCAACCGGAGTGCAGGGGCTGGCAGTCAGCCAACACCCAGCAGCAGCCATGCCGACTTAGTGGTACTGTTAGACTAGGCCAACCGGGACAGGCCAGCCAAAGGGACTCAAGTTGTTTTGACTCCACTGAACCACAGACCCTGGGTCTACCAAGCACAGAAGACGAACCGGTAGACCGGGAGATTCCAGCAACCCCTCAATGCTCTGAACGAGCCTGAAGACCCCCCAAATATCTTCAAGATTTTGTAACCAAATAATTGGGTGTTCCATCAAGGGGAAAGTGGTGTAATGTATTGGCATTTTGTATATGTTGTAAGTGTTTGCTCTTGTTGCACTGTTTGCTAATTACTTGCATTCAAGTGCTAAGTGCTAGTTCACGTGTATGCTGTAACAGTTGCTAGCTGGCCCAGACTGGTTGTCTCCAGCTGGCTAAGTAGTTCTTTGGGCGGGAAACCTATGCTACAAACCTATTGGTCGCCGCCTATCGGCTAACCGTATAAGTAGCTGCACAGCAGCTCCCTTGTTGCTTCTGTTTGTTCTGACCTTCAATAAAGCATGTTCCTGTTTTGAACCTTCCGTCTCACTCAATGCCTGCAAAGAACCGGCTACACAACAAACACAAAGCCCACATTGTACAAATCCCAGAACTCCAAATTCACAAAAGCACATAAGAATCCTTCCACCCTCCATCTCCCTCCCTCCCTCTCTCGTGGCTCACCTCCAGCCAATGCTGTCTTTCTTCATTGCTGCCTTTCTTCATTCCTTGTGGGGGGCAATGCCTCCCCTGCTGCATTTCTTGCCTGTTTGCTGCTGCCAGCACAGGTGGCTGCCACAGTAGTTGTAGATTGGCTCATGGCCGACCTGCTTGATCTCCTCTTCTCTCCCCCCACTCTCCTTCTTCTTTCGCTTCAATGCAGCTAGAGCTGACTCCCAAGGATGCCTCTTTTTCTCTCTCTCTCTCTCCCGCCCAAACTGCCTCCTTTTATAGCCTCTCCTGTCTCTTCCTTCTTTCTCATCTGGTGGTGAGCCAAAAGTGAGCCTGCGGCCTTTGCCTCACCCCAACCACTCTGCAGCTCTGGAGGACTCTCTCACAGTAAGTCTTTGCCTGTGCTGGTTCATTTCCTCCCCCACTACACTTTGCTGGACAGGGCTGCATACCACCTGTCACATGCTAATGTACCACAGGTGGTACACATACCACTGGTTGAAAAGCCCTGGCATAGAGTACACCTTGTGACTAGTGCGAAAGTAGATGCTAGCCAGGCTACATTTGGAGAGGGTGGAGTGGGAGGAGGGCAATAATTAGCATTTAAATTACAATCTTCAGTTGTATTATTTGCATTATTTTATTCAACTTTCTATGAATTTATCTTTAAGGGAATAGCAGTTTTTAGCAAGTACTATAAAAATAGCTATAGTTAGTGTAGAAGGTAGAGGTACTGCAAGATAATAGCTGTAGATTCAACTCCTTGATTCTTACATTTTTTTTTATTAAAAAAGGGCCGTATCAATATCCAAGACCGCGCCCCCGCTGTCTCCGAGCGGTGGCGTGTTCCGACCCTCCAGTTAGTACCCTTGTATCCGGGGGTGAGGGGGATCAGGACCCTGAGCTCACACTGGTGTATTTTAATGCCAGATCCGTTGTGAACAAGGCTCCCCTCGTCCGGGAATTGATCGAGCAGGAACACGCGGATCTGGCATGCATTATGGAAACCTGGTTGGACCCAGAGGGTGGTGTCCCTCTGGTTGAACTTTGCCCTCCGGGTTTCTGTGTGCTGCACCAGCCTCGGGCTCAGGGCAGGGGCGGTGGGGTGGCGGTGGTTATACGGGAGACCTTATGTTCGCGGGAGACCACCGTTGTCCAGATAGGCGGGAGTGAGTCCCTTCTCATGAGATGTGGCCCTCGGGTTCAGTTGGGCCTGTTGCTAACATACCTGGTGCCCAGCTGTGTGGCAATGGCCCTGCCTGAGCTGCTCGACACCCTCTCAGGGTTGGCGGTGGAGTTTCCCAGACTTATAGTTCTGGGTGACTTCAACCTGCCTTCCCTGGGAGAGTCGTCAGAGTTAGCCTGGGAGTTCATGGCTTCCATGATGGCCATGGACCTGACCCAAGTAATTCAGGGCCCGACTCATGGGGCAGGTCACACCTTTGACCTGATTTTTCTATCTGGACAATGGTTGGATGATTTGGGAGGGGGCTCGCCAACTGCTGTCCCCCTGTCATGGTCCGATCATTATCTCCTGCAGCTGGTCTTCCATTGTGCCACCCCCCACTGCCGGGCTGTGGAACCGACCAGGTGGTTCCGTCCCAGGTGCCTAATGGACCCAGAATGGTTCCAGATGGCGCTTGGGTCCTTACCTGTCTCCCTCACTCACAGCCCGGTCGATGCCTTGGTGGATGCCTGGGAAAGGGCGGCCTCCGAGGCACTCGACCGTGTTGTACCCTTGCGACCCCAGACTCGGCACAGATCCTGCTGGGCCCCATGGTTTTCTGTGGAGCTCCGGGAGATGAAGCATCAGAGACGGGGTCTAGAGAACGGCTGGAGGTCCACCTGGTCTGAATCTGACCGATTGTGACTAAGAGCCTTTACAAGGTCTTACCTCACTGCGATGAGGATGGCGAAGTCTAATTACTTCACTGCCCTCATCGCGTCCACAGATAATCGCCCAGCTGCCCTGTTTAGGGTGACTCGCTCTCTCCTTAATCGGGAGACGAGGGAGGAACCCTTACAGGGATGGGCTGAGGAGTTTAGTCATCATCTGGTGGACAAAATCGCTCAGATCCGGACCGGTTTGGACTCTGACTGGGCAGAGTCTGGAATGGAGAAATCAAGCGGTCTTGAGCATGTTATCTGGACTGAGTTCGACCCTGTTTCCCCCAATGACGTGGACAGGATCATGAGGAGACTGAGTTCCACCACCTGTTTACTGGATCTGTGCCCCTCCTGGCTGGTCTATGCAGCTCGGGAGGAGACACGAGGCTGGTTCCAGGCAGTAATATCTGCTTCCTTGAAGGAGGGTATCTTTCCCACCACTTTGAAGGAGGCGGTGGTGACGCCCCTCCTCAAGAAGCCTGCCCTGGACCTGGCTGTTTTAAATAACTATCGTCCGGTCTCCAACCTTCACTTTTTGGCGAAGGGTGTTGAGAGTGTGGTGGCGCATCAGTTCCCTCTGTTCCTGGAGGAAACGGATTATCTTGACCTGTATCAATCGGGTTTCAGGTCCGGGTACAGTACGGAGACGGCATTGGTCGCACTGGTGAATGATCTCTGGTGGGCTCGGGACAGGGGATGTTCCTCTGTCCTAGTCCTATTAGATCTCTCAGCGGCTTTCGATACCATCGACCATGGTATCCTACTGCGGCGTCTCAGTGGGTTAGGAGTGGGAGGCACTGTTTTACAGTGGTTCTCTTCCTACCTCCTGGGCTGCTCGCAGTCGGTGTTGATGGGAGGGCAAAGGTCCGCCCCGAGGTCTCTCATTTGTGGAGTCCCCCAGGGGTCGGTTCTCTCTCCCCTCCTGTTCAAGATCTACATGAAACCACTGGGCGAGCTCATTTGTGGTTCAAGTCATAATCAGAAGCCAACATGGGTTTGTCAAAAACAGATCATGCCAGACAAATCTTACTCCATTCTTTGACAAAGTGATAAAATTAGTGAACCAGAGCAATCCTGTGGATATAATTTACTTGGACTTCAATAAGCATTTGATAAAGCAGACTACAACCTATTACTTGTTAAGATAAAGAAATGTGGGCTAGACAGCATCACCACCAATAGATTTGTAATTGGCTGACCAACCGCACCCAACATGTATTTTTTAATGGAACTGCATCTACATGAAGGAAAGTATGCAGTGGGGTACCCCAAAGCTCTGACTTAGGCCCAGTACTCTTCAATATCTTCATCAATGATTTAAATGAACCCAACAATATTCCCAGCAATACCTGGGAATATTCTGGAAAAGATAATCAAGCAACGAACCCAACAAATTTGCAGACAATAGCCAACACTCCAGAAGATAGGTTAAGTATAGAAGGATCTTCACAGATTTGAACACTGGTTCCTGTCTAACAAAATGAAACTGAAAGGTGAAAAAAGTAAGGTTCTATATTTAAGCAAGAAAAACCAAATACAGAGGTATAATAAAGGTGGTATCTAGCTCAAGAGGGATCTTGGAGCCCTAGTGGACAATCACTTAAATATGA
This sequence comes from Vipera berus, assembly GCF_964194415.1. Classification (NCBI taxonomy): domain Eukaryota; kingdom Metazoa; phylum Chordata; class Lepidosauria; order Squamata; family Viperidae; genus Vipera; species Vipera berus. The sequence continues at coordinate 34,631,680 of NC_138205.1, read as the reverse complement.
GCCAACAGTGTGTTGCAGCTGCCAAAAAAGCCAACACAGTGCTAGGCTGCATTAACAGAGGAATAGAAAAGTAAGAGCAAGAATACATGAAGTGTTAGTACCACTTTACAATGCCTTGGTAAGACTACACTTGGAATACTGCTTCCAGTTTTGGTTGCCACAACATAAAAAAGATGTTGAGACTGAAGAAAAAGTACAGAGAAGAGCAACAAAGATGATTAGGGTACTGGAGACTAAAATATATGAAGAATGGTTGCAGGAATTGGGTATGTCTAGATTGAACAACAATTTGTCTGAAATGGTATAGAGTTTCTTACCTGAGCAGGGTAATAATGGATGGGTGTGGCCAACTGGTGGGCGTGGCTGTGATGGTAATGGCAGACTGGGTGGGACTAAAAAGTTAAATCAATCAATTCCAACTTTGCAAGATCTTTTTTTCCCCCGCAAGAAGTTGAAATTGATTGAACCTTTTTTTTTCTACACAGTGCCAGAGGCTAAAGCGAAAAGGTTTTATAAAACCCAGCCGAAGGCCTAGGACTGGGGCAATGGCGCGCGTGCCCACAGAGAGGGCTCTGCGTGCCATCTGTGACATACGTGCCATAGGTTCGCCACCACGGGAGTAGAGTTTTAACATGTACAACATAACACCACTTGTTGGAACCTGATACAATGTGATTGGCAAAAGCAGGGACAGCAGCAGAAGAAAGAAAAATAAAATGTGATAAGTATCAATGTTTTTCTGAACAGATCAGTAAATGTGGCATGTGGTAACTTTATGTTTTATGAGCTAACAATATTTATTTTATTTATTTATTTATTTGTTTTTATAAACCGCCCTTCTCCCGAGGGACTCGGGGCGGTGTACAGAGTAAGGTAGGTAAACATAATGAAACAATACTGAAAAAACAATAGTCAAAACAAACTGGGACCCCAATTAGAGCTAACAGGCCAGGCCGGACTGCTGGAAAAGGTAAGTTTTTAAGTCGCGCCGGAAGGTGCAGAGGTCGGGGGCCATCCGGATTTCAGTTGGTAAGCAGTTCCAGAGGGCTGGCGCACCCACTGAGAATGCCCTCCCCCTGGGGGCCACCAGCCGACATTCCTTGAGTGGTGGCACCCTGAGGAGGCCCTCTCTGTGGGAGCGCACAGGACGGTGGGGTGTTGACATTGGCAGAAGGTGCTCCCGTAGGTAGTCCGGACCCATGCCATGTAGGGCTTTGTATGTCATTGTTAGCACCTTGAACTTCACTCGGAAGGCAACCGGAAGCCAGTGCAGCGCACGGAGGAGAGGTGTGATATGGGAGTATCGGGAGGCTCCCAAAAGTGTCCGTGCCACTGCATTTTGCACCAGTTGAAGCTTCCGAGTGGATCTCAAGGGCAGCCCCATGTAGAGAGCGTTACAGTAGTCTAGGCGAGAGGTCACAAGGGCATGGGTGACTGTACGTAAGGCATCCAGGTCCAGATAAGGCCGTAGTTGGCGCACCAGTCGAACCCGGGAGAAGGCCCCCTTGGTCACAGCTCCTATGTGATCTTCCAGGGATAGCTGCGAGTCTAGGAGGACACCCAGGTTGCGGGCCCTATCAACAGGGGGTAGTAACTCATCCCCGATGTTAAGGGGTGGGATGCTCTGAGTATCCTGGCTTGCCGGTACGTACAGCCATTCAGTCTTGTCCGGGTTCAGTTGAAGCCTGTTCCTCCCCATCCATTCCCAGACCGCTTTCAGGCAGCGGGACATCACGTCGAGGGCATCACTGATGCTGTTTGGAGTTGAGATGAAAAGCTGGGTGCATATTATTTTTCAAGTTACTAAGAAATCATACATTTGTAACAATGCTCAGTTGATTTTTGGAACCAACAAAAAGAAGTTGTGGCTATAGTGCAATGGAAATGTTTCTTCCAATTATACGACTCCCACAGGACAAGCTAATAAATAAAAATAATTCACTGAAATCATATAGTACTTTTTAAATGTTCAAAACATTTTGAACTATATAACTGTTTTATATATTCTTATAATATCTTTGTACTATAGACCAATTCAAAGAGGTGGCCTTTGGCAGGGATAAAAGCATCTTTTGCAAGAGGTCATTTCATAAGAATCAGGGTCCTGATTCCTAATTTGATTTCTTAGTCACTCAGGCTATTTTAGTCTTCACTTACAAGGAACATTAAAATGTACTTGAATTAAACACACAGAATTGGTTAACTAAGGATCTGTAAGAATCCAAATAGTTCTGAAAAAGAAGCATGGAAAAGGTTGTAATTACCTGATATCACAAAGGTACCATCTTTATGGTACCAGGACTTTTATGCTGAATCAATTAACCCCTATTGAATACAAGCTTTATAATATTAAAACTTTTTTCCTCAGATACAGTCAAATAAAGATGGCAGCTCCTGGATCGGCTGCGGCTGCATTGGCTCTTGAAGGTGAATAGTTTTGGGAGGGATATTAAGGGATATAGGCCACATGATCGGGAAGGTTTTAATATGTTTGAGCAACGTGGTGGAACTAAGATAACATACAACCAACTATCTTTGCTGGCATGGGGAGTTTCTAGCTGTTTCAGAACTGTTGGTGAGACCCTTAAAAGTCGTTGGCGCTGTTTGAATTTGTTCTGCCAGCAGCAAGATCTGACTGCTGGCCTAGTGATGGATTCTATTGCACATCAGGGCTGTTTCCAAAGGAGGCAGAGGAGGAGAGGTCCTGAGGCTTATGGAGCAAAGGAACTGGATGAGGCTGTTGGCAGGCCCAGAGGAAGAGAGAGAGGCTTTTGGATGAGTTGGTGGCAGCAGCAACGTGCTCCAGGGGCAAAAAGAAGCAAGGCCTCTTTAAGGAAAAGGTGGAAGAGTCAGGATCAGAAAAAGGAAAGGAGGCGAGGTTGTCGTGCAGGAATACAAGCTAATTTGAGGGCTAATCCACATGGAGCTCCATTTCCATCTGTCCTGTTTGCCATCATTCACTCCCTAGAGACTAAAATGGATGATCTGAAACTTGAGCTGGCCATGAACAAGGAGTGTATATCAGAGGTGGTGAGCCTTTGAGAGCTGCATGCAATGAAATTTCATTTTGATGTATGCCGATTGGTGTACATTCAAAGTGACAATAAAGTTGTTATTATTATTGATCATTGCACAGTCAGCTAGATGTTCAGACTGGATTTGGCATTTTTGTCTACCTATTGAGTTCTTACCAAGGACCTGGGATAGGCAGATGTGGATGTTTGATATTACAGATATCGTCGCAGGATGGAAGCAGTTCCTAGTAAGGCCACCTTTTGCAATTGACTAATGGTGAATTTGTCAATGCCAATGGTGTTCGTGTGGTGCTCCAGTTGTTTTGGGATTGCACCCAAGGCACCTATTACTATTGGTACTACCCTTGCTTGCCTTTGCCACAGTCTTTCTATTTCTATTTGTAGGTCTTTGTATTTTGTTATCTTCTCCAGTTCTTTCTTGTCTATTCTGCTGTCTCCAGGCACAGCTATGTCCACTATTTAGACTTTTTTGTCTTTCTTATCAACAATTGTTAAGTCCAGGGTGTTATGTTGCAGGTGCTTGTCTGTTTGATTTCTGAAGTCCCAGAGCAGTTTAACTTTATCATTTTCTATGACTTTCTCTGTTTTATGATCCCACCAGTTCCTGCTTATAGGCAAATGATATTTCTTGCAGATCTTCCAATGCACCATTGTTGCTACTTTGTCATGCCGCTGCTTGTAGTCAGTCTGTGCGATCTTCTTGTAGAAGTTTACCAGGTGGTCCACTGTTTCTTCAGCTTCTTTGCATAGGTGGCACTTACTGTCTGTTGCTGTCTTCTCAATTTATTGATTGATTGATTGATTGATTGTCAATTCAAAGTGACGATAAAGTTGTTGTTGTTGTTGTTATTGTTGTTATTACAAGGAATTATATATTGTATAGAATGAAAATCCATGTCTGCCCTGCTATTAAGCCTGTACAATTTAATGTTTTGGGGAATACAGAACTGGAAGATTTTTAGAAATAGTTTTTAGGTATGTTCAGCCTTTCTGGACTAGGTATGAAACCAAAACCACAACTTTCCACATCATAACCCACAACAGGAAAAATTAAAAGTCAAAAATATAAATCTATATAAAAATCTAGAATACTAGATTATCTTAGACAGTACTTTTAAATAAATATAGATTGTGTATATATATCTTTGAAAAATAAATTTCAAATAGGACAATAAACATCTTTCTCATATTCAGAATGATTGGTTCATTGTACAAATTATTTTCAGCAAGTTTGTTTAATAAATGTAATGTTTATTAGTATTAGTATTAGTATTAGTATTAGTATTGGTAGTATTATAAATTCTGTTTATAAAGTGCTAATACCAGGTGACTAATGTCCTTGCACTATGCTTTTCTAATGTTATGTTTAGGTTGTTTTATTCACCAAGGGGTCTTCAAAAGAGGTTAGAAACATTCTTTTCTAGAGCATTGTTTCTTCAATGTCTGGAAACGAGAGATGCAAATTTGTTAAATATTCATAACACAAAACGAGTCTTCACTGCTATTGGCAAGCAAATTATCAAATAAGGAGTCAATAGTGTAGTTCTTTTGCCGAATAGTACTCTTCCAAGCTGCAATGACCAGGCATGACCGGTAGGGAGAGCTGCGGTGTGCAGCTTTTTCTCTTTCTCTTAAAAAAAAGAAGGAAATCTTCCCTTAACAATAGGAAAATACTTAACTGACAACATACAAATGCTAGTATGAGCTAAGACGCTAGCCTATTGCAGCCAATGACAAACTCCTTGGCATTATAAAGGAGGCAGATGGCAAGCAACTAATGTGACAGAGACCTTCAAAAAAAGGAAATGCAAGACCTGTACAAGGAGGGGGGTGGGGAGATGCTATTATTAAAACTCAACAGACTGTAAGGAAGTCAGAAAAAGAACAGAATTTGGAAGTAACATTTGGGATAGAATAAATCAATTTGTACAAGAATTTAGACATGATGGCAAAAAAGGGTAAGATTCAGGGCATGAAAATAAATACACCAGCTATGAAAAGAATGCTAAATTGGGAGGGGGAAAGTAAGAATGCTTGACTGCCCTTTTGGCTTAGTTTATCATTTTCAATCCTATTTGCTCTGGCAAACACTTTGGGAGTGTTTCTAAAAATATAGCCTACAAATCTGTACCTATTGTTGTTTGCACTTTTCCTCAGTAATGTTTTGAGAAGTATTTTCCTTATATGCACATTTTGTACATACAATATTTTACAGATTGTGCTGAAGTACAAAGTGCAGAAAATTATGGATTTCAATAAAGAAGTATAGCTTGAATATTGCAGATTTAAATTCTGCAAATTAGATATCTTTGCAGTCCAAACATTACTTACCCATTCCTAGGATGTCTGTAGAATAAAGAGTAATATTTAAAACATACACATCTTGCTGTGTGTTTGTCTGTTAGGAAACCCCCTTTGGCAATCATAATTGTTAGGACAGTTCATTCATATAATATTTTGTTTGCAATCCTCTGGAAAATTGACATTTTCACTGTCATCACATTGCCTTTTAGTCCTTTCTCAGAACTTTTTATATGTCCTTCTGAGATATTAATTGCATGTTATTTCATCTTGTGCTGCGCATATTTACATAATTCAGTGATTTGCACCGTTGTATGATAATGCCTTATTCTTTCTGATTTGTTGCACAATGGCTTGATGGTTTTAACAGAATAACACATTAGAAATACTAAAAATAAATACATAAATGGAAGTAGATTTATATTTGCAGGTCATGCTCTGTGCACCTTTTCCATCATCGTTGAGCGGACATGTTCTTTCCATAACTTGTGCTTCCTGCCTGCTATGATGCTAACTGATTTTGCAGCTGTCAAAATGGATTGTGGCCTATCAGAACTTCAAGGACATTGTTTTTGTTAGGTTTAGTTGCATATTTTGCATAAAGGCTGTGTCTTACTAACAACAGCTGAAGATGAACCCTTAGAAATATATTATATTAGAAATATATGTTTGTTTTCTGAGGTTTTCGCGGGTGTTTGTATGTGGATCTTTAGTCATTCGGGTTTTTCCCCGCGTAGAATTGAAGGTGTAGGAGCAACGTTTCGACGGAATCCCATCCGTCATCCTCAGGCTGGTGGCTTCAGCTTCCTTCTTCTGGGAGAAGCATGTGGTAGTGGCTGTTTGTTCCTCTTTTTTAAACTGCCAGAGGGGGTGTGTTCTATGGGTGGAGGTGTGCTCTGATTGGGTGGGGGATTAGGTGTGTTCTGATTGGGTGGGAGTGTGTTTTGAATGGTGGGTGTGTTCTGATTGGGTGGGGGTGTGTTTTGAGTGGATGGGCTGGTCTCAGCTGCCAGCCTTAGACCTGTCAAGGCCCAAGTGCCAATCAAAGAAGCCTTGACAGCTATCCTAAATAAATACAACCCCCCAAAACACATCCTAGATCTGACCAACCACTGCCTATCTGACACATACTTCATCTACAATGGACAAAGATACAAACAAATGGAAGGAGCACCCATGGGATCACCCCTTTCACCTGTCATCGCTAACCTCTACATGGAACACTTTGAAACCCTCGCTCTAGAAAAATCCAACCACAAACCCAAACTCTGGCTCAGATACGTAGATGACACCTTTGTAATCTGGCCACACGGCAAAGAAAAACTGGATGACTTCCTCACACACCTCAATAGCCTACACCCCAAAATACAATTCACCATGGAAACAGAAGCTAACAATCAACTTCCCTTCCTTGATGTCTTAGTCTACAAGAAATCCAACGGCTCCCTAGGACACACTATCTACCATAAAAAAACACACACAAACCGCTATCTGAACGCACTCTCACACCACCACCCAGCACAGATCAACTCCGTAGCCAAGACACTCATCTCCAGAACAAAACACCTAGCTGACGAACAACACCTAAAAACCGAACTACACACTCTCACTAATGTACTAACAGCCAATGGATTCCAAAGAAACATGATTACCAACTTAATCCGAAGAGAGACACCCACAAAAACCCAAGACAGAGAACAAGAAAATGGCAAAGCCCTCCTCCCATACTTAAAAGGGACCACAGACAGAATCAGCAAGATCCTCCAAAAACACAACATCAAAACAGCATTCTACACAGACAGAAAAATATCCACCATCCTAAGAAACCCCAAAGACATAATTGGGTTAGAAAACCAAGGAGTATACGAAATCCCATGCACCACCTGCCCCACCACATACATCGGACAGACCAACAGAAGAATAAGTGCACGCATTGAAGAGCACAAAAACTCACTCAGAAAGGGAGAACAAACTTCATCCCTGGTCCAACACTTTGAAGCCATGGGACATGAAATTGATTTTTAAAAAAACCAAAACTATCGCCAAAATTGAACATTTTAACAACAGAATAATCAGAGAAGCCATTGAGATAGAAAAACGCCCCCACAGCATGAACAAACGAGATGATACCTCTCGCCTACCAGCCATTTGGAAACCCGCCTTGATTGACAGACAAGTCCCAACCACCAAGAATGATACCAGACCCAAACTCATGATAACATCACATGACATCACCACCACACAACCATTCAAAAAGCAAATCTGAACCCACAATGATAACGACGCACAACCACAAAACAGAAACCTAACTACAGCTGCAACATCAGCCACTTTAAACCCCTCCAAACCACACAATAAGCAAACTGACACCCACTATAAAAACATGGCACCACCACAAACACAAGGCCGAACAAAAGCAGCACAACTCACCAGCTCAGGTCTAAGGCTGGCAGCTGAGACCAGCCCATCCACTCAAAACACACCCCCACCCAATCAGAACACACCCACCATTCAAAACACACTCCTACCCAATCAGAACACACCTAATCCCCCACCCAATCAGAGCACACCTCCACCCACAGAACACCCCCCCTCTGGCAGTTTAAAAAAGAGGAACAAACAGCCACTACCACATGCTTCTCCCAGAAGAAGGAAGCTGAAGCCACCAGCCTGAGGATGATGGATGGGATTCCGTCGAAACGTTGCTCCTACACCTTCAATTCTACGCGGGGAAAAACCCGAATGACCAAAGATCCACATATATATAATATATATATATATATGTATATATATATATATATATATATGTATGTATGTATATATATATATATATATATATATATATATATATATATATATATATATATATATATATATATATATATATGTGTATATATATATATATATATAATTATATTATATTATATTATATTATATTATATTATATTATATTATATTATATTATATTATATTATATTATATTATATTATATTATATATATTATATTATATATTATAATATAATATAATATAATTCTATTTCTATGCAAGATTTTCAAATGGATCAATACTTCTATGAGATAAACTGGTAATGTTGTTTTGGCCTATTTGTAAAAATGCACATATATTTAAGAGTTATAATTTCCAGATTTAGAGATCCCTGAACAATATGAACTTTTGAAGGCACTGATCCTCATTGCCACAGCTCATTTGCTCAACTCTCTCTCCAGGGCAAATGCCTTCTACAGAAAGGGAGAGCTGAGGGGGGGGAGTAAATAAGATCTGTGGAGATAGCATTCCTACTTCTTGTTCTCACTTAAATAGGAATGAAAAGGCAGCTGCAAGGAGTAGTATCAGAGCCAGATGTTCATAGACTTGCAGTCGGCCCTTGCTGCACATGGACCTCAGCAGGTGCTTGAGGACATCAACCTACAATACCAGCCCTGTATTTAACGGTTGTCATTTATAAAATTACCAGTGGGGAAAATTTCCAGATAAGAGATTGGTTGCATAAGAATTTGTCTGTATGGACAGAGACTAATTTGAGAATGTTTTCCTGCACCATATTTATTTTGAAATATGGCCTGGTGAATTTTTGAAGGCTAGTATAGGAAAAATAATAAATTAAAGGAAGCAGCAGAATTTTTTGTTAAAAAAAATCAGTTTTTTTATTTCTGCAAGAAATTCACTGGTGGAACAGACAGAGATCAACTAAGAACAGATTTGGGCCACAAACCATTAGTTAGCCAATTACTACCCAAATTAATTTAAAATAGTGAATGTTAGAACTTGATTCTATTTAGATGTTATATAGGAACCTGGAAAGACTATCAGTTTCTACGTATTTTGAAAAAGAACTGTGTTGTTGACCCAGGCCACAGCAAAGCAATCTACAGTAACCAAATGGTATGAATCTACCCAACAGCAAGGGGAAATAAACAGTGTCCTGTTATATATTTTAATTTCAGATTTGCATTTACTAAACTGTAGTCGTCAGGTAAAGAAGATCTTCCATTCTAATCAAGTTTCAACCTTTCCTTTCCTTTTCCTGAAAATAGCAACCTGGGTATAGGTAACATTTTATCGAAAGCTGACAAAAGCACCTAATCTTCATGACAAAAGAACATTAAAAGCATTTGGATGGTGTCTGCTTAAAAAGTAGAAGAAATAATTGTTTTATAAATCCTTAGATTCTGTTGTGCTAATCTTAAACTCAGGTGACACTACATGGAGACAATACATCATGTATGGAATTACCAACAGATTTATTTCTTGATACATCCTGGTTCGTCATTAAAATGGAATAATGGTGAGCTGGAGCACTCATTTATTTTATTTTATTTATTTTAATTCCATTTATATCCCGCCCTTCTCCAAAGACTCAGGGCGGCTTACAAGCTTAGCAGTAGCCTTCATTCTATGTATATGCCTGCTTATTAGGGCTTTCACACACACCCCAAGCAGCATTATTACAAAGTCAGCTTAATTGCCCCCAACAATCTGGGTCCTCATTTTACCTACCTGGGAAGGATGGAAGGCTGAGTCAACCTTGAGCCTGGTGGGATGCGAACCTGCACTAATTGCAGGCAGCTGGTGTTACTTAAGGAGGCATTAGCCCACTGCTCCACCAAGGCTCTTAAAATAGTTCTTAAGATTTCATCATCAAATAGAAAGCAGGAGTACCTCTCCCCCTACTTTTGCTGAAGAGCCATAGCTTCTAAAATCCCAGGGAGATGTAACTTATCTTAAAAAGTTCCTTTGCCCCAATTTGCACAATTCTTTTATTGCACTAAAATATCATTATCTGCAAAAGGTTCTTGAATGCTTAACATTTCCAAACTGCTACACATTCGGCAGCTTTCCCATGATCCCAAATAATTTCTTCTTGTTTATGAAATCATGTCATAATCTCACTCTCCTCCTCAGAAAGAAAAATACAGGTAATCTTTGACTTACAACCATAACTGAGTCTGGAATTACAGTTGTAAGTTGTTGTGGTCATAAGTCAAGGTATCCATATGACCAGAAATAATTTTCTGGCTTCTTCATGGCAGTTGTTAAGTAAATCCATTCATTTGAATGCACATAATTTTGCCAGAAACCAATCGAAAACATTACAAATTACTGTCATGTGATCGCAGAATGCCCGTATGGGTCATAAAGTTAACCTGACCAACATGCAGTGGCTTACTTTGAATGGTTGTAAAATAATCAATCGTTAATGAGAACTACTTGTAAAATTGAAGAACAAGGAGTACCAGTTAACTAAAAGTATAAAACACAAAATGCTCTAAAGAGCTGGATTTTTTTCAGTGTTGTGGTTCAGCTCTGTCAAATAAATAGTAAATTACAGGAATTATATGGGTATATCTGAGCATGCACAGAATATGTTTTTTCTAATGCCTAATTGTGCACATGAAACTCACATCCAAGACAGAGTAGCACTAGAAGTCTAATGCAGCCTTTTACTCATTATCTAGAATGCCAGAATTACAAGGCCAGAACACACAACCACTCCCATTTTACATATTACATATTAACTGAGAATTTATCTTCATCTTAGAAGATAATTTATCTTCATCTTCACCAAGGCAAAAAGCATTGTTTTCATTAATTGTACTAGTTTCCCCCCCCCATATGATGTCAGGGATAATAGGCTATCTTTTTATACTTTTGATATAAGCTAAACAACTCTGATCACCAATTGTCCCAAAAAAATAAAGTGAAGAGAAAATTACCTGATATATTCTAAGATGAAGATAAATTCTCAGTTAATATTTTGTATTTAATTATCGTACAGATCCCCAAGCTATTGCTTGTTGAATATCTCAGTTGCTTCTGAATCTTCAGCCCCTTATTAATATAAATTTAAGCAGATAGGCATAAAGTCTTTAAAATACTTAGAAGAACCTTTTCCAATTATTATACTTGTTGTATAATAATAATTTCTAGAATTCCACACTAACAAGGAATTTCTATAATTATTAAACTAGATCATATGTTTGGGGACATTTGAAACTATTTTTATTATTTTAATTTAATGTCCTGTATTCACTTCTGTGTGTTCTCAGCAGGAAAACAGACAATAACATGGTGCCAATAAAATAAATATAAATAAATAATCTCCTGTTTTTTCTGTTTACTTGCTCTTAGATTTAGCAAGGATTATTTACGTTTGTAGGTATCTAGTAAAATAGAGGATCACTTTATTTTACAGATACCTGGAGAAAGATCATAATATTTAGCATGTACAAATAAAGATAAATATGGACTGGTCACCAACTTCTAAGTTATGAACTTTAAAAGCATTTGGCTAGCTGCAGCCACATTTTACTTCTTCTGTCCCCAAACGCAAATATTAATTATTTGCTATTGCAGTTATATCCTGGAAGGAAATGCACTCTATCCATGCAGAAAAATGTGCACCTTCACACATCCTGTCATAGTTCAAATTAAGCACTTCAACAACATGCTAACTGTATGAACAAAAATGTTTTTAAAAATCACAATTCATTTAGAGAATGAAAGGTTCAAGATCCTTACTGGCACTTCCACAGAGAGAGAAATTTGAAGTACTCAACATAAAATATATTTTAACAGTGAGGCATAAATATTGATAATCTGGTAATTTATTCCTGGCAGCTAACATCACATTTTAAAATCAAAGCATGCAAGAGTTTCTGATTTTTGTTTACAAGCTATGCGAGAACCCCTCAGCATGTCAAAAGCACAAAGATGTTTGAGTAAACAGAACTTAGCCAAGAAATCAGGGCACACTCCATTAATTCAAAAACACTCTTCTTTTTCTTCCAAGTTGACTTGTCCCTTTCTTACTGAAAAAACTTGAGTTCTTGGTTATTGCTTTAATGACTTGCCACTTATCCTTGTCATAACTATATATGAATAGCAAAACTGAGAGAGAAAGAACAGTTACAGAAGAAGTGGGTAGACAATCCATATATGTGTTGTACATAGTAAACCTCACCTTCACCTACTCACTGAGTGGGAGAAAAAAAAGACATTTCATTCGTAGGCTTGGGGGTTAAATCACAGCTCATAATTCTGAAACAAGAAACATTTTCTTTCTCTACTGGTATTCCATCTATTATGACTCCTCCAGAGCAAAGTGTGGATAAACATTTGTAGGCTACTCAGTTCTTCTAGATGGAAGATAACAATTATCAATTGGGGCCAGATATAAAATAGCGGCTCAAGGAAAGAGTTGTGTAGTTAGAATTAAAGAACTGGGAGCATCAGCCTAAGAACTGTCATTTCACAAAATGTGTCATCTTTCAGTTTAGACAATCTTCCCTCAACTTTAGAGCTTGTAACCAAATTCAGAAGAAAAAGACATATTTGGAATGCCAAAGCTTATAGCAACTACTGCATGTCATCCAGAGCACACAGATCAGGAGCCCAAAATAGAAAAAGAAAAGTAAAATAAGTCAAATTACCATATATTTTTCTGAAAAAAGTAGAGTAGCATCCATTTAGGATATCTGTCCTAAATATTCATGCCATCAGCCTTCTGGCAACAAAAGTATGGCAGCGGAGTGTGGTGAGACGGTGGTATTTACTGTAGAAGTAACAGGGAAATATGCTTGATGTTTGATCTCTTTTTAAACTATGACTTTAGTCTTTGTATGACTGATCCAACAAAGAATTTCTGATGCCTATTAGAGGAATGATTTAAGAAAGACACTCGAGTCGACATCAAAATCAATTCTCATAATCCCTTTTTAGTCTACATTAAATTTCTGAAAGAAATGGTTATGAACTGCATATGGTGGGAGGGCAAAGATATTGTGTTCCTTAGCAGCCAGATTTTGTAGACATTTTGACAAATGTAATAAAAATAAAATAAAATATTTACTAGAAAATGGATAGAATTGATTTAGAACAACTGCTAGAATATATATAATCAAAGTTTGTAAAATGTTGGGAAAATTGCATTTTGACATTCAAGAAACAATTTACCACCAGAAGAAAATGGCTTAGTGTTCTATAAAGAAGGGCTTTATGTTTTTAATTCTTTCCAATTGCCTAAATGAAACTAGCAATTTATCTTAAATTAACTTTCATAAAAGCAGTAACACCAAAAATTAACCTCCAATTCTGCTAATTAAAAGAATGTCATGTTTCAATAGAAGAGAATGTCATCTTTGCCTAACCAGGATTCAGTAGATTTTGTCCAAGGTATTTTATGTTTCTATTAACTGCAAAGGTTAGTCACTGAGTTTCTGACCCAAAGTAATAGGCAAAATCTAACATATGCAAATATTTTAACTATGCTTAACCATTATATCCATTCCCTCGTCTGTGTTGCCAGACACAGATATACAATCATTTTTTCAGGCTGATTTTTTTTTAATCATGCAGATTTTCCTGTCTTTTTTTAATAGTGCCTTTTAATATAAAATTATTGGGAAACCAGCAGAAGATCTCCCTCATGAAACAAAAGTGCTATATTAAGTGAGAGAGTGCTGATATAAGGAATGGAATTTGTATTAAACTTATTAAAAGCACCAAAATATGCTATAATTCAACTGAAAAACTGCAAAGTATTATCAGTGCTGCCTGATTTGAAAGACAGGCAACGCTTGATTTGATAATACATAATGGCATACAAGAAAATAAGTTTATACACAAATGGGTTAAACTCCCATTACTATTATCAATACTGTAAAATAGCAAAATAAACACTATTTTATACATTAATTTCATTTTGTCTTTTATGATAACTAAAAAACTATATTCACCATTCAGTAGAAATCTACTAAAAGCAATATTGCTGGAAAGTAGTTGATATGCAAATTTACAACCAGAGGTTTGAAAATGGGATAAATAAGTCATACTTATGTCCTACTGAAATGAATGTAACATATTTTCAACTCAGTTTAATTTGCTAGTTTGCAGTGAAAAGACAACTCACTCCTGGAGATTGTGTTAAACTTCAAATTCAGTTTGAGGAGATATCTGAAAAATTTTGAGATAAATGAACTCTGTTTTTATTTTTAAAAATGACAATTTAGCATAAACCTAATTTTAGGATTACAAACTAATTCCTTTTTTTAGAGCTTGGGTAGAAAATGGTATTAATAGACTAGATTCTTCAAAATACTTCATATATTGCAATAACTAGGACTTCCAGCTAAGTTAAACATATTCTTATTTCTCAATTTGGATCTGATGAAATAGTAGCTTCTGACTCTTTCAAATTATTAAATTGGAAAATGTTTCGGAGGAGTTTAGATCTAATATATTTGCTTCCATAGAAGCAAAGGAATAATACCATTGTATTAATATTCTTCAGCTGTTTATAAAGTTGAAGTATTTGATTTGATGAGATGGCTTTATTGTTTTTAACATGAATTCTCTGTAGTTATTAAATGTGGCTATATAAATGTGATTAATAAATGAATTCACTTTCAGGTTCTGAATTGGGCATGAATATAATAGATTATTAATATGATTCCAAATGGGCAAGATTTAATTTCTTTTTTCAAAAATGAATTTGATTTTACATATCTATTGTAATACATATGTGTGTGTTGTTTTGTGTGTATGTATACTTAATCGTATATCATAGAGGCAAAAAAATTAAGAAATTTTTAAAAATTATCTTTGAGGAAGGGCAAAGTTCAGTATGTGAGAAAAAGTGCTTTTCTTCTTCAGCAAAGGGTCTGAGATTCTGTTCATGTTTCTGGGAAATAAAACAGTTGATTTAGAATCCCCTTTAAACATGGGATCATGTAGCAATATTTTCAGAGGTAATTTTTCAAGGAGTGCTAGGACAACTGTATGAATATAGTGAAGAAATACAAAGAAAAAACTCTTAGCTACTAGAAAAATCCCCAATCAACACCAAAATTACCATATTTCTTCTACAGATCTGGAAATGATGCACTGTCTAGCAAAAGGATTGGGGAATATTATATGGCTTGACAAACATAGGTATTTTATACGCATCATGGATAACACATTTTATACTCATTATAAACAATTAGATCTGGACATTATGAACAATTTGATCTGGATATATTCTGCATAAACAGATATACTGTCTATGAAATAAAGAGCAGATATAACATAGAGAAAGGGAAGCAGAGAGATTAATTTAGCCTGCTGTGGTTTGAATTCCCTATAGACCTGGCAAACTAAAAAGGTAGGAGCAAACTCAACAATTTAAAACAAGTATGCAGTACAAATGAATTTTAAATAATACTAGCTTATGGGTATAGGGCAAAGATATCTGACTGTTTAGCAAAGTAACCCAAAGAGCAAAAGTTATTTTAATGGCTGTAAACATTTCTAGGAAGAAAAAAATCCTTTTATGTGTTCTAATCAGGTCTTTTTCAAAAATTCTGAACACAGCTGTCTGCTTCGCTGTCTCTCCAATGACGCCAGATGCCCAGTTCATCAAGGAAATGCAGAAAAACAATGATTTGAAAGCAATTAGAAGTACCGAGACTCATATTAAAATGTGATAATACCATTCTAGTGGGAATTCAAGGCACCAGTGCATTTTTGACATTTCTGTGTTGCCAGAGATGAACATGTGTTAGAAATGGAGTTCCTCCTCCCCATGACACTGAATGAGGATGAGTGGCTATCATGTGGGAATTTTATTTCTGAAGCCAATGAATGAAATTAAGTTAATATAAGGCATTTTTTAAAATGTTCCATGTATTCAATTTTATTTTTAAGAAGAAAACAGCTTTACCTTAACCAGATTTTTCTTATGTACATGAAGCAAATATTAACCAAACCAGTTCCATTGTTAGATGGGAGGCAGAGAACATCACAGCCATCAACATGCAAGGTCTCATGTGTTATTCTTATACTTTTTCCATGTAAAAGTGTACAGCAGTATGAATACTGCTTTAACCAGTCTCTGGCATGTCTTATGCTACTGCAAAGTGACTGATATTAGGATTAGTGACAGGCAGTGCCAAAGAATGTTCAAAATATCACACCATTGCACTCATTTCACATGCTAATAAAGTTATGCTTAAAATCCTACAAGCTAGACTCCAGCAGTATGTGGATCGAGAACTACCAGAAGTACAGGCAGGATTTCGAAGAGGCAGAGGAACCAGAGATCAAATTGCCAACATACGCTGGATCATGGAGAAAGCTAGGGAGTTCCAGAAAAGCATCTACTTCTGCTTCATTGACTATGCTAAAGCCTTTGATTGTGTGGATCACAACAAACTGTGGCAAGTTCTTAAAGAGATGGGAGTACCAGACCATCTTATTTGTCTCTTGAGAAACCTATATGTGGGTCAAGAAACAACAGTGAGAACTGGACACGGAACCACTGATTGGTTCAAAATTGGGAAAGGAGTCCGGCAAGGCTGTATACTGTCCCCCTGCCTATTTAACTTGTATGCAGAGCACATCATGAGAAAGGCAGGGCTAGATGAATCAAAAGTTGAAACTAAGATTGCCGGGAGAAATATCAACAACCTAAGTTATGCAGATGATACCACTCTAATGGCAGAAAGTGAAGAGGAACTAAAGAGCCTCTTTTTGCAGGTGAAGAAGAAGAGTGCAAAAGTTGGCTTGAAACTTAACATTAAGAAAACCAAGATCTTGGCATCCAGCCCTCTCAATTCCTGGCAAATAGATGGGGAAGAAATGGAGGTAGTGACAGATTTTATTTTCCTGGGCTCCAAGATCACCACAAATGGGGACTGCAGCCAAGAAATTAAAAGATGCTTGCTCCTGGGGAGGAAAGCTATGGCAAATCTAGACAGCACACTAAAAAGCAGAGACACCACCCTGCCAACAAAAGTGTGTATAGTCAAGGCTATGGTCTTCCCAGTTGCAATGTATGGCTGTGAAAGCTGGACCATAGGAAAGGCTAAGTGCCAAAGAATTGAAGCCTTTGAACTATGGTGCTGGAGAAGATTCCTGCGAGTCCCTTGGACTGCAAGGCGATCAAACCAGTCAGTCCTAGAGGAGATCAACCCTGGAGCAATTTATGCAAAAATGCCTCTCACCTTGAAAAGCAGATCATTATAGATAATCCTCAACTTACAACCATTTTTTTAGTAACTGTTCAGAGTTACAGTGGCACTGGAAAAGTGAATTATGACCATTTTCCACACTTACAACTATTGTAGCATCCCCATGGTCATACAATCAGAACTTGGATGCTTGGAACTGGTTCATATTTATGAAGGTTGCATGTCCCAGGGTCATGCAATCACTTTTTGTGAACTTCTGATAAGCAAAGTCAATGGGGAAGCCAGATTCATTTAACAATCATGGTACTAACTTAACCTTTCTCACTGATAGGCCCCAATATGTGCGAGCTGGGACTAATATTTCTAATACCATGTTTTTGAGCACAGATTCCCCTCAGGGCTGTGTCCTGTTGTTCACCTTGCTGACCCATGACTATTGTGCAAGATTTGCTACCAACCATACTGTGAAGTATGCAGATGATACAACAGTGGTAATCCTTATTCAGGATGATAATGAGGGTGATTACCAGGAGGAGGTTGAGAGTTTGATGAAGTGTGTAATAAAAATATTTTTCTTTTCTAAATATATCAAATAAGGAACCATGCTGAACCGGTCAAGGCATTTTAACACCACAAATTCCATTTGATTTCCTAAATACAAGTACACAAACATAAAACAGACATGGATCTGTAGAACTTTAGCATAAATTATACTGAGAATGGCTGGACACTAAATACATTTTATTTTTTTTATTGAATTGTAAAAAATTATAACTAACATTTTAAAAAGTTTCTAGTATTACATATAAATTAAAATATTTTAAAAAGAAATTTATCTTTTTATATTTCAAAATTACCCTGCCTCCAATGCCATAAAGTAAGGAGGAAAAAAGCAAGAATCACATATTACATTACCTAGAGAAAAAGAAAAGAAAAACAAAGGAAAAATATCCCTAGGAAATAGGGAAAAAAGATGAATATCAAAGAACATGATGGAAAAGAAACAGTAAGATTTTTATTTTAAAAAATTGATTATCTATATCAGGGGTCCCCAACCCCCAGTCCATAGACTGGTAGCGGTTCGCAGCATGCCAGCAACCAGTCCACACAAACAAGCAAAGCCCCATCCATGGGATGCAGGCAGCACCCAAAGCCACATACTCTCTGGTCCATGGAAAAACCTCTCTCAACAGAACCAGTCCCTGGTGCCCAAAAGGTTGGGGACCTCTGCTCTATATAATACTTCAGCTTTTTTTTCAAACCAGTTTCAAAGACATGAACAAAACTACATGGAAATCAAACAAGCTGCCAAAATATAAACGATCCATGTCCACGCTATGTAATGAACTATAAAGAGTTTTGAGGGAGGAAGTAGAGATCCCAGGTCAACATGTTAGGAAAAGGTTTTTGATACAGTAGCTAATAAAGTTTGCAGACTTATTTTCAATATAATATATTATCACTCTGCAAACAGAATGTTAGTCTACATCATCATCTACTTCCTTTATAAAAAAATTTAAATGTACACTCACCTCCCGGTAGGAATTCCCACTGATACCTAAACAAAACAAAATGACAAAGACCTGTTGAAAAACAGAATCTACACAAATGTTTGTATCCATAGTTT
Source organism: Vipera berus (assembly GCF_964194415.1). NCBI lineage: Eukaryota > Metazoa > Chordata > Lepidosauria > Squamata > Viperidae > Vipera > Vipera berus. Next base: position 34,612,746 of record NC_138205.1, on the reverse strand, counting down.
GTATTTTCTATTGGCTGTCCTGTTATTTCTAGACATTTTAACAGATTGTATATTAGACAGTTTTTAAAGTTCTATTTTGTATGCATTTACCTGGAATCAATCTTTTATTATTCTTGCTTTTATTTTACTATTTTTAGTAAATCCAAATCTAAAAAAGTAAAATTAGCCAAACTTGATCAAACAAATGGAGGTTTTTAAAATGATTAGCTTAAATAGCATGGTTGTACAGGTAATCCTCAATTTACAATCTTTCATTTAGTGACCATTGAAAGTTATAACGGCACTGAAGAAACATACTTACGGCTATTGTAGCATCCCCATGGTCACATAATAAAAATTTGGACGCTTGGTAATTGGCCTATATTTATTCATGTTGCATTGTCGCAAGGTCATGTGGCCATCTTTTTCAATCTTGTTGTTGTTAGCTGCGAAGTCGTGTCCAACCCATCGCGACCCTATGGACAATGTTCCTCCAGGCCTTCCTGTCCTCTACCATCTTCTGGAGTCCATTTAAGCTCACACCTACTGCTTCAGTGACTCCATCCAGCCACCTCATTCTCTGTCGTCCCCTTCTTCTATTGCCCTCAACCTTTCCCAGCATTAAGCTCTTCTCCAGTGAGTCCTTCCTTCTCATTAGGTGGCCAAAGTATTTGAATTTCAACTTCAGGATCTGGCCTTCTAAAGAGCAGTCAGGATTGATCTCCTCTAGGACTGACCGGTTTGATCGCCTTGCAGTCCAAGGGACTCGCAGGAGTCTTCTCCAGCACCATAGCTCAAAGGCCTCAATTCTTTGGCGCTCGGCCTTTCTTATGGTCCAACTTTCACTGCCATACATTGCAACTGGGAAGACCATAGCCTTGACTATACGCACTTTTGTTGACAGCGTGATGTCTCTGCTTTTTAGTGTGCTGTCTAGATTTGTCATGGCTTTCCTCCCGAGGAGCAAGCGTCTTTTAATTTCTTGGCTACAGTCTCCATCTGCAGTGATCTTGGAGCCCAGGAAAATAAAATCTGTCACTACCTCCATTTCTTCCCCATCTATTTGCCAGGAATTGAGAGGGCCGGATGCCATGATCTTGGTTTTCTTAATGTTTAGTTTCAACCCAAGTTTTGCACTCTCCTTCTTCACTCGCAACAAGAGGCTCTTTAGTTCTTCTTCACTTTCTGCCATTAGAGTGGTATCATCTGCACATTTTCAATCTACTGACAAGCAAATTTAATGGGGAAGCCAAATTCACTTTACAACCATGTTACTAACTTAACAATTGCAGTGACTCATTTAACAACTGCGGCAAAAAAGGTCATAAAATGGGACAAAATTCACTTAACAACTGTCCCACTTTGCATCAGAAATTGTAGTTGTTAATTCTCAGTTGGTCCTTCAGAAGTTCCTTGAAGCCCAATTTTTTTCAAACAACCTTTTCCTCATATGAATATTGCATCTTGATTTTTATTTGCAGTTTATTTCATATGATTATTTTTCTATTTTTTTATTGTAGTTTTATTCCTGCTATTGTAATTTATATCTATTCTTTGTAAACGTCTGAGAGTATTTTTATTGTGGCAGCAATAAAATGATACTTTAATATTAATTTTAATAAATATTATTAAATATTAAACTATAATAAATGATACATTCTTTTTAATTTTCTTTTACATTCCACACCATTCCTAGAACAGTGAGCAGATAACAATAACATAAAAATACAAAACCAGAAAAATAGGAATATATACCTTACTGTCTGTGATGTTATATTTTTATATGCATTTTGTTGTGTTTTTTTTAAATCCTATAGAAAAAAACAGAACTTGCTAACATAAGGTTCCAACATAACATAATCTAGTGCTATCTGACATAACACGGTATTTTTGACATCCTAAAATATGTACTGCATACAATCATAATTTTAGATTTGAATACTAGTCACAAAATTTCTGAATATTGCTTCGAAGATATTTGCCCGCCATTACAAATCCACTGATAATGACCCAGCAACTAAGTCAAAACAGTCTAGTTTTTGCCTTAGTACAACATATGAATTCAGCTAATTTTAATACAGTTGGTAAGCCATGATGAAACAAACCATGATTTAATACAGTCATGAAAGGCACTGGAGACAAAAGTTTTTTAAGTTTTCAGTTCCTAAACTTTAATATTCAGCATGCCTAATTATAGCTGCCCATCAAATCTTTTTTAAAAAATAAAGGATGTGAAATTGCAGGCACAATTTAAGAAAAGAGCAGGCAGAGCTGAGGGGCACAGTAAAATGCATCATCAGTTTAGAGTCCTTGCAGTGTCAAGCACAGACCCCCTTGAATTCCATTGGCCTGTCTAGCACCAATTTAGTGGTCAACCAGATTCTTATCTATAGACTTCAATAGTTTATGTTGCAAAGTACATAAATGGTTCTGATTCTTTGCACAATGACGAATTTAATAATTTTATCAATTGAAAGTAGACCTCCTTTCTTAGCAATCTGTAACAAAACTTTTTTTCTTACTAACTTATTAAATTGTTCAGTTGCAGTTCCCCATTTGTTCAAATTATTTTTTCCCTCAATGTGAGGAATCTTTCTTCTATACTGAATGTTTTTAATCAGAAAGAGTAATTCTAATGAATTTGTGTCTTCTTTTCTTGAGAAGGATGCTTAATCTCTCTTGAATGTGTCTTCTTCGTAACATTTATCATGCCAGGTGCCAAAAATGATTTTCTGTCCCTTTCAATTTCAATTTGACCAAAAGGATTGGTATATCTGTCCCTAACCCGTCATTTTTAATACAATACATTGGATGGTTTTTCAAAAGTTAATCTGAGTTACAGTATACATATTAGACTAGCCAAGTTTTTTTTCAGTAGATCACTTCTGGGATGAGCAGGTTCTATGCAGACACTCACCATGGGAATCAACTGGCTTTACCACTTCACTTAAAAATAGATACATCATGGTATCAAGAATATTTCTTTTTTCCACCCACTAATTTTATAATGCATAGCCTGATTTTGTCTTTATTCTAGCATTTTATCTTCATCATTTCTACTTCTGCTCTCTTTTTGGAGGGAAAGCTTGAGGGTAGAGCTTGCCTCTGTTTTATTAATCTGAATGATCTGAAAAGTGGGAAAAACATACAGAGGAGGGGGGAAAGGAGGAGAAAAGGTATTTATGAAAAGTTTTCCAAGAATTATGGTCCAAACTGGAAGTGATATTCACATGATTTATCCTTGAGTAACTATTTATTTATAAATGGTAACATAGTGAGCACAAAAGAAACACAATTGGGATTAGGGAGTTGAGGCTTTTAATCTTTATCCATATCATGATTCCGCTGGAATAAATTCCTCACTACATTTATGTAATTAAAACTTAGTGTATTAGCAAAGTATTTTGTAGCACTGGATAGAAACAAAACTAACATTGCAAACTCTCAGCTGTTAAGCTCAAATCAGAGCTCATTAGGGGGGATGATTTTTTAATATGTTACACCTCTGCTCCGTGAGCTGCATTAGCTTCCAGTTGCCTTCCGGGTGAGATTCAAGGGGCTGGTAATGACCTATAAAGCCCTACACGGCATGGGTCCAGAGTACCTAAGGGAGCACCTGCAGCCGGCGTCAACTTCCCTCCGCCCAGTGTGCTCCCACAGAGAGGGCCTCCTCAGGGTGCCACCGGTCAGAGAATGCTGACTGGTGGCCCCCAGGAGGAGGGCATTCTCTGTGGGCGCGCCTGACCTTTGGAACCGTTTACCGGTTGAGCTCCAGATGGCTCCCGACCTTTGCTCCTTCTGATGTGATCTAAAAACTTATTTATTTAAACAAGCCGGCCTGGTCTGATGGGTTTGGGGTATTAATTACTGTTTTTAAGTAATTTATTGTATTCGGGCACAATGGTTTAATCTGTTTTTAATTTTTGTATTCTGTACTTTTGGTATTTATTGCCCTGTACACCACCCTGAGTCCTTCGGGAGAAGGGCGGTATACAAATTAAATTAAATTAAATTAAATTAAATTAAATTAAATTAAATTAAATTAAATTAAATTAAATTAAAATAAATAAATAAATAAATAAATAAATAAATAATATATAAAATATTAACTGCTAGTCAGCCTAGATCTAATATTTTAACTTCCAATAGCAAGTTTCACAACACATGCTTAGTTTTGTATTTAGAAGGTAAATACTGTAATGATTTAGATTTAGGATATCCACATTTCTCGCTTGAATAGTCTGATGCTATGAATCTAATCATAAAATGAATTTATAAGTTTTTTTAAAAATACTGTGAAACATCTAAAATATTGTATAGCAGAGGATTTTCCAAAGCTATTGATATTGATAGCTATCAAGGATTGATGGAACTAACTATTATTACTGTGGTCGATGTTGTTATTCAAATTACTATTAGTTAAAATTGTATTTATTAAATTATTTTCATATAATAAATATTTGGTGGTCAATAAACAATCTGAAACTTCATGAATGGATCAATAAGCTGAAGAATTTAGGGACCCCTGATGTAGAACATTTTCCTGAGTAAGTGCTTGTTAACATAAAAGGAAAACTGCACAAGAATAGCATAAAACACTTTCCATGAGGTTTACATATGATACATTCCAGCAGACACCTTCCCAAAGTTAGACTTGTTAATCTTCCCACTTTGATACAGAAGATACGGATACAGTCAGCATTTGCTTTTTGCTCTGAGTGCAAAGATCTATCAAGCTCACAACAATATCAGTGATATAAAAACTAACGACAAGGAGCCATCAAGGAAACGTTGGCAGGTAAAGGAATCTGTTTAGTAAAAAAACCTCTAGCCTGCAAAACTGATTCAAATAAACAAGCCATGAGACAGATCCATAAAGTCTAGGTATAATTACACTCTCCTGAACTTCTGGCCAACAGAGAACACTAAAACCAACACAGCATGTATTTAACTTAGATCTCAACAAATCTGGGTTTAACTTGTAATGTCCACCCAAGGAAAAATAAACAGATTTACAAGCAGGGAAGAGGGAAAAGCGGGCTGTGAATACAAAGTATGAAGGAAAATTGCAGAATGCAACATTGATGTCTTTAAATATACTTAAAGTATGTTTCTGACAATGTAACTGGGGTGGGATGGAGAAAATGTGAAACTAATCTGACTAGTCCACAGGTCTGCAACCCGCGGCTCCGGAGCCGCATGTGGCTCTTTCAGCCGTCTCCTGTGGCTCCCAGTCCTCTGCCATGTGCAGTCCAAAAAAAAAGTGGGACTAAAAAGTTCAGCCAATCAATTCAAATATGCAGGGTACGTGCATATCTCGCCTTGGCTGCACTCTTCAGTCAAACCCTGTTCTGCACATGCACACATGTACACGCATGTGCACACATTTTTTGCAGCTCCCAGTTTTTCCTTTTGTGAGGGAACTGGTTCCAAGTGGCTCTTTCACTGTTTCAGGTTGCTGACCCCTGGACTAGTCAGTATTCATTATTTACAGTTTCAAATATGGAAATTATTTAGTAATCTATAAGAAAAAACAGATAAATAAATCCCATCATACGATTCCATCACCATGCTAGCTAATATTGATGGAAATTACAGTCAATATTTTGGATGGAAGGAATTTACGGAAGGCTGAAATTAGCCATAGGACTATGAAGTATAAAACATTGAAATTTCCTTGACCTATAATAAAACTAGTCCTTATCTATAATCTTGTGCTGTTTACATTCTTTTCAAAAAAACATTAAGAATGTAGAAAGACATGTTTGATAGTGTATTTTTCCCATATTCAGTTACAAGAAGATACTTTTCCACTAAAACTAATAAGTTGTTTAAAAACCAAGGTAGTTTTTTAAAAAGGTAGACATCCCACCTTTGGGGTTGACACATAGATACTCACTGAGTAGACATAAGTCACCCTATTCTATTCTGCAATCCAATCTTTCCTCAGTTTCCTCAACCCCTCCATTGTAGACTTTTCATGAAGACTAATGAGATTTTAAAAAGTGAATCAGAGAAGAAACAAAAGTGTTAACTGAACAACATAGCTAGGTGTAGGTAGGGAGTGGAAATCTTTTCATTCTATTCAGCTGTACATATTCTGTTATACAGATTAATTTGTTCTCCTTAGTTAGACACCACTGAACTAGGGACAAAATGACTGATCAATAAATGCACGTGCACAATCTATTTCAAAGTACCGTAATAAGAAATTTCAAGAGGTTCAATCTACTCAGAGTTCATTTCCTTAAACTTAAATATATAAGCAGTATTTCTAATATATAAGATTTACCCTGTACACAGAGAGTAGGTTTTTCTTCATTTCAACTGTTTCCTTGACTTTTTTCTTGTTATTTATAAGTTGAAAGTTAATTGTCTTTGACTTTTGTTACAAGTCTTACTTCTATCTGAGCCTTTGCTTTCCTGACTTCATCTTTGCAGATTCGTGCTATCTGCTGATATTCTGCCTTAGTTATGTGTCCCTCTTTCCATTTTTGTACTTGTCCTTTTTGTCTTTCAGTTAGTAGAGAAATATTTGTGCAACCATGCTGGTTTTTTCTTGAATTTCTTGTTTTTCTTTTTCAATAGTATTGTGCTGGACAGGGTCTTTATGATCATATATTTCAGAGTTTCCCATGCTTCTTCAGTTGTTTCCCCTTTAAAAAGTTCATCCATGGAATCTTTCCAAGGCTCTGAGTTTTTTTAAAAATAAACTCTTTTAAAGTTTAAGACATTGGTTGGGTTATGTCAGGGGTCGGCAACCCGCGGCTCTGGAGCCACATGCGGCTCTTTCAGCTGTCTCCTGCGGCTCCCAGTCCTCCACCATGTGCAGTCCAAAAAAAACAAAAAGTGGTGGGACTAAAAAAGTTCAACCAATCAATTCAAACTTCTCATGGAAAAGAAAAAACTTGTGAAGTTTGAATTGATTGGTTGAAGTTCTTTGGTTTGTGGGACTGCCCACAAACCTCTTCTTCTTTGGACTGCACATGGCGGCAGCGGAGGAAGAGACGGGAGGACTGCTGGAAAGGTAAGTAGTGGGTCGGTCGGATGGGGCGTGCAGGTGTGGTGGTGGTGTTTCTGAGCAGCATATGGAGTCTCAGGTGCTGCCAAATCCCCTCCTTCTTTTCCCCCTTCTCTCTCTCTCTCTTTCTCTCTCTCTGTGTGTGTCTGTGTGTGTCGGACCCAAGGGGAACAGCTGGTAGGGAGGCGGCAGTCCGGCATTTTCCCCCCTCGTTTGTATGTGTGTGTGTGTGTCGGACCCACGGGGAATGGCTGGTAGGGAGGTGGCAGTCTGGCATTTTCCCCCCTCTCATTTGTGTGTGTGTGTCGGATCCATGGGGAATGGCTGGTAGCGAGGCTGGTAGGGAGGTGGCAGTCTGGCATTTTCCCCCCCTCTCATTTGTGTGTGTGTGTGTGTGTGTGTGTGTGTCAGACCCGCGGGGAACGGCTGGTAGGGAGGCAGCAGTCCGGCATTTTCCCCCCTCTTGTTTGTGCATGTGTGTGTGTGTGTGTCAGTCCCGCAGGGAACGGCTGGTAGAGGCGGCGGCAGTCTGGTGTTTGTGTCTCTCTTGTGTGTCGAGCCCATGGGCCCGACACACACACAGGAGGGGGGGGAAAAGCCAGACGGCCACCTCTACCAGCCATTCCCCGCGGGTCCAACACACACATACAGGAGGGAGGTAAACAACGCCGGACCACCGCCTCCCTAACAGACCTCTCCTGCATGCGGAGAAATGCCCATTCCCTCTGCTGAGCCATCCCAGCTGCTTGCATTGCAGAAGGCAATCATTTGGAACGAGATTCAGCGTTTCTCCGCGCCCGCTGATCAGCACGCGCTAATACCCATTCCCTCTGCTGAGCTGTCCCAGTTACTTCCCTGGAGTACCTCCATATCTCGCAAGGGCGCACAGGGAATTGCGTTTCCACTGTTCTGTCAAGTCTTTTGTTTTGCGCATGCGCACACATGCACATCCTTCTTTGCAGCTCCCAGTTTTTTCTTTTGTGAGGGAACCGGTTCCGAGTGGCTCTTTCACTGTTTCAGGTTGCCGACCCCTGGGTTATGTTCTATTGCTTGTGTTTACACTATATTGTATTCTAACATGACATGGTCACTCTCCCCCAAAATTCCGGCAACTTCAACTCCCCCTATCACTTCTTCCCTATTAGTAACAATTAGGTTCAGTACAGCTTTTCTTCTAGTTCCATCCTCTACCTTTTGGATGACAAAGTTGTCAGCCAGATTGATTAGGAATCTGTTCAATCTCCCACTTGTTGCAGAGTTTTGTCTCCCAGTTGATATCAGAGTAGTCAAATTTCCCCTTACTACTGTGGTGTTTCTTATATACGTTTGTTAATTGGTTAGCAAAAGTTCATCTATTTCTTCTGCTTGGTTGGTGGCCTGTAGTATACACCTATTGCAATGACATTCTTTTTTCCTTTATATTGACCCATGGAAGAAGAGCAACTAAGAGGATTAAGAGAGAGGAGACTGGCAGGAATAGGGTATGGTGACATGATAGCAGTATTCCAATATTTGAGGGGCTGCTACAAAGATGAGGGGATCAACCTATTTTTCAAAACACCAGAAGACAAGACAAGAAACAATGGATGGAAACTGATCAAGGAGAGAAGCAACTTGGCATTAAGAAGAAACTTTCTAACAATGAGAACAATTAACCAGTGGAACAGCTTGCCTTCAGAAGTTGTGGGTATTTCATCATGGCTCTTTGAGCTCTCTGGCCCAGGCTGAGAATTTTAACTGGGTTTTATTTTCAGGAATAATTTAATCTTTTTAATTGTCTTTTAACTTTTGTATTTTGTATTGGTGTGATTTTAAAATGCCCTGTAAACCGCCCTGAGTCCTTCGGGAAAGGGCGGTATATAAATCTAATAAAATTAAATCATTGGAGGTCTTTAAGAAAAGACTGGACAACCACTTGTCGGAAATAAGATAGGGTCTCCTGCTTAAGCAGGGGTTGAACTAAAAGATGTCCAAGGTCCCTTCTAGCTCTATTCTGATTGATTGATATCTCACCTGCCCATTCTCCTTTACTGCATGGGAGAAACTAGAATATGGCATAATTGTTGATCCTGAAGCCTCCTTCATGAAACACAATCACTATTCCTTTACCAGCTTATAAAAGATGCATTGTATCAGGACAACATCTCTACTAACTCTATTTACTGTATAGAACTGTTTAGATTTATAAGAAGATCCTACAAGACCATCATGATCCAGCCCTCTTTGAATCCCAAAGCTTATGACTCTGTTCACCATATACTGTACAGAGTATGCCTCAAGAAAAAATGAGGTTGACAACAAAAATAAAGGCTGGTACCCTGTGTTTTCCTGAAAATAAGCCCAGTCTTATATTTATTTTTGGTCCAAAAGACCCATTAGGACTTATTTTCAGGGGTCTTTTATTTTGCAGTCAGAGACAGAGATGCAATGGGGGGGGTGGAGCTATCGCGGTGGGTGGCGGGTGGCAGGCGGCAGTCTGAGGTGACCAGTGAATGTGGTTTCAGCTTTTGCATTAATTCACAGATCGCTTCCCTTTTCCTTCAGCACAACCCAAGCTCCCTGTGCTTCTTTCCAATTCTGCCTCAAAGCCTCCGTAATTCAGTTCTCTCTCTGCCTTCCCAGCATACAAGGCAACCCCCCTCCCTTCCTTTGACTACCACCTCCTCATTTACCTATTTCCACCTTTCTTTCTTGTTGCTTGTTCTTCTCCGGGATTTTTTCTTGCACAGGGTCTACAAATGAGACATTGAGGCAGCAGCTGGGTGAGTTTCAGTGCCAGGAGTCAGGCTTGCTCTGTGGCAGCAGTGGTGGCAGTAGCAGCAACAGTCTGCCAAATCTGCGCTGTCCACAACATTTGCTCGCGGTCTGGTCTGCTCATGCTTCCTCTTCTTTGCATCCCACCCACCAGACATGAGAATAGGGGCTGGCCTAGTGGTGACAAATCCCGTGAGACCTCAACAGGCCCACTCTCTGTTCCTCCTGTAGCACTAGGCAGCTCTGCTAGCTGCCTGCGCTTGCCAAGTGGGGCTGCACCTCCTGCTCTTGTGAAGCCATGCCAGGGCAGGAGGCCATTCTGGTGCACTTCATATGTCCCACCCTTTCCATTGGAGTCCATTCAGTATTAAATGAAAAGCAATATGAGGAAGTGGACAGGGAGTGGGCCTGCTGAGGTCTCATGGGATTTGTTGCCCCCGGGATGGCCCCCATTCCCATGTCTTGCAGGTGGGATGTAAGGAAGAGGAAGCACGAGCAGCCCCGGACCAGACTGCTAGCAAATGCTGCAAACAGCACAGATTTGGCAGGCTGTTGCTGCTGCTGCCACTGCTGCTCCTGGGAGTCAGGGGCCACGGCATGGCTTGGCCTGCTAAACCTCACTTGGACAGACCTTTATTACCCAGCATACACCAGCCTGAAGAAGAGCACTTCCATTAGCCAATCACCAAACCAGACAGAGCCCTCCAATAAGTCAAAAACCAATGGGCGGTGCCCCCCCTTCTTTCAGAGTGGGGTATGTTCTGCTGCTGAGAAAGTAAACAAGCAAAACTTTTGCAGCGCAGCAAACTCACAGCATCGAGATGCCATGTCTGGCAGCTGAAAATCATCCAGTTGCTGCCCCAAAGTCATGTTTGTAGACCCTCCACAAGAAAACAGTCCTGGAGAAGAACAAGTGACGAGAAAGAAAGCCTGCTCCTCGTGGGTGGAAATTGGTAAATGAGGAGGTGGTAGTAGAAGGAAGGGGTGGTTAAGCTTACATGCTGGGAAAGCAGGGAGAGAACTGAATCGCTAAGGCTTTGAGGCAGTCCATTCAGTATTAAATGAAAAGCAATATGAGGAAGTGGACAGGGAGTGGGCCTGCTGAGGTCTCATGGGATTTGTTGCCCCCGGGATGGCCCCCATTCCCATGTCTGGCAGGTGGGATGTAAGGAAGAGGAAGCACGAGCAGCCCCGGACCAGACTGCTAGCAAATGCTGCAAACAGCACAGATTTGGCAGGCTGTTGCTGCTGCTGCCACTGCTGCTCCTGGGAGTCAGGGGCCACGGCATGGCTTGGCCTGCTAAACCTCACTTGGACAGACCTTTATTACCCAGCATACACCAGCCTGAAGAAGAGCACTTCCGTTAGCCAATCACCAAACCAGACAGAGCCCTCCAATAAGTCAAAAACCAATGGGCGGTGCCCCCCCTTCTTTCAGAGTGGGGTATGTTCTGCTGCTGAGAAAGTAAACAAGCAAAACTTTTGCAGCGCAGCAAACTCACAGCATCGAGATGCCATGTCTGGCAGCTGAAAATCATCCAGTTGCTGCCCCAAAGTCATGTTTGTAGACCCTCCACAAGAAAACAGTCCTGGAGAAGAACAAGTGACGAGAAAGAAAGCCTGCTCCTCGTGGGTGGAAATTGGTAAATGAGGAGGTGGTAGTAGAAGGAAGGGGTGGTTAAGCTTGCATGCTGGGAAAGCAGGGAGAGAACTGAATCGCTAAGGCTTTGAGGCAGAATTGGAAAGAAGCACAGGGAACCTGGGCTGTGTTGAAGGAAAAGGGGAGTGATCCCTGAATTAGACCCATTCTAGTCAAGGGACAGTGTAAAAGCTGAAACCACATTCACTAGCTTTGGTATAGTAACAGTATCATCTACCTTGTTTGTACCACGCAAAACTTCATAGTTCCTGTCCCTCACCCCCCCAGCCCGGCCAGGCTCCCTCATGTCCCACATGAGCGATGTCAACCTAGCCATCTCCCCCCCCCAGGACAACCACATTGCTATGGCTTACTTTTAGAGTAGGGCTTATATTAGACCCACCCCCAAATATCAAGCTAGGGCTTATTTTGAGGGTAGGTCTTATTTTCGAGAAAACACACAAGAAAGGATTGTGGTAAAATAACCCTCCTTGTAGATTGTTGGAGCATAGCTATTAGTATCATAGTAGTTTGGATAAAACATGAACAATTTTGCTAAACAGACGTATCAATTGCCTAATAGAGAAAATATTACTGCTCATCAGTAATGTTGCAACTAATTAAAGATAACCCAGTATTAGACATGATGGGTTATTAACACTGAGTTCTCTGCTACCTGACTGATCAAAAGGTCACATTCTTAAATACCACTTTTATCTCAGTATCACAATATCTGATTTAATGAGTTTCTTATTGCTAGGAAATTGTATGTACTTAGTTAAACTAATAAGTATTACTCTGAAATTCATTTTTCCCATTTATTATTATCTCTGACTATTCAAGTATTTTGAAAAATAAACATTTGGATGAACTAAAATACTTAAAATTTTGAAGTGTCTTTTTTTTGTTTTTAAATCAGTAAGTAAAAGATATTCCAGCTTCATTTCAGTTAAACACACAGGTTTTCATTTAAACAAAAGCTCAACAAGACCTCTACGGAAAACATAGCTTCAGACAGTGGTGGGATTCAACCAGTTCACACCGGTTCAGCAGAACCGATACCTATTTTTTTCTTGAGTTTGTTGAACCTGTTATGATAAATCTGTGTTTTCTGGAACACCTCTGGTTTTCGTTCAACTGCCTTCCAGGTGGGGAAAAAAACCCTTCCCAAAAGTCCAAGAGAGGCATGCAAGAAACCCAATGGAGATGTGGCGCCTTCAATCACCTCAGCTGCCCACCCACCTCTTCCCTTCCCTTCCCCTCCTGAGTTGGACTACCGTACCCGGTCCCTCTCCACCATTTCAGAGGCATGGGGGAGTGATGGTGAAAGGCTCTGCTGTCACTGCACAATAGCTGTGTCTGGCACTGGAGGGGCTTTCTTCAGTCCCTGCCACCTCCTTCTCTTCTGCCAACTTTCCTATGGCTTGCATCATAACCGGGGGGCGCAAGCCTCCCATGCCACATCACTCTGACAGCCCTGGTATCCTTCTGCCAACACTCCATCGCAGCCACCACACTTTCTTGATATACTTTCTTGCAGCCCTGCATCGGCCCGTGTCTCCCTTCTCCACTCTCGAAATAGCAGCCCTGTTTTCTGCTGCTTTCCTCCTGGCTGGAAGAAGACGATCTGGGCGAGAAAGCCCAATCTCCCCTTCCATGATGGTTCTGCAAAGCCCTTGAGGAGGGGCTCAGGCCAGACATGCAGGAAGTGGATCCACTTCTCAAGGGCTTTGCAGAACCATCGGGGAAGGGGAGCTTGGCCTTCCTCGCCCAGCTCCAACTAGTGTAGTTGGTCTTCCTCGCCCAGCTCCAACTGGCGTCCTTCCATACAAAGCATCCTTCCTTTCCTCCCTTCTGCCAGCAGGAAAGCAGAAAAAAATGGGGCTGCCATTTTCAGAATTGAGAAGGGAGACATGGACCAATGCAGGGCAGCAAGAAAGTGCAGACCAGTGATTGCTGCAAGGAGGAAGGAAGGAAGGAAGGAAGGAAGGAAGGAAGGAAGGAAGGAAGGAAGGAAGGAAGGAAGGAAGGAAGGAAGGAAGGAAGGAAGGAAAGAAAAGAAGGAAAGAAGGAAAGCAGACTTAAGGACACCTGGGAAGTTACCATAAGCCGCCTTTCTCTGTTTCCCCTTTTCCTGGCTGGGACAGAGGCAGCCCACATAGGTTGCTGCTTCATGCAAGTGGGTACAACCCTGGCAACTGAGCCTTCGCAGTGCCGCTTGAGAGGTTTTGTTCCTGACTTCCGGTAGTGCTGCCATGCCAAATGGCGGCGTTTCTGAAGCCGCCCGATCTTGGGATGCGTTAGAGCACCCGGAGGCAGCGAAAATCAGCTGTCCCATGGCGCTGAAGTCTCTCCCTTGGGAGAAGAGGGAGAGGCGAGCTTGTTTGGGTAGAGGTAGAGCTCCTCTGTGATTCCCCCAACAAGTTTGGGGGCTAACGGAGTGAGTTCCCTTGGAGCCCAGGCTTTCTCTGCTCCCAGGACACTTTCACTCCATAAAGGAGTGGAACTAGACACGACAACTACATCTGCTGCTTAGATGGGACTGTGAGTATTTTTTTTTCTTTGAGAAGCAGGCAGAGCGAAGCAGGAGGATTTGAATTTTCAAGTTGGATTTTAACTTTAACTCAGACTCATTATCTTCTTCAAGTTTTAAGCTGATGGAAATGGAGTAAAATGGTGCTGGAATGTTGCTTTCTTGTGTGAATTGACTGTTTTGGAAAATTGTTATATTTTGCAACATAGCAAGAGAGACAATTTGCAACTGATTCTACCCAGTAACGGATTTTGTGTATTTGAAAGCTTGTCCTTTTTTTTATTGAAGGATAAGGAACTTTGGGAGAAAAACTTTTATTTTTTTTCTCCCTTCTCCTTTCTTTTTTTTTTCTTTTTTCTTTTTGAACTTTGATTCTGCTGGGCTCACCACTCAACCTTCAAGCTTAATGCCTTTTAGGATATTCTTTTTTAAAGATCTATTCTCTTACCTGGGCTACTAGTGGAACAATTATGTGTCCAACTGTCATATTTATAACAGACAAACCAACAACCCAACTGGGCTACCATGGCAATGAGGCCAATGTACCCCAGGCTTGTCTTAACAGGAAATCAGGGCAATAGGCTGTTTAGAACAGGAAATAAGAAAATGCACCATATGCCTGCAAATACTGAATTAGAAGGCAGCAAAGTAAAAGTGAATGAGAAGGGTCCCTTTGCTGATGATACACTTAAGCAGAAGAGAGAGTTGGGGAAAGAGATGAAGAGCAGGGAAGTGACAAATCAACCCCTCTCCCAAGCTAACACCAGAGAACGAGAGACCCTAGTCCTGCACACCTTGACAACCATTACTCAAGAGAGAGAAACATTAAAAGTCTAAGAGCACCTTTTTTCAGACTTACAAATGTTAGTAAAAAGTGTTAACTTCATCAGATATATGGAGTGGCTGATGTTGGATTTAAATTGGTTAGAGTGGCGTAAGAAAGGATAGGTTAGCATCAGATTATTATCTCGCTTTTTTACTTATAATTCAAGGTGGTAAACATACCTATCACTCCTACCTTTATTCCCCATAATAATCCTGTGTGGTGGGTTGAAAGAAAATGATTGGCCTAAAGACACCCAGACATGACTAAGAGATGCCTAGAATACACAATCTCCTGGCTTCAAGTCAGCATCAATGCAGATAAAGGTTATATGTGAGACACATAAGAAGTATTTCATCATAAAAATAGTAACACATTTAAAAAATGATACCTGCTAAGACATTCTGAGATAGACTGAAACCTTTTGTTATATGTGAGTTCAATAGTCTCTCTTTCAACTGTTTCTTTGTTCCAGAATGGCTGCTTTGGAATCTATAATGGAGTATCTTGGGGGGGTTAAAAAGCAACCATGATTCATAAAAGCATATGCCTTTTAATTACAATTAATTAAGTATGAAAATATGCTATCTAACTCTTCCTGATTTTCGGCTATCACAGACTAACACAGCTCCCTTCCTGCAATACAGGCAAAACTCGAAAAATTAGAATATCGTGCAAAAGTTCATTTATTTCAGTAATGCAACTTAAAAGGGGAAACTAATATATGAGATAGACTCATTACATGCAAAGCTAGGTAGTTCAAGCCGTGATTTGTCATAATTGTGATGATTATGGCGTACAGCTCATGAAAACCCCAAATCCACAATCTCAGAAAATTAGAATATTACATGCAATCAATAAAACAAGGAGTGTACATAGAACAATATCGGACCTCTGAAAAGTATAAGCATGCATATGTACTCAGTACTTGGTTTGGGCCCCTTTTGCAGCAATTACTGCCTCAATGCGGCATGGCATGGAAGCTATCAGCCTGTGGCACTGCTGAGGTGTTATGGGAGACCAGGATGCTTCAATAGCGGCCTTCAGCTCTTCTGCATTGTTCGGTCTCATGTCTCTCATCTTTCTCTTGGCAATGCCCCATAGATTCTCTATGGGGTTCAGGGCAGGCGAGTTTGCTGGTCAATCAAGCACTGTAATCCCATGGTCATTGAACCAGGTTTTGGTGCTTTTGGCAGTGTGGGCAGGTCCCCATAAAGCTCGTCTGTGGAAGGAAGCATGAAGTGCTTCAAAATCTCCTAGTAGACGGCTGCGTTGACCCTGGACTTAATGAAGTGTTGTATATTATCAGGTCCACATGGAAGTAATAAACAGGATTCACAGAGACAGTCTTTACTGTATGTTAGCAGGAACAAAGAACAATGGAGCTCCCCGGAGCCCCTTTAAATACCTAGCCAGGTACATTTTATTTTATTTATTTATTTATATTTAAATTTATATACCGCCCTATTCCCGTAGGACTCAGGGCAGTTTACAGGGAAAATTAAAACTGAAAATACATCATATACAATTAAAAATGATTAAAACTAAGATTAAATTAATCCCTGAACTTAACTAAAACCCCATTAATTAAAAATTAAAACCCCTCAGTCTGGGCCAGACAACTCAAAAACCCAGGTTTTCAAGTCCCTACGAAATGAGCGAAGGTTGGGGGCGGTCCTAAGCTCCGTGGGAAGCTGGTTCCAAAGGGCCGGCGTGCTCACAGAGAACGTCCTTCCCCTGGGGATAACCCGCCAGCATTCCTTAACCGGCGGTACCCTAAGAAGGCCCTCCCTGTGGGAGCGCACAGGACGATGGGAAGTTGATGCCGGCAGCAGGTGTTCCCTTAGATAATCCGGACCCAAGCCATTTAGAGCTTTATAGTTCATTACCAGCACCTTGAATCTCACCCGGAGGGCAACCGGAAGCCAATGCAGCTCACGGAGAAGAGGTGTTACATGGGAGTATCGGGAAACTCCCACAACAACTCGCACAGCTGCATTCTGCACCAGCTGAAGCCTCCGAGTTGTCCTCAAGGGCAGCCCCATGTAGAGAGCGTTGCAGTAGTCTAGCCGGGAGGTCACAAGCACATGGGTGACTGTGTGTAGGGCATCTTGGTCCAGATAGGGCCGCAACTGGCGCACCAGACGAAGCTGGGCAAAAGCCCCCCTGGTCACGGCTCCTAGATTCAAGGTATTGGTAATGACTTACAAAGCCCTACATGGCATGGGTCCGGATTACCTACGGCAACACCTGCGGCCGGCATCAACTTCCCTCCGTCCAGTGCGCTCCCACAGAGAGGGCCTCCTCAGGGTGCCTCCGATCAAAGAATGTCGACTGGTGGCCCCTAAGGGGAGGGCGTTCTCTGTGGGCGCACCAGACCTGTGGAACCACTTGCCGGTCGAGCTCCGGATGGCCCCCTACCTTCGCTCCTTCCAGCGAGATCTGAAGACTTATTTATTTGAGCAATCCGGCCTGGTTTGATGGGTTTGGGGGTTGGGGTTTTAACATGGTTTTTAAATTATTGTATATCGGGCATAATATTTAATTGTTTTTTAACTTTTGTACTTTGCTTTTTAATATTTATTGCCCTGTACACCGCCCTGAGACCTTCGGGAGAAGGGCGGTATAAAAATTTAATAAATAAATAAATAATAAATATATGATCTTCAAAATTGAGCCGTGAATCCAAGAGGATGCCAAAGTTGCGAGCCCTATCGACGGGGGGTAACACCTCACCCCCCATCATTAGTGATGGAACAACCTGGTTTATCCGAGATGCCGATATGCATAGCCACTCAGTCTTGGCAGGATTGAGTCGAAGCCTGTTTCTCCTCATCCAAACCCGGACCGCTTCCAGGCAACGGGACATCACATCGAGTGCATCACTGGGTTGGTTCGGGGTGGAAAGAAAAAGTTGGGTATCATCAGCATACTGGTGATACCCCACCCTGAAACCACGAATGACCTCGCCCAGCGGTTTCATGTAGATGTTGAACAGGAGGGGAGAGAGGACCAACCCCTGAGGGACTCCGCAAACGAGAGACCTCGGGGCGGACCTCTGCCCTCCCGTCAACACCGACTGCGAGCAGTCCAGGAGGTAGGAGGAGAACCACGGTAAAACGGTGCCTCCCACTCCCAACCCACTGAGACACCGCAGTAGGATACCATGGTCGATGGTATCGAAAGCCGCTGAGAGATCTAAAAGGACTAGGACAGAGGAACATCCCCTGTCCCGAGCCCGCCAGAGATCATTCACCAGTGTGACCAATGCCGTCTCCGTGCTGTACCCGGGCCTGAAACCCGATTGGTATGGGTCCAGATAATCAGTTTCCTCCAGGAACAGAGAAAGCTGATGCGCCACCACACTCTCAACAACCTTCGCCAAAAAGCGAAGGTTGGAGACCGGACGATAGTTATTTAAAACAGCCGGGTCCAGGGCAGGCTTCTTGAGGAGGGGCCTCACCACCGCCTCCTTCAAGGCAGCGGGGAAGATACCCTCCTTCAAGAAAGCAGTTATTCCCAAAACCAATCCCCACATTCCCAAAACCAATCCCCACATCTGGAATTCCCGCCGAACGCTGGCCAGCCAATCCGAGCACTTGACTGGTGCCACCTGTTGGTCCTAGTGGCTTGCTGTGATTGACAATCCCCAGCATACACAACAGAAGCACAGTGGACCAACACCAGCAGATGACATGGCTCCCCAAATCAACACAGACTGTACAAACTTCACACTGGACTTCAAGCATCTTGCAGTGTGTGCCTATCCATTCTTCCTCCAGACTCTGGGTCCTTGGTTTCCAAATGAGATGCAAAAGTTGCTCTCATCAGAAAAGAGGACTTTGGACCTCTGAGCAACAGACCAGGTCTGTTTTTCTTTAGCCCAGGTAAGACACTTCTGATGTTGTTTGTTGTTCAGGAGCAGCTTGACAAGAGGAATACGACATTTGAAGCCCATGTCCAGGATCCGTCTGTGTGTGGTGGCTCTTGATGCACTGACTCCAGCCTCAGTCCACTCCTTGTGAAAGTCCCCAACACTTTTGAGTGGCCTTTTCCTGACAATCCTCTCCAGGCTGCGGTCATCCCTGCTGCTTGTGCACCTTTTTCTTCCACACTTTTCCCTTCCACATAACTTTCTATTAATGTGCTTTGATACAGCACTTCAGGAACATCCAACTTCTTTTGCAATTACCTTTTGAGGCTTTACCTCCTTATGGAGGGTGTCAGTGATGGTTTTCTGCACAACTGTCAGGTCAGCAGTCTTCCCCATGATTGTGATTCCTACTGAACCAGACTGAGAGACCATTTAAAGGCTCAGGAACCCTTTGCAGGTGTTATGGCTTAATTAGCTGATTAGAGTGGGACACTTTGAGCCTAGAATATTGCACCTTTTCACAATATTCTAATTTACTGAGATTGTGGATTTGGGGTTTTCATGAGCTGTAAGCCATAATCATCACAATTATGACAAATCACGGCTTGAACTATCTTGCTTTGCATGTAATGAGTCTATCTCATTTATTAGTTTCCCCTTTTAAGTTGCATTACTGAAATAAATGAACTTTTGCACGATATTCTAATTTTTCGAGTTTCACCTGTAGTCTTTGTGTATTATTCACACTTCCCCAGATCGGTAGAAAAAAAACACATTCAGAAAGCAGAAACCTCAATTTTTTAGCCTAAAAAAATTCACTCTGTTTATTTATCCAGAAGCTTCTATCTATCTCCTGCATTCAGCACTTCTAGCTTTGCATTATTCACAGCAATCAGGGTTGTTAATTACACAGTCTCAAGTTGTTAACTAAGTACTTAATTAAGCAACAGAAGAGATTGATTTAAATACAACGCAAGCATCACAGAAGTTCTTTTGCAAGGAATAACCTGACTGTGACATTATGAAAGATAAAATGTCTGCTATTTCAATGAACTCAAAGATTGAGATATAAAGATCAGATGTTTCAATCAGTTTATAAAAGAGAAATGTTCATCATCAGTGATTACACTGCCAGTACCCTAAAACAATACAACTACAATTTAAAGAATCTTAATTATATGGATTGCATCAAGCTTTTTCACATAGTTTCTCTCCATTGAAATTTCATAGTACAATCTATATTGGATTCAAATCCACCTCTGTACAATCAGTGCATGAATAGAACCTATATAACCATATTAGTGCCCAGAATTTAAGTGTGGGATACAGAAAAATCCCTATAGTGTGTCAAAAATGATAGGGTTTCCCCTTTCCCTGAATTGGCATTATGCATTTTTATTTTTTTTTAATTAACTAGATAAAATTCAAATTATAAAATTTAATTATAAAAAAATAAAAACAAAAAACAATGCACAAAATTATATAAAAAATAACTTAAGAAAAAAGAAAGCATACAAAATGCATATATTTATGTTGCAAATATACATGCATACATCAATAAACTGAAATCATGTTTCATTAAAGTCACTCATGGCTGGCTTATATTAATTAATTCTGCAAACATTTTATATTTAAGAATATTAGGAGTCAACTTCCCTTAAACATTATACTACCTCACAGACTATTTTTCCCCAAACTAGTTACACTCAAAGAAACAGAAGAAAACAATAGAATAGGGAGGACCAGAGATCTTTTCAAGAAAATTGGAGAGATGAAGGGAACGTTTAATGCAAAAATGGGCGTGATAAAGGACCAAAATGGCAGGGACCTAACAGAGGCAGAAGAGATTAAGAAGAGGTGGCAAAATTACACAGAAGAACTGTACAAGAATGAGCTTAACATCCCTGATAATCACAATGAGATGGTCACTGACCTCAAGCTAGACATCCTAGAATGTGAAGTGAAGTGGGCCTTAGAAAAGCTGAGCAACAACAAAGCTAGTGGAGGTGACAGTATTCCAGCTGAGCTATTCAAAATCTTAAAAGACAATGCAGTAAAAGTGCTACACTCAATTTGCCAGCAAATTTGGAAAACTCAACAGTGGACACAGGATTGGAAAAGATCAGTTTACATTCCAATTCCAAAGAAAGGCAGTGCCAAAGAATGTTCAAACTATCACACCATTGCATTCATTTCTCATGCTAGTAAAGTTATGCTTAAAATCCTACAAGCTAGACTCCAGCAGTATGTGGATCGAGAACTACCAGAAGTACAGGCAGGATTTTGAAGAGGCAGAGGAACTAGAGATCAAATTGCCAATGTATGCTGGATCATGGAGAAAGCTAGGGAGTTCCAGAAAAACATCTACTTCTGCTTCATTGACTATGCTAAAGCATTTGATTGTGTGGATCATAACAAACTGTGGCAAGTTCTTAAAGAGATGGGTGTACCGGACCATCTTATTTGTCTCTTGAGAAACCTATATGTGGGCCAAGAAGCAACAGTGAGAACTGCACACAGAACCACTGATTGGTTCAAAATTAGGAAAGGAGTCCGGCAAGGCTGTATACTGTCGCCCTGCCTATTTAACTTATATGCAGAGCACATCATGAGAAAGGCAGGGCTAGATGAATCAAAAGTTGGAATTAAGATTTCTGGAAGAAATATCAACAACCTAAGATATGCAGATGATACCACTCTAATGGTAGAAAGTGAAGAAGAACTAAAGAGCCTTTTGTTGCGGGTGAAGAAGGAGAGTACAAAACCTGGGTTGAAACTTAACATTAAGAAAACCAAGATCATGACATCCGGCCTTCTCAATTCCTGGCAAATAGATGGGGAAGAAATGGAGGTAGTGACAGATTTTATTTTCCTGGGCTCCAAGATCACTGCAGATGGGGACTGTAGCCAAGAAATTAAAAGACACTTGCTCCTGGGGAGGAAAGCCATGGCAAATCTAGACAGCACACTAAAAAGCAGAGACATCACCCTGCCAGCAAGGCGATCAAACCGGTCAGTCCTAGAGGAGATCAACCCTGACTGTTCTTTAGAAGGCCAGATCCTGAAGCTAAAACTCAAATACTTTGGCCACCTAACGAGAAGGAAGGATTCACTGGAGAAGAGCCTAATGCTGGGAAAGATTGAGGGCAAGAGAAGAAAGGGATCACAGAGAATGAGGTGGCTGGATGGAGTCACTTAAGCAGTAGGTGTGAGATTAAATGGACTCCAGAAGATGGTAGAGGACAGGAAGGCCTGGAGGAACGTCGCGATGGGTCGGACATGGGTCGCGATGGGTCGGACATGACTTCACAGCTAACAACAACAACAGTTACACTCAGGAGACAAAGGAAAGGTAAATAGTAGGATTTAATATTCTTTGTGTAAAAATTCAACCCAGGCATCTATGAGAGGTTCTGAGACCAAGCCCTTATTCACAGTTAAGTTCTATTTTATATACTTAATTCAGTATATCCGATTACAGAAACTTTCCTTTGAAAAAATAGTAGATTTCCTTAAGGCAATCATCTTGCTTAGAAGAATCATATAGTTACTCTGAATTGCCAATTCATAAAATGGGAATAAAAAAGTTGGATTTGTCAAGGTTTCATCTTATGATCAGCAAGAAATAACCTACTTTTGATTGTACCAAGTTTTTAATGAGTTTTTGTTTGCTTATTTGCTTATTAAAATCTAAAAAAGTCTGAGTAAGTTCCTATCCAGTACCTGAATGAAAGAAAGGGAAGATGGTTTCAAAACATTTTTCTCTTGCAAGGGCTAACCTATAGTCAGTTTCCTAAACTAATTTCTCTTGATTGTCTAATTTTTCCCTTGATTTTCTAGTAAGGCAGGGATGTGTACAAGGATATGAGAGGAAAGAAGGCAAAGTGGCAAAGAATATGTCATCATGTAAATATCAAAATTTACTTATTTGTGTCATTCATAAAGCCATACAATAATGGCATACAGATATTGATATAAAAGTATAGTGTTTAAGGTGCTCTCCTAGAAACAGGAGACTGTGAATTCTAATCTCAATTTAATCCTGAAAGCTGGCTAGGTTATCATGAACCAGTCACTTTCTCCCAGCCTGATCTACCTCACATGGTTGTTGTGGGGAAAGGAGGATTAGGGGAAGGAGGGGAAGGAGGATTAGGTATATTTGCCACCTTGAATTTTTTTATAGAAATAATAAAAATTTAAGGATAAAAAAATTAAGAGTTAAAATAAAAATAAAATGGTAGTGTTGCCCATTTATAATTATTGTGATGTGACATCATTGTGGCTTCATATGGATACTACTGAGAACTCATTTTTCTCACATGTCTCAGACTGCCTGCAGTTAAAAATATGAAGAATTAAAAGTATCAGAATACTGAATAACATCTTACATGAGCCTCGGTATTCAAGCTAGTAATTTTGCTAAGCATCTTTATGTATATTAATATGACCCAACTATGATCCAAACAGAGAAAAATAACATTCAAATTTGCTCCTCCAAGCAGACATAAATTTTGTACTGTAAAAGCCATAGTGATTTTGGATTATTTATTAGAGATATTATGTTTATAAATTATCCTTTCATCCAATAAATGTGTGAGGCAATATACCATTTAAAACCACAGAAATATATCTGATAAAATAGATATATCAAAACCTGTCAAATAAAAAGCAGGACAAGAAATCTTTCTGAAACTGAAAAACATAGACATGTTTTAATCCATTAAATGTTCAATAGAAAAATGCAGTTTCCTGTCTACAAATTTTAATGAGGAGCCTAATTTTGAATTCCAAATTGCACATGCTCCTATGGATTTTGTTTCTCCACCCTCCTAACAACTGAATAAGGATCTTACTGTAAATGCAATAATCAGGCAAGTTCATGTAGATGAACAGAGTTTTTCAGATATGATGGATACAACTCATTTATTGGAATTGACTAACAATATACTGTAAAGTAGGAATAGAAAAGTATGTCAAACTTGCAAAGTGATGTGATGTGTCACGATGTATCACGACTTTTTTTCCATTGCCAGCAATGGGGTGGTGCGGTTTCAGCATGATGCATCCAGCCCATGGGCCAGCAGCTTTAGATGTTGCTAGACTACTTGAATACAGCTAGAATCCAGCAATACCTGGACAATTAAATATTGCCCAACTCTGATATTAAAACTCTTTTTAGCTGCCAACATATTTAATTTTAGGATGCATGCTTGTACAAGAAATATACAAATATACAAATTAGGACATGGATTTAAATGGATTCCTCATTTGAATAAAATTGATTGCATAAAATAATCTTTTTTCATAGCATTTTAAATTAACTAATAAGATTTTTATTTTTAAAAAAACAACCTTACCCATATTTGTTTGTAAATATATGTATCATTCTTGAAGGCTCAATTATCCTGAACCAAATATCTCCCCCGTTCCTGTTAGTTTGAAAGTTGTTGTTTATCCTTTCTCATTCTGGCTGAACATAAGCCTATTTCTATTGTGGGAGATTAGTGGTTTTTTTCTACAATACTCAAGTCTTAACAAATCTAAATTGCTGCTATCAACTATACCATACTTTGCACAAGAGGATCATAATTTTGTGTGCAGATCTCTGTGTTAATCCTTAGCATTTCCAGTTAAAAGAATAAGATAGCAAATTAGGTGCTGTTTTATACTTTGGTGGTAGATCTTTTTTTACTCAGATAGTCTCCAATTGAACTATTTAAAAGGCTTCCACTCTAACATGGGAGAAGCCTGATTCCTGTATTTCTATCCACTAAGTTCTTCATCCCTATCATCCCTATGAAGTAAGCTAGATAAGGAAATAGACCCTCAGCTTTGACCTTATGGCTATAGTCCAGTAATAGAATCTCGAAAGCCTGTGTGTGTTCTTCTTTTACCCTATATCTCATAGAGTTAGGATGGAGTTAATTTGAATTTCTTTTTTGTACTTTCCTCCTTTCCCCAGCTTAAAGCATGATTTTGTTTTTGTAACTACAAACTTTCTCCAGAATTACCTCTGTCACACTCTGCATCACCAAGCAGATTATACATCCTTTTTCTACAATAGAGCTGAAAGGGGCCTCATAGTTCTAATCCAAACGTGAGGGTAATGTTAGAATTTGAAGGTCAACATTTTAAATTTGGTTGGCATGGGCTTTTAATGGTATGGTAAAGTTAATATAGATTTCAAAAATATTTATGTGAGAAATGCAATATTAGGAATATGGAATAAAAATAAACCAGGTTGTGCCTGAAAATATCTTAATCAGTCTCAGCACAGCAAGCATTTTATAGAAAAGAAATAACAAGCAAACATATCAGGACTTAGTAACACAGGAAATGGAAAATTTAAAATGAAGTCAAGAGAATAATTAACTGTAGATTTAGTTCTCAACGGTCTTCATATGCACAAATAAGAGAAAGATTTAATATAAATAAAAGGTACAGGGAGTGATCAACATAAGACAGAGCTTGAAAATGAATCACATCTAGAAACCATGAACATATGATAGCAAAAATGCATAAACTTTTAATAAATTTGAAACAGAAGAGGAACAAGTTAAAGGCTGTATGATAAAATGGCCTACAAATTTTGGTTATAATACACAGATGAGTAATTGGGAGAGACTGGATAAATGGAGTAAAATTCAGATTGCATTATAATTTAAGAGATAACTTTTACAAAATCACATGCCATTGGTATATGATACCAAAGAAATTATGTAAGATATATAAAGGTATTTCTATTCAATGTTGGAAATGTGAGAAACATGAAGCTTCATTTTACCATGAATGGTGGTTTTCTGAAAAAGCACCCAAAATAATAATAATAAAGGAAACATGGATATGGAATTTTGAAGATTATATTATTTAATATTAATACTAGAACACTTTTTATTGGGATTATGGATAGTAAGAAAAGACATTGACAAAATTATGATAACTGCAGCAAGATTATTATATGCACAAAGATGGAGAAATAGTGAAAGGATCACAATGAAGGAATAGATTGTGAAGATAGCAGAACTAGCAAAGATGACAAAACTGTTCTGTTTGGCCAAAGACAAAACAATAAACATTTTTATAAAAAACTGGAAATCTTTAATGGACTTTTTGCTTGAAAATGGAAAAAACTGAAATGGTGATTTCTGTATTTTACAATTGAAAAAAAAAAAATTAAATAAGAGACTGAAGGGATTGTTGTAATGTTAAGGAGAGATAATGAGTTTGTAACTGCTGCACCTCAGTGGGGTGGGGAGATACGATTTCCTGAAACTATCTATTCTACTGATTAACAGAAAATGCCAACCCATTGATGATTGTCCTTCTAGAACAGGGCTTTTCAACCTTTTCACAGATTACCACTTTTAGGACATGACAATATTTGAGTACCACCAGTGCTTGGCATGGTGTCAAAAACTTGATGACTAAAAAAGGGGGGGGGATTTTGGGTTTTACTGATTAGATTCCTTTGTTGTTATAGAAATGGCTGGTCTATAATATTATGGAAAAATAACAGAGGAATGCCAGTCAATGCCTTTTCTTTTCTTTTTCTCTTCTCCCCCTCACTTTCCCCCCCTTTTTCCTCCACATTGTGTCCTACTATTTCCTTTTATATTTCTGTATTTTATTCTATAATCTAATAAAATGTTACAAACTGTAGAAAAAAAGGAAAAAAGTACCAGTTTTAATTTCCTTGGTGGCAATTGCTGAATCACTTTCCCTTTGCACTGACAAATGTATGATGAATTTATCCATATTTATTAATATGCACCACTACCAGCTGCCTTCTGAGCTCTCCTTCCACAGTGTAGTCAGAATGCACACACCCTGTTCTGGTTTGCGCGCACAGCACTTTTGGATGTGCAGGAAGAGCACTCTCTCTGCCATCCAATCCTTCATTGGAGGACCCCAAAAAGGGTCAAAAGTCACCCTGGAGGGGCAACCACTGCAAGGAGGCCCTCCTTGTGATCACAGAAGGGCGGCAGCCCTCTGCTTGAATCTGGAGCAATTCCTTTGGCCCAAATAAGAAGAGATCGGCCATCTTGATTAAGCCATTCCTCGCTGAATGCCAAAAGCACCATCTAGCACAATGAAGCAATCTGGAGGACCTGGGTGAGATCTTACCTTTCTTATCCCCCTATCTGCCTTCCTGTGGGACTTTTCCAAAAATTTCCTCCCCCTTTTTTTGAAAAAACAGCATTTGTATACTTGGGGAATAACATTTTAAGCCTTAAAGCATCAAAGAAGAAAAAAAAACAACTGATTAAGCAAAGAAATTAAGCAATCTTATTTCTTCTTATTGAAAAGCTCCTATTTTTGGTGGGGATCTACTACCCTATTTTCTGTTTAAGATGTGAATTAAGGAAAAAAGAATGGACTAATTATACAAAAGCTTTATATTAATTTGGGGGGGGGGAAGAACTTCACAACTTATTATATATTCTATTGATGACATCTTGTGGCTAAACTTGGAATAGCAAGTAAACCTTTTGCCTGTTGTGAGAGCTGACTGAATAACAGAGCTGTCCTTGACACTATCTTCAAAGATAAGTGTGGGAACACCTGGCACTGATAACAACTTTTAGGAACATTGGAGGTGAAAAATTATTGACTCCTATTAAAATAGCCTCCATGGAAGACTTAGCTGTAAATACCAATGAAATGGATGACTATATCCCACCACTTAATTACAAACTGATATTGGACACGATCTTGGCAATAACTGAGCAAATTAAAGCCAGACTGCATGATAAACCTGACAACTCAAAGCCACCAAATCAAAATTTGACCTTAAATGATGAACTGATAATCCAAAAACAAATAGAAGTGGAAACTAACATCAAAATAGGAGACTTCAAAGAGCAACAAATGCAGCCTACAGAGAACCTTGAAGTCCAAACTCTAACTTCAACTTCAAAACTTACAACTCAAAAAACAACAATACCTGAAGAAAGCAACATTAAGAGCGAAGATATCAAAGGCCTTCAAATACAGTACATTGAGGATTCAGCTAATCAAATGATAACAACATCAGCTACTACTTTCTACCTAAACCAGATGGAAATGGAAGAAGAAAAAGATCTGACTGAATTAATGACAATTATATTACATCAAACATCAAAAACTGAGCTATTAAAGCAATATCTCAATGACTATAAAGGGGACACCTGCTTTGCAAAACTATCATTTGGATGGTCTCCTTGGATTCAAATAAGAGGTGGAGGAAGAAAGGGAGACACATTTAAGAATTTAAAGGCACTAAGATGGAAGCCTGATTGGCACAAAAGGAAGGCGAGAGTTAGCTTTTAAAAATTAGACTTGTCTCTCTTTTGGGATTTGTAAGGACAAAGCTTAAAAAATGTCTTTTGATGGACTAAGGGGAATCTTTAAAAAATATTTATAAACTGAATTTATATTTAGGTTTTAGATTTTTAAAGGAAAACAGAATTAAGCTTCTAGAAGATATTTTGAACTATACTGTAGAATCTAGAATTTTATAACAAAAGATAGTATTTTAATAATTTTTGAACGATTAAGACAAAAAATATTTTTCTAATAATCGGTGATTTGTTAAGATGAAAACTAGACTTTACTGGTAAAACATAAAAATGTTTTGTAATGAACAATGTAAGTTTTGTAGACAAGAGAATTATTCTTTATTGAAATAGGGAATTGTGGGTTATCCAAAAATTAAGCTTTTTTGTATATTATAGGCTACTCTAGAGTATTTTATTGCAATTAGGTAAAACTTAAAAACAGGATATTGATATGTATTAATGAAAATATATTGAAAATTCTGTTAATTAACTAGGTCACAACTAGAAATGTATTAACTTGATTATTTTGACTATGTGATAACTAAGGGAATCAGAGAGGGAATCCTTGTTGATGCAACCTGAACTATCTTCAAACAACTTGCTATTTGTTACTTTGAATACCCAACCACCATATTGCTTCACAAATACATGTATAAGTAAATATTAAAAAATCAATAAAACTTGTATATATATAAAAAAAGAATGCACCCTACCCCAGCAGTCCCTTCATTGTACCCCTAAAGACACAGGAATCAAGTGTAAAGCAAGAAATCCTTCCGAGGTAGGTAAAATGAGGACCCAGATTGTTGGGGGCAATTAAGCTGACTTTGTAATAATGCTGCTTGGGGTGTGTGTGAAAGCCCTAATAAGCAGGCATATATATAGAATGAAGGCTACTGCTAAGTTTGTAAGCCGCCCTGAGTCTTCGGAGAAGGGCGGGATATAAATGGAATTTAAAAAAAAAATACTCACAAAAGCCTCCAAGAATAAAGAAACACTAAACTCTGGGGGGGGGGGTTCTTTAAGCTGCCTCAGATGTGTCACAATGTTGCAACTGGAGCCTAAAAGGCTTCGGCAATTGCAAAAAGTGATAACCTTAAATTAAGCCTGTTTACCTACAAAGAAAACTTGCTAAAAGCCATAGACAGATTCAAAATAAGTGGGTAAAACTAATTACATTTGCTTGAAGGGATTAACCCTATGGAAGCCAACACTTTGGACTCATTGCTAGCCTTTGTGAAACAGACTAAAATATTCCAATAACCAAAGCATACAAATCGATCCTTTGAATTACAAAATGCTGTAAAAACTGTACAAAAATCCTTATGGTAATCCAA
This sequence comes from Vipera berus, assembly GCF_964194415.1. Taxonomy (NCBI): domain Eukaryota; kingdom Metazoa; phylum Chordata; class Lepidosauria; order Squamata; family Viperidae; genus Vipera; species Vipera berus. The sequence goes on along the minus strand of NC_138205.1, from coordinate 34,583,469 downwards.
CCTCCTTTCCGACATGCTCATCTCTCATATTTTCATTTCATCAGCACTGATTTCATTCTCCTGGCTGGAGAAAACAAACCAGGGGAACGTTTCTTGCAGCAACAGCTTCTTCTTCCCTATCTTTTTTTCCTCCCTGCCTGCTGAGCTCTCCTTCCACAGCTTCTTCTCTGTCCCCTTTCCTGCCAAAACCACCTCCTTTTATAGCCTCTCCTCTCCTCTCCCCTCCTTTTCTCTTCAGTTCACCTCCAGCTACAGAAGCACCAATCAGCTGGAGCCAATCAGCTGGAGCCCTGTGGTGCTCCTGAGGCTTCTGCTGAGCCCCAACAGTCCTGAAGGTCCAGCTGCCTCTCCCTTAGGCTTGTGTCACTTTAGTTCATTCCCCTCCCCTCTACACTTGTCTAGGAGGGTTGCATACCTGCCATATGCCAAAGTACCATTGGTGGTACACGTACCACCAGTTGAAAAGCCCTGTTCTAGAACAACAGAAAAGAAAGTCATTCCCTCCCGCATGACACTCCTTTAGATACTTGAAGAGTACTTCACATATTCCCCTCTAAAAATAGACAGTACTATCACCATTCTGCACTGAATTTGATCCTAGGTCCAGCAAGTGTCTTGGGAGCTCTCCTCTGAATTTATCCTAGATAGATTTAGGTCTTTATGTTTATCTCTATGAAATTTCCACAAGTTTATTTCAGCAAACTATTCAAACTGGTATAATTTTGTGTCATCTGCATATTTGATGCAATTCCTCCAACCAAGTCATTTATAAAAGTGTTGGGGGGAAAAAGGGCCCAGCATAAAATCTGTGGTATTCATTTTGACATTACTATCCAAGCTGATGTTGCACTATTAACGAATACTATACTGACTGGGTTTAATCATTCAGCTAATTGAGTTAATCTAACAGCTGTATCGTGTAGCCCATATTTTACCATTGTGTTAATGAGAATTAGAGCCAGTTTGGCTAGAAACTGGGAGACCTAGTCCTGCCCTAGGCGCAAAGCCAACTAGGTGAACTTGGGCTGGTCACTTTCTCTCAGCCCTAAAAAGAAGGCAATGGCAAACCACTTCTAAAAAATCTTGCCAAGAAAAACCTTTACAGCCCTGAAGAGATATGCATGATTGAAGAAATCTTGGGAGGGGAAATTGTCATTAAATTAGACTTCCATTTGCCAATGAAAGCTTCTTCAAATTATTTCAGATTGCTCTCGCAGTCACTAAAAAACTTCAGTGGCCTATCTCATTAATTGTTCACTAATGCCAATAGTCTAACAGCCAATACATTAATATTGTTATTTTGGCTGCATTCCTACTATAAAATTGAACTCAGTTATAATATGCTGTGTAAAGACAAACTGTGCACTGTAACAAATAAGAAATGCATTCAAAAAAAGAGTAAGCACAGTATATGACACAGGTGATAGTACAAGTAATTAGCAGTAGTTGAAATGAAAAATTATTTTTCTACTATGCATAAATTTAACTTTCTGCTTAAGACAAGTAGAGCAAATGACAAAAATAAACAAGGATTCTTAATTTGTGTTATTTCCATGGCTGCACATTTTTTTTACTTATTCCACAGTTCTGTCTGATGCTATTCTTGAAATAGAGAGCTGCTATAAAATTCACTTTATAGATACTTTGAATGTAAACATTGCTCCAAATCTGAGCTTTTAAAATATTTAAATATTAATTAAATATTTAAATTTTAAATAACTTCCTTGTGGCATTTTTTTTGAACTTCCACTAGTCGTTCCACAATTTGCCAACTAACAATTTATGAAATCCTGGTATTGCCAATAGTTTTATCAATAAAACTCTTCAAATTCCTCAACTAACCTAGTTCTTTGAAATAAATAGCACATTCACAATATTCTTGAACACTTAATTTCTTACACTATAGAGCACAGAAGCACATTGGAGACACCACTGTCTAACAGTAATGAGATTGATATGTCCTACTAAATTATGGGAAACTATATATAGCTTTCAACCTATAATTCCTAGTTAAATTCTAGGAACTCCTCAAAGAACATAAATAAATGTAAACTAAAGACTTATGTTAGAATCCCATCATTCCAAAAGAAAATCTGAAACCCAGAGGTGGCAAACCATAGGTTTTTGGAAGAAAGGTGTTTTAAGAATATTACCAAGCATATAAAGTGATAAACTCTGCCATCCAATTTCAACTGCATGATTTCAGTGGGAGATATTCTATGAAACACAGTTAAAAATAAAGCTGGGGCATACAGTGTGCAGCATTTGAGGAGTGGATTTCCCATATTTGCTCTATACCAAAGGAAGACATTTTATTACCACCATTTGTTATGAACTACAAATTTCTTGTCATTGCCATGCAAGCTACATAGTGGAAGTTGAAATCATAAGTATCTTGAAGACAACAAACTTACTTACTTCTTTTCAATCTTAAAAGCCAAAGTATTTCTGAACATAGGAGATTAATACATTTAAGTATGGATTTATTATACAGTAATCATAAGAAAAAACATATATAAGGATGGATTTCTAAGTTTTCTGTCATCCAAATACAATTCTCTCATGCAAGCACACTCTCAGTATTAAATACTGCTTGAAAAGAAAGCATTGAGGAGGCAGACTTCAGGAAATTAAATTTCAGTTGGGGAGAGGATTCTACATTCCTCACACAGCCATATTTTATTAGTAAAAAATGTATTTTGAGGACTTTCATATATTGGTCATGTTATATACTGGTTATATAGTTGGTCATACTAGTTTGGCTCTCATAGATTGGGAAAACACAAAGACCTATAGAAAAAGGCAATCAGATTGTTAGCATTGGATTGCTGTATACTTTCAATGGAAGCAATCTTTTTTGGATATATCAGACACACAGGAGAGTGGATTAATGAACTTGCCAGAAATAATTGTGAAAACAGTAAATACAATGTCCTCTTCCCTCACAGAAATTGCTCATGAGAATTACATGCAGTTGTACACACCTCTCTTTAAGTTGTTCAATATCAAACAGAATTTCATCTCTCTGTATCCGTGCTCTAGCAGTAAGGTTTTCACTTTGTAAGTTTTCCAGATAATCTTCAACTTCTATTGGAAAAAAGTTTGCAAAGAAGGGAGAAAAAATAATTAGACTTTCTTCAGAAATGTAAACAATACACTGAAAATTATTAAACTAAGACAAATAAACATAACCTAACTCATATAAAATAAATTAAAGGTGAATGTGAATTCATAAACAATGACAGTAAAAAATAACAAAGCTAAATCTATTAATAAATGGTAATGATATTTCTAATATGCACAGAATAAAATCACCTCTAACTAAAAGAAAGCAAGTTAGAAAAAACAGAAATAGACAAACATTGTATGTGTGTAGACAGAGGAAACAAATCTAGACAGCACACTTAAAAGCAGAGACATCACCCTGTCAACAAAAGTATGTATAGTCAAGGTTATGGTCTTCCCAGTTGCAATGTATGGCAGTGAACGCTAGACCATAAAAAAGGCTGAGCGTCAAAGAATTGAGGCCTTGGAGCTATGGTGCTGGAGACGACTCCTGCGAGTCCCTTGGACTGCAAGGCGATCAAACCGGTCAGTACTAGAGGAGATCAACCCTGACTGTTCTTTAGAAGGCCAGATCCTGAAGCTAAAACTCAAATACTTTGGCCACCTAATGAGAAGGAAGGACTCACTGGAGAAGAGCCTAATGCTGGGAAAGATTGAGAGCAATAGAAGAAGGGGACGACAGAGATTGAGGTGGCTGGATGGAGTCACTGAAGCAGTAGGCGTGAGCTTAAATGGACTCCAGAAGATGGTAGAGGACAGGAAGGCCTGGAGGAACGTTGTCCATAGGGTTGCGATGGGTCAAACACGACTTCGCAGCTAACAACAACAACAACAGAAAGAGGAAGGGATCTGGTTTGTTATGATTTATAAAGGCCACAAAAATTCAACATTTCTTGAATTGTTTTATCAATTACATTTTTTAAAAAAAGAACGTTCCCAAAGGGAAGAAAAGGTAGAAACTTTTTTTAAAACTTATTTTATTTCCTGGATATGAGATTGCTATTTGAGCCATTTCTTCACATATGATCATATATTATTCTACAATATATAATTGTTTTGCACCACGAAATGTACATATAAAGGGATGACATGGCCTATTCCTTGGTATATCTAGATTTTTTCAATGCATAATTATATTGATAAATAAGCCAAAGGTACATAATTAATTCTAATCCCTGTGCTATATTAGATTAACAATAGAATGCATTGTAATAAAAAATTCCAATCAATTCTGCAAATTTCTCCAATACCCAACTTTCTTCTCACATTTCCACAGATACCAGCCATTTTCATAGGAAATGAGATAGAAGCCTGGACACAAAATTTCAGAGTAGATCAGGAAAAGTGTTATGTAAACAGTCAAAAATTGAATTACTGTATTTTATTTTATTATTACACATCTGTGATCTTATAAAATATCCAGAAACAAGCAAACAAGTTCAGATGCCAAGAGGAGAAAAACAAAGAAAAAGCAGCCTTGCCCAACTTAGATAAACACATTTTTTAAATGTTGGGATGGGGAAGGAAGGGTTAGAAAAACTTGTAAAAAGAATAAATTAGCTATTATCTAATAACAAAATATAAAGTTGGAAACACATAGAACTTCACATTTCAAAATCCAATGAAAAACGTCCTTTGGACTGCCAGTTTAAAAACTGCATTTCAGATTAGCCCTAGTTTATTGTTAGCCAGAGGACATTAGAGCTAAAAATACATTTAAGTATGTATACTAAATAAATTTCTTTCAGTACTGAATAAACACAGCTTGTCCCCTCATACCTGCCAAGATTAGGAAGTAATTTTCCACGCAGTCTCACACCTTAGTAATTATTCTTTTATAAATTAATTTCTTGTTCTTATTCTGATGATGTAAAGTAACACACACCTACTACAAACAAACATCTCTATGTGTAGACAGAGCACTTGACAATCCAACTTGTATATTTCTGATCTATGTTTACTAAACAATATGATTACTTCTGATGTCATATAAGACAGACATGTTAGTTGACACTGCAGCCTGTTTTTCTAGCTTATATTAATAAAATGTGCCTTCACTATTGGAAGACCTAGAGACTTTCTGGGTTGTAAAAGATGCAGCAAGTTTGATAATAGGAGAGCATGACATGCAATTAATCTCCATTCATAGCCTGCTCTACTTGTCAGGAAACGAAGACTCCTTTTTTAGAAGGAGATCTGAAGACTTCAATTAAAAAGAGTCAGCTAACAAGAAAATAATCTAAGCTAAAGGAAAGGTGGCAGGTGCTGAAAATGAGCTGTTTACGAGAAATGTCAGCTCAAAACAATAAAGCACTGAACATTAAAAAGAAGCAAAATGAAATGAGTTGACAGTATCACATCCTCCATTTTAAAAAGGAAAAGAAGACCACATGTTCAGATGGGGAAGATAATTCAGTAAGAAAAAAAAGTGTTTCTAAACCAGAGCTCAAAATGTTGAAACTTTTGAGCTAAAAAATCTCTTTAAAAGTTGTTTTTAGTTTCTTGTTTTAATTTTGGGACATATGCAGCTTTCATCTCACTAATTCACACATGGGGATCAAGCATTTGTGATCAAATTATAAAAGCAGCTTCTTAAAATATTTTCTGACTAAATCCTTGCAACAGTGGATGAGCCAATAGAAATTTTTTATTAACACTATAGTGGAAATAGCAATCCAAAATTTATTTAGCAGATAAAGCTTTCCTGCCATAGAAAATATACAATAAGAAAAAAGCATAATTATCCCAATTAAATAAACAATTCAAAAGTAATTTAAATAGGTACACGAATGAGAGGAGGACAAAAAAATTAAATCAATATCATGGAGCCAGGTGTAAGCATCAGAAGAGACTAAGTGGCACTGCTATTAATTTCTAGAAACTTGTTTATCAGTTGTATGTACAATTCTGCACATACCCTAATATATTTTTTTAATTTTAAATATTCTGTAAATATATGCTAGCATTGCAAACAGATTGTAGGATAGCATTCTAAATTTATGGAGAGAAATATAAATTTATAAATTAAAAACACTGTTTCCTTCAAAATATATATTTGTAAAACTGTTTGGCTAGGATTAAGAAGACTAAATAGCAAAATGAACTAAATGTTACATCTTCTCACCTTCTTCAGAAATCAATAAACTTTACCATCATCTGCATCATTTTGGTATTATAAAATTATATATAGACTAAGGATACAGATAAAATTGAAATACTGAAGTTTTTACAATTTTGGAATGAATTAGAAAAAAAGCTTTTCTTCGGAAATAGATTCTGTTTAGGTTTATAAGCAAAGGTAAGCAATTTCATGATTTCAGAAATGGGATTCTAGAGTTGACTAAAGTCACTACTTTATATTCTTTATTCTTACTTTTTTCTATTTTTTTCTTTTTTTCTTGCACTTTTTATTCTATTCTATTAGTTTTTACTATATTTCACTATTACAATTAAAATTCTTAGATGGATAGATGATAATATACATAGGAATAGTTGAGGTCTATTGATGAAATTGTTCTATTTGTGTTAAGCATCTTTTACAAGATTAGTTGTCTTGTTTGATGAACAGCTAGATGGTCAAGATCACCAACCTTCTATTCTCAAGAGTTAGATGAAACCATTCCTCACTTTTCTTTCTTTCTTTCTCTTTCTTTTTTCTTTTTTTCTCTTTTTCTGATGGTGCAAAGGGCAGCTTAGAAAAATTGTCAGATTAGAAGTTTATCAGCCCTAAATAAGGCTTGGCTCAGAAAGATCAAGAAACAAAAATGAATAAGCAGCGTTACACCTTAATATATACCCATACTTTTTAAACAACTGCACCTTGCAAAAATTGAAACCATCCAGCATATCCTCCTATACTGTTTATTTTACAGAAATATCTGTAGTATTCATCTTTTTCTATTACTTATAAATTGCCTGACTATACAAGCCAATGTTATGTCACCATATCACTTTCTAATTATATTTCTAACACATTATGTTAGTTTTATGCAGCAGTGTGCAAAATTTGTGTAGAAGTGATTGTTAGAAGTAATCAGACCTATGTAGATTATATGTGCTATGTTATCTTTAATTCATGGTTATATTGCTATAGCTTATTTTAGTTCTTTTTATTTGGACCGCAGGATATTACATTATTATACATTATATAACATTCCTTAGTTATAGCTTTAATCTTAATTAATCTTGTAACTTCTCAAATACTTTTATAGGCTTCAGTCTCTGTTTTCTAAATGAATACAATACTCTTTTCAAAACTTGCAATCATAGGTTACCATTAATGGCATGACTGTAAACTCTTAAGTATTTTGTCATATATTCATCAATGACAAAAATATGCAGTTTTGTTATTTTATCAGTTAAGAAGATACATGTATTCTGCAATTTTTGTAATATTAGATGTTAATATTAAGTCTATTGCAGCATTTAAATACACAAACAATGAATGAAATGCTTTGTTATTGTTTTTATATGAATTTATGTAGGGAACTTATATAGGAGAAAATAATAGGACACACTTAGAATGCAGAGACCCTTTCTTTTCTCTGAAGGAGTCTGATAACACTTTTTCCAAATAATAAATGGTACTGAAGTCACCAGATATATGGTACTGGCTTGACTAATTTGGATTTAAATTGGGAAGGGCTGGGAAAAGGAAATGGAGACAGGTTGATTATGCAGATAAAGGTTATATGTGAGGCAGATATGTTACCTGCTCAGTTAAAAACCCATTATTTGTAGAAACATTTTCAGATAACCTAAAACACTTTAATGTATGTGAGTTCAGCAACCTTTCTCTTAATGGTGCAGTTAAAATCTCATTTTTTCCAAAAGGATTGCTTTAAAATCTATAAGAGAGTACCCAGGGAGGTTTAAATGCCCCAATACCACTTTGTCCTTATTTTGAATCCTGATGTGTCCTGATATGAACTTGGGTCCATTAATTCTTTTGAGCAAATTGTCTTATATGTCCTGTAGAGATGCACGTTAGCAGATGACGGCATCTGTCATCCCAACCCATTTATGTACTCGTTTGGGCCTGTGATGATATTGTTGGCTTGATGTGGGACCAAAGTACACATCTGGATTTGTTGCAGGGCCTCGAGTCTAGTAGATCACATGGCTGCATTCGAATCAGTTTCGTGATATCTCAACTATATCCCAGACTGAAATCCATTTATAAGATTGGGTCAAATCATTCTGGTTTTGGAGGTGAAACAGCAAATGATTTCCCAATTGCAGTCAAGCTGCAAAGTATCCAATAATGAACTTATGAGGGACTCTGCTAACAATCTCCAATATATAGCAATTTGCTACATTGATCTCACTGAGCTCAGTGGAAGTCTCTGAAAAGGTCTCAATTTGTAAAAAAAAATGCACTGGTTCTGCTGAAGGAAGAACACTAGCTTTCTTTCATTCTTATTTATTTATTTATCAAATTTATTGGCTGCCCATCTTACTACAGGGTAACTCTGAGCAGTTTACAATATTAAATATTCTTAGATGGGCAGTTGAGAAAGGAATATATGTCAGCACACTTTTCTGCCAACCCAAGGATTGAAGGAATGCATGTTAATGTGGCCATAAGGAAAAGCCCTATTTACCTCAAATTCAAATACGTTGGCATTCATTGAACCAACTCCCAGGAAGCATATATAGCAAGCATAGATCACATTTTAAAAACAAAATCAGTACAGATCATCCTTGACTTACGACAGGGGTGTCAAACTGCCAGCCCGTGGGCTGGATGTGTCATGGCAAAACTGCACCCATCCCATTGCTGGCAATGGAAAAAAGTCGTAATATGTCACAACATGTCACGTGATGTTGGGAGTTTGCCATCCCTGACTTAGAACCACATTTGGGGCCAAATTTTCCATTGTAAATTGGGACAGCAGTAAGTTGAGTCAGACCTGATTGCTATTGCAATCAATTTGTTATTCTGGAGATTGTTAAGCAAATCACCACAATTGTTAAGTGTATAATGTGGTTGTCAAGCAAATCCAGCTTACCAAGGATCACAAATCACAATCAGGTGACTGCAGGATGCTGCACTGGTTTTAAACACAAGTCAGTTGCTAAGCATCCAAATTGTGATCATGTGACCACAAGGTTGGTGTGACAATAATAAATGAGAATACAGGTGAAAAGTCATCTTTTCCATGGACATCATAATTTTGAACCATTATTAAATGAATGGTTACAAGTCATGAATTATCTGTAGTCTGTGAAAGCCACAAGAAAAGTTGAAGAGATTAAGTAACATCACCAAAACACCAAAAGTTTGGGGCTAGTTTTCCAAGAAGGGGATATGTCCTTTTTTCAATATAGGTTCTTTACCCCACAAGATATTTTCCGTGTTTAAACTTTTAATTTAAAATCCTGCAAAAAAACATGGCCCTGAAAATAAACAATCTACTGATACAAACTGCTGTTGTAATCTTAGGGTTTGGGTGACCTAGTTGCCAGCATGTTGGTCAAATGTATAGTATCAGACTGCAGCCCTAATTTATAGTTTAGCTCCAATGCAGCATTAAAACTTTAACTGATAAACCAGTGAAGACAAACTTTAATCCATGTATTACCAGAGAAAGGTGTGAAAGAAAATGTTAAAGATTTTAATTTACATTTAACAATAGTCATTTTTCTAAATCTTTACCTTTCTTTTATCACTTCGTAAACCCTGTGACAGAGGTGTTCCACAATTTGTCCCTTTATTTAAATTTATTACAGTAATCCATTAAAAGGCAGAGAGAAATTATTACTTTTAAAATAATCATTCAATGGTCATAATTTTAGCAGTTATTTTCACTGTCTTACAATAAGTAAGGTTAAGAAATATTAGAAATTGGAAATAGAGAACATAGGAACTGGGTGGATTTTTCATAATAGAAGAAATTTAAAAGGAAGCACAAAAAGCTCATGAAGTACTAAAATTGCTATATGCCCTGTTTGACAGAACAAAGGCATCTTCTATTTGAAAGAGCTATTTTTCTTAATCTGGTTTAAAGCACTGCAAGAAACAAATACAAATGTCCCAATGTTGCCCTTCACCAGTTAGCCTTCACTGAGTAGGCACATAATAGTAGTCAAAGACTTTTACACTATAACAAGATGCATTATACCTCCACTGAAGCCATACATATTTTTAATGTCCTAAGGAGGAGTGGGAGGTTGATGCTCTTGCTTAGCAGTAAGTCATATTATAATCTGAGGATTTTATTATAACAAAGGTTTGGACTCCTTCATTTGACCTGTTTTTGAACCTATGCAGCCCAAGTCCAATTTCTGTAATATCCATCATTCAAATATGAGATGCCTGTTTATTTATCAAGCTGCAGTTTTAAGTTGGTGTTTCTGCTGAAAAATCAGCTTTCCCAAAAGACAACCATGAGGTGCCACTTCATGAGACAACAATTAAATCTACCAATACCTCAATAATAATTAGTGGTTAAAAATAAGATAATATACAATCTACATTATGTAGTGAAGGGGGAATTGTATTCAAATTTCTTTAACTAAAGACAACATCTTTTGACCTTTATTTCCCTCACAAAATTTCTGAGCTATAGACGAAATGCTTAGTTATTGAAAGGAACTTTATAGTTACCTCCGAAGAGCTTCTGGACGTCCTCAGGAAGGATATCAGCTGCAGCTTTCATTAGGAACAAATCTAGAATAAAAAAAACCAAATGAACCAAAATAAAATCTGCTAGGATTTATTGCTTCTTGCACTATTTAGCAGTTGCTGAAGGAAAAAGGAAGCAAGGAGATTCAGCAGACTGTACAAAGAAAGGGAAGGGCCTGTTTGTCTCCTTTACAATTGCAAGTCCCTCCTTCTGTAACAGAAAAGGCTGAGCAGGCACCTGTGAGAGTCAGAAATGCAGCTGTAATTCAGTTGTTTGGGGAAAGCATTTCCTCCTTCCTTATCATTGTAATCCAAACCATGTTTCCTTGATTTAACTTAAAATGATAGGAAGGATATGTTTTTTGGTGTCTCTAGCATGCACAAGGAATGATGCATCCATTTCCACAGAGGTTGGGCCCAGAGCTTCCATAGGATACCATAAAAGGGGCCAGCTTTCTTAGAAAGGCCGCTTTTAAGTGCCTTTTTGTTTGGATGTATAGTATTAATTTTTTAGCATTAAATTCTAACATCTGGGATGTTTCCTAAATATTATCAATTTAAACTTGTTTATTAGAGCCGGAAATCCAACATTCATGCAATAGGGTAATTCTCCTGCAAAAATAGCAACTGAATATTTCCTGTTTCCTTGGCTGAATAATCCTATTGGTTCTTCTGAAGAGATTCTCTAACACACGGCTGTCAAACTTACCGTATCACGTGAAATGTCGTGATGTATCATGACTTTTTGCATTGCCGGAGCTGGGGTGGGCGCAGCCTCCACACGATGCAACCAGCCTGCAGGCCGACAGTTTGACATCCCTGTTCTAACAGATCCACCAAGTAATCTAATACAAAAATAACCAACACGTGGTGATGGTGGTGGTGGTGGTGGTAGTGTTTAAGTACCTTTTAAAAAGGGTTAAAATGTAAAATTCAACATTTCTTAGAAATGATGTAACTTACCCAATCTTTCAGAGTAGATGAGCTTTAAAAAATAAATAAATAAATAGATGAGTCTCTTGAGTTTTCTGTCAGACTCAATGTTTCTGAATATTGGTGTACCACGTATTTGCATTCATTCTGGGATGTTTTTTTCAATTTCTCCATCTAATTTACCATCTTGGGATTTTTTTGGTAACCCCCTTTTCCAAGTATTAATGAGATCTGATTACTCTTGCTCTGCTTAGTTTCCTGGATCAACTAACGTCAGCTAGGCCAGGAGTCTTCAACCTTGGCAACTTCTGGGAGACTTCAACTCTCAGAATTCCCAAGCCAGCATAGCTAGTGGAAGAATACTGGGAACTGAAGTCCACAAGTCTTAAATTTGCCAAAACTGGAGACCTCTGAAGTAAATGATCTTGCTTGGAATAAATATCCAATTTCTAATATATTTTAATTTATAAGAACAATATAGATTAAATATAAATTATATGTATCTGTACTTGCTCCAAATATCTCTGATATCAGACTTCCTGTGAAGTTAAATAACTCTGATCTTGAAAGTGTCTTTGTAACACATGCTCAAAGCTTTTAACATTGGATATGAATAGAATTTCTTAATCTTTGCAGTCTACATTTTTAGATTTAAATAGACTAAGGGCAGCAGCAGCAACTAACTTCAGTAAAGCAATATATTTTATTGAAAAGCATGTATTCCACAAGACATATTGCTAGGTAAGTATGAATATAAATAAAATAAAGACTGTATTTTAAAATGAGCAGCTGCAATGAACCAAGAGTAACTCGGTTTTTGAAGAGCTTTGTTTTTGGGTTGTTTTTGAGTTTAAAAGAAAAAGTAAAAGGAAGTGGGTTTATAAAAGTATTGCTGGATGGCAATGCTTCTTCTTAAAACATATTATTCTGAGGAAACGTGTACAAACTTCAAGCCTATGTATAAAAACTTTAGCTTATATAAACTAAAGATAATTCTTCATTAACTTAGAAAATATTTATTTTATTGGTAAAATTCAATAGTTTTGAGCATTTTTAAATTCTGTCACCATATTATTTAGAAATTAGTAATCTGCTAATTTGTCATCTGTGGCTTTGGTATAAACAGGTTTCTCTTTCTTATATTTTGTTCCTTATGCATTTAATTTTCTCTTTGTATATCCCATTTAACTTTGTAGCTTGTTTCACACATCGCTGTTTCTTTTAATAGTCATTTATTCAGTAAGGCATGATGGTCATATTTACACATAGCACTAACATGTAAACAACTATTTTGGAGCTGGAGCACAATTTGGAAATTTAAAAGCATCTACTGGTTCATAAAATGGTTTCCATTCACAAAATGGCTATCATGATAAACTAATCACAAAACAAGAGTAAGTAGCTTCATCAATTTTGCAGGTTCACATAGCACATGTTGATGTTTTCATATTACCTACTCAAGTTTCTATTATGGCATTAATGGAAGCTATATCATAATTGGTTAGGTTACATAACATGATAAGAAACACAATGATTTACAAATTGATAAATTCACACAATATGTAAATTACATAAACGTAAGACTATTAATATGTACTGCAAAACTCCAAGTGACTAACAGATGGCAGCAGATCATGCCAAAAATTCACACTCTTTGCTACCATCTAGCAATCATCCAAGTTTCTATAGCCTAGCCCTAGACGTTGTAGCTCTTCCATGAATTATGTCTATATTATTAGCTAAAAGGTAGTAGTGAAGCAGGAAAATATGATGTAATGGTGAACAGACAGTGAAAATATACAGAAGAGCTGTATGCCAGCAACAAAGAGCCCTAGCCTCGTCAGGATGATGAAGAAAGGGAAACAAAAGTAGAACTAGCCATTCTTCAGGAAGTCATTGTGTAGGAATGAGCCAACTGACAAATAACAAGGCCACAGGTGTTGATACCATCCCCACAGAATTGCTGAGGCCTGTACCACCCATAATCATCAGATGGATGTGCCAGAAAAAATGGGAAGCCTAATGGAATGTGTACCTGAGCACAGAGGGAAGAGCATTTTGCCAACTCAGAGCTTTCCCAGGAAGCAATCCACATCAAGGAACTGCATTGACCTAAGCTGGATGGGGGAAGAGAAGAGGTTCAAAGTTGAATCTCTCAGGATATATTTAGTACGTCTATCTTTAGTTTAATATAACCATTAGGTATAAGAAAATAAAGGACTCAATTGGATCTCACTGTCTCGAATTTGGGCTTGGGCCTACAAGAAATAAATATTTTGCCAAAGAACGAGAAATTATCAGTGTTAATTCCATTGCTAATGAAGGTCAACTCCTAGGATTGCTACAGTTACTGCACAATTGTCTTCATCTTTCAGGCTAGTAAGATTTTCCTTAAGATCATACAATAATATCTGGAACTGACATTGAAAGGAAATACTAGATGTTCATACCGGCTTCAGAGGCAGGTTGTGGTACTTGTGACCATATTGTAAATCTATGCTAGATCATGATCATGAGAAAGCTAAAACTTTTAGAATCAAAAATAGGAGTAAAGATTCAAGGAACAAAGAACAGTGATATTTGATATTCTGATGACACAACACTCCACTCAGAAATTATTTCAGCCATGTCATGCGCTTAAACTCATAGCAAAAGGCAGTCATGCTCAGAATAGTGAGTGGTAAAAGGAAATGAAGCCACTAAAAACATGGTGGCTAGACACCATCAAAGCTAACACTGGGCAGAGCATACAACAAGTGATAGAAGCCATACAAGATCAGAAAATGTAAAGAAAGATGGTCCAAGAACTGGACAGTATTGATGATGACAGTATCATTATCATCTTACCATTCCAAATGTACCAGGTTTCAGTCATAAATCATAAGGTTGAAAGGTTGTAGGTTATCTAGTCCAAGACAGCACAGCACAGTTTTCCTCACACCATCTCAAATAGCTATCCAACCATTCCTTGAAAACCTTCAGTGCCAATGCATCCTTAATTTCAGGAGGCAAGTTGTTGCATTGCTTAATAACTCTCACATAAGGAATAAGGAAATTCTTCCTTATTTCACATTTGGATCTCTTACTGTAAAGTTTCTGTTATATACTGGGTTCGTTGCTTGATTGACAAGACGAGGTGAGTGAGTTCACCAAGAATCATTCTTTATTTGGTTACAGGAACTGAACTGAGAAACAGGGCTGCAAATGCAGCTATTTATACCCCGGCAACAACAACAACAACAACAACAACATTGCCGCCCTAGAGGTAGCCAATGGCAGTGCTGGAGACGGGTTGTCTGAGGAGCTGGGAGCCGTTAGCCAGCTTCCTTGCTTAAACAACCTTCCAGCAATTAACCCCACATGATACTCTTTAGTAAGACAAAAACCCAATACATTACACCCCTCCCCCCTAGAATGTACACACATTATAAATACAAAAGGGATGATTACAGCAATTACATGTTTTACAGAGATACAAAAGAAGTATGCAAAAGTACACCTTTTCCGTTTGCTAATACAGAGACTCTCCTGGCTAGGAGCAATTCAATGACACAACATTATAGCTCAGTTATTTTGGAACAAAATCTTGTAAATACGCAGGAGGCTTGTGAACCCTCATGGAATACCTGGGAGAGCTGGACACTCCCTGGTCTACCAGCCTGTCTGCTGGGCTGGGTAGACCAGGGTCCATACATTCAAGCGAGTCTAGCTGACTCAGAATTCTCTGGCTGGCCATTCTAGGTCAGCCCACCTCAGAGTCTAATCCTTCTGCAGAGTTAGCACAGCAGCTGTAGTGTTCTGGTTGACTTTCTCCATCAGGGGCCCTATGTTGCACTCCCGGGCTTTGCCCCTCCCCGTTGCTCTGACTGCTTGGGACCTCAGAGCATATGAATTGATCAGCCTGACTGCCGGTTTGAGGTCTGTGGATGGGACCTGGGACGAAGTCCTCACTTTGTGGCTGTTCTGGAAAATGCTTCCTAAGCTGATCGATATGGTGATGAATGACTCGCCTGCCCTCTAGGCCCACTTCGTATGAGAGAGGGCCCGATGTTTTGGTGATTTTCCCTGGCACCCACAAGTTCCCATGCGCATAGTTCCGGGCCTACACCCTGTCACCCACTTGCAACCCCCTCGGGGGACTTGGGCAAGAGGCCAAAACTGGTGCAACCTGTCCAGTTTCATGATTAGTCACCTCCCCCAGCACAGCTCTGCTGGGCTTTTGTCCATTGCTGTACACGGTGTGGAATGTTGGCAGAGCAAAAAGTCGGCCAGTCTGTGGTGCCAGTCCCCAGTCACTATGTGCTTCAGTGATTCTTTCGTGGTATGCACCATTCATTCGGCTTGCCCATTACTAGATGGATGAAATGGAGCCAATGTCGCATGCCTAATGAGGTTTGCTCTCAGGAAAGCCTGAAATTCTGCCACAGTAAATTGGGCCCCATTATCAGACACTATGACGTCCGGTAGCCTGTGCATTGCAAAGAGTTTCCTAAGCACCTGGCTAGTCCTAGCAGTAGTCATATTTGCGATTGGTATAACTTCCAGCCATTTAGAGTGGCTGTCGACCACTATAAGAAATAACTGTCCCTGAAAGGGCCCAGCGAAGTCTATATGAATCCTCGACCGGGGAGGGGTGTGTGTGTCTCCTTCCATCTATGCACAGGAGCGTGCAGCATTTCAGGCCTAGACTGCTGACACGTGTAACACCCGTGTACTTGAGCTTCAATGGCTTTATCTAATCCTGGCCACCATAAATAGCTTCGTGCCAAAGCTTTCATGTGAACAATACCCGGATGACCTTCATGAAGCGATTGCAATACCCTGTCCCTTAATGAGGTGGGAACAATGACCCTGTTCCCCCATAGAATACAACCCTTATGAGCAGAGAGCTCGTGTCTCTTTGTGAAGTATCTCTGGAACTCAGGACCTTCCAGCAATTAACCCCACGTGATACTCTTTAGTAAGACAAAAACCCAATACATTACAGTTTCCATCCATTGTTTCTTGTTTTATCCTCAAATCCTCTGGATTTCAGAATCTCTTCCTTACAATATCCCTTCATATATTGGAAGACTGTTATCATGTGTCCCCTTAGTGTGCTAAATTTCTTCAGCCATTCTTCATAGGATTTAGTCTCCATGTCTTTAATCATCTTTGGCGTTCTTCTCCACATTCTTTCCAGTTCCTCAGTGTCCTTTTTGTATATTGGTGACCAGCACTGGACACAGTATTCCAGTTAGATCTGACCAGTGCAGCAAATAGCAGTACTATTTCTTAATGTACTTCACACTGTACTTGATATGTCTCAAAATAGTTTTGGCTTCTTTAACAGTTGTGGCACATTACTGCTTCATGCTTTATAAGTGATCTATCAAGATACTCAGATCCTTCTTTCAAGTACTACTGCTAAACCATGTAGTGCCTATCTTTTCCTGTGCATCCATTTTTTTCCTGTCTAAGTGCAGAATTTTATCGTTGAACAGCTTCTTGTTGGAAAGATCCCAATTATCAATATCAAAATTCTTTTGAATCTTGAACTTGTCCTCTGAGATATTAACTTCTCAACTTTATGTCATTCCTTCTATTTTTTTACTGTCACTTTTGTAGATGTTAAAGAGTACCCCAGTGCATACCTTTTCAAACTGATATAGATTCACTAAGGATCATATGTTAGTTATGGTTATTCAGCCAATTATAAATCCCTATGGCTATGGTGTGATTTATCCCATATTCCAGTTCCAGAAGGAGGCTGTAGTCTACTTTAGCAAATAAAATCTAAATATACTACATTCATAGCATTCCCTTTATTTTTTTAATTTAGTTACTTTGATAAAGAGAGCAATATGACTCCTTTAGTATAATCTGTTTTTAACAAATCTGTTTTTAACAAATGGGGGGGGGGTTCTACAATCCCCCTATTTTTTTCAACAAGTCTTAAACTAGGTTTAACACTATATGTGAACTTGGTCATATATAAATATGCAATAACCGTAAGAAGGGTTAACCTGTGAGCCAACAGCAGCAGTACTTGCAGCAGGCAGCTGATGCAAAGTAATGAGCCTATTACCAAGACTACCCACCCACCCTCATTCCAAATCTCAGATGTTTAAACACACATTACACAACTATAAGCATTGTGTGTAAAGCATTTGCCATAACAACAGTACAAAGAGGAATACTTTTTAATGAGGAAGCAAATGAGGTTTATGTTTATCTCTTTAACACAAAAGGTGGGAGATGTTATTTTTTCCCCCACAGTCAGAACTTTTTGCACCATCAGATCCTAGTCTTAATAGTTGAAAATTGGTGTTATCTTTGCATATGCAAAGTATTCTTTCCTTACTTTGTCATCACATGTAGCTGTCACTTTTAGAGACAGTTTTTTTTAAGTTACAGCATATCACTTATAGTTTTGAAGATCTGGTGCTTGTCATTTTAAAAATTAACCATTATCAGAGACCAATTGGAACCAAAAAAAAAGAAAGAAATCCCCTGGTTGCTGGTAGTGACTGGCAAATCCTCCTACTTCACTGCCATATCTCATCAATATGCTATTTGCCTGAGATGCCAGGCTGCCTGCCCAAATATACTATGATAAGGCCTCCACCTTATTTGCTCAAGCTCCTTGGAGTTCAACAGCCAGGCTTTCCCTTCAATGATAGCCTGTTAAACAGACACATTCCTTTGAAGCCTCCTCTTGATTTTGAAATCCAATTTTCCCCAGCAAATGCAGAAAATGTGATTGGGGGTAACTATGGAAACTAAACTCAGGAGAGGGAGGAAACACTTGAAGAGAGTTGAAAGAGCAGCAAGGTTAAAAAAAACATAATCAAAAGTCAGGCAATACTTTGGCATCAACAGATCAGGAGGCTTTGCTGCAAAAACTGATCCTGTGAATTGTATTCTATGTGGCTGAGATCCAGGACCTGTTAGGGGAGGTATGCACCTCTGTTCAACTTATCCTTTGTTGTGAACTGGAAGGATATCTAAATGCTCAAATGTATCAAGGGCACTCCCACCTCTTCTGTCCAAACTACATCCAAATATTGGCATGTCTGCTTTCTTCCAGCCTTTTCCAAAAGGTTAACAACTAAGTGTGACAAGGTTAAACTGCAGCGCCAAGCTCAGTGGCAGGTCTCTTTTTACCTTTCCAAAAAGAGCTCTGAAATTAATCCAGATTTAATACAATTAAGGGAAGATATAAAGAAGTACAGTAGCAAACAGTAGTAAAATGACAATTTTGTATATACCTGCACAGAAGAAAGAATATCTAGCACAATTAGACAAATTTCTGGCAGTTCATCTCACGCTATCCATCTGAGAGGAAGGATCATTAAAAGGTAACAAGGTTTAGTTTGTAATGTATTTTTAATGCTATATTGGGCACCATTTAGATCCGGGCATTAAGGTGTCATATTCTGTAGAAATGATGGTGAGCAATTTGTCCGATTTTCTTTTCAGTAGAATCCAGCTTGAATTCACACTGAGAGATTTGTTATCTCCATTCAGTTTGAGGTTTTACAATGTCTCACTTTCTCGTGGTTTCAACAACTGTTAACTAATAAGGAGCAGTTATCTTGGCTTTCTCAGAAGGCTAAAGCATTCAAAACATAAGAGAAGAGTTGCCTTTGAGTAAATGTAAAGTGCCAGATAATCTAGGATTAGGTGTAGTGGTTTCCACTGCAAGGGATGTGTTTTTAATTGAAGTGAAACCCGGTAGCACTTATTTTAGAAAATAAATCTTGTTCTTCATCTCTCAGGAAACTAGACTTTCCAGTACAATAATAGTTAAATGAAGGGGGAAAGTTGTATCTTCTTTCCCATGATTTTCAACAGAAATGTATACAGAAAGCATATTTCTCTATAAAATTTTGGGGTTTTTTGAAAGTTTTTAGGTGAAAAGTAAGAATTAAAATATTTTTAAATAAATTATGTCAATCAAACAATTGATTTGAGAACATCACAGATGCATAGACAGAGCAAATTCCTACCTACAAACTCAGTACTGCAATGTTGATTATGTTGGCACATAGAAATAAGAAAGAGGTGGTCACATGTCCAAGGAATACCAAAATTAAGAATATTGGAACACTCATACTATTTAGTCCAGCTTCTTGTTCTCTTAGTGGCTAGTAAGATATCTCTGGAAAGCAAACAAGTCATGGATAAGGGCAAAATAACACTTCTTCTTTATCCCCAAGAAAATAAGTCTCCCAACTAGGATGCCATTATTACATCTTGTAGTAGTTACTAAGCACTGTTTGTTACATGTGCAGAAGTAATTCCTTTTATCTTAAATGTATCTATTATCTTTCAGCTTCATTGGCTGTCCAAGTTTCCAAGCTAAGATAACCTTATATGAAGGTATATATATAACCCTTTCCTAGTGGTTTCAAGTACTAAGACTGATATTTTCTTATCTAAATGAATGGCTGACATTAATAAGTATGAGGGAAACTACATTACCGCTCTTGTAGACATTATGGTAATATGAGAAACACTGTTTATTACTAAGTGACCAAGTGTGTGACAACTACTTCTGAGTGACTCCTTATGGTTTGCAAAGGATTTCTGTGTTCAGAACATATAGAAGTATACTGTGATCCTTGCAATTCAAAGTGTCCCTCTTTGTTATTTTTAACAGAATCTATTTGAATTTGCATAATACATGCAATTTCAAAACTTAATTAACCATTTTCTCAATTCACACAACTCAATTAATCAAAAATTAACAGGATGGACTTGCCCAGTGTATTGTGCCAATGAAAAAAATCCTAAGGTTAAAACTAAACAACTTAGCCTATTGTACAAAGTATTAGATCATTCACTCTCAGTTATGCATATTGTGCAAAGCCACCTACTCTATTACAGACACCATTTTTCCTGTAAATCTTGAACCTAGGATTAATGTTTTTTTCTTGACCTTGCAAAAAAATTGCACAAAGGCAGTGCTTCTTGAGGGGGCAATTAATAGAATAAATTTCAGTAGTCCAAATAGGAGAGTGATAGCTACTAGTGCTTTAAAAAAAAGTATGCTTCCCATGAGGGGAAAAAACCCTAAAGCAATACCTGTATTAGATCAGCTGAAAGCTTATATAATAGTTGTGAGCTTTTGATTTTCTAAGAGCTACTCATCAATCAAATTTTCAGTATATAAACTTTGACAAGATTCCAGTTTTCATTTTTGAAACTGGGGAAATTTCATTTCAGCAAATGATGAAAATCCATTTATGGTGGAGCAAATCAAATAAACACATGTTACTTGATGATTTTAAAAATATAGATATCAACTTGCAAAAAGTAATATTTTTACATATTTTAATGTTGCTTCAGGCTAAGACTCCTACACATACTTAAATAGGAGTAAGGCCCATTAAACAATTCAGCCATATTTATGCTGGGGTAGATACTGCCCAGATCCTTATTTTAAAATTCTACAAACCCTGGTATAGATGTTCAGAAGATGACTTGGATTCCTTTTTCTAAGATTGGATATCAGAGGTGGAATTTGCTATCATTCTCTCCTCTGACTGGTATCAGATTTTTTTTTTAATTTCCTTGCCACACTCTGATTCTGTGGAGGATGCTACAGAGTGAGCCAGGGGTGCAAGAGACTTTGGGTTTGAAGGATTCTAAATGTTCCTAATTGTCATGCTCTTTTCAAGGTACCTTTTGAAAAGGGGAATTAAGATGAATTACTAAGCTGATGTATTTTTTTCCCTCTCCTGTTTCCAAAGTTAACTAAATTTTAGCTAAGCAAAAGCAAAAAGGGAAACTATATTTAAATATGAGGAGCAGAAAAGATAAATGGGAAAATCAGGAGAGATGGGTGTAGATACTAGCCATAGCTTTTGAGGGACAAAAGAAAAGTCCAGAGAAAATGCACATCAGAATAAAGATAAGATACAAGATATGCTCATGTTCCTTTTATTCCTCTCCCCCACCCTTTCATTGACAGATGGCTCTTAGTTTAAAGCTGAAATGCTTATTGATTGTTTCCCTTTGCCATCAGAATATGAAATGGAGCTACACCTCCTTGTCCCTTGGATGTCTTCAGCATCACAAACTTTCTCCCAGTATCTCCTCTAATGACTTTTTTATTGAACATGCAGAGTCTTAATGAGGAAGTTTACCATGCCATATATGTTGTTAAAGGCTGATTAGGAAGAATGTTTTTTACACTTGCATCAGGAACAGAATTAACATTATAGTAGACAAGCAAGAGTTGATTTATAGATTATTTGCAGAATTGTATGAACAAAAGTGGTAGAGAAGTAAAAGATCTGGGAAATATTAGCTCACTTAGTTGATTCATGAAGCCATTTCCTATGTTCCATTTTAGGTACACTTGATTTTTAAATCCTTAAATCTAGGACTTGGTTACCTAAATTACTACCTTTGTCAATATTATCTCTAATGTCACATTATTCCTATTTCTATCTTGATTAATTTGGTGCCCTTGTGAAGTATTAGCATAATATCTTCCAGGATATCCCAAAAGTGTTTTTGCAAAAGGCAACTAGACTTTGTTTTTTTCTTGAAGATATTTCTCTTCTCATTCAAGAAGCTTCTTCAGTTCTGATTGGGTGGTGAAGAATGGAAGGATTTATATTCCATGCAGTCATCTGGTCATTAGTATTCTTTTTGAGAGTTGTTAAGGCCATTTGGAGGTTTATCTGTGTCCTCAGCGTCACCTGAATAGTGTAAAATCTTCCAGGATTTAAATTTATATACCATTTCATAATGCTTTACAGCCCTCTCTAAGCAGTTTACAGAGTCAGCATATTGCCCCCCCAAATCTGGGTCCTCATTTAACTGACCTCAGAAGGATGAAAGGCTAAATTAATCTTGAGCCAGTCAGGATTGAACTTCTGGCAATGAACAGAGTTAGCTTGCAATACTGCATTCCAACCACTGCAGCACCATAGCTCTGTCCTATCAATGTCGCTATACAAGATTACACTTGTGAAAACAAAGTAAAAACTGCAGAACATTTTCCATCATGAATAGACATTCTTCCTCCATGTAAAAATCATGCCTTCTCATTCATCCTTGGACATTAGGGCTGACAAGCCAGTGCTAGAAAAGTCTGAATGATTACTATATGCCAATAAAGAAATATATGCAAAACAAACATTTTCCTGCTATTTTGTGGTATTGCAAATTTTTGCAGCTCACATCTGATAGCCCTGTTGAAGAAAGACATGAAGGAATGCTAGGCAATAACACTTTATGTAATTCACAAAAAGTCATTCTAAAACTATATTATACTAGTTGGCATGAGTAATGTGAAACAGAAAACAACTGGTCCTGATTATTGATGTTTAACTCATACTTAGGTAAGTTGGTGTAGAAATCTAAAAATTATAGACTTAGTGCTATTAATCTTCCTGATTATTAAATCAACAATGTTAAATATCAGCTTACAATGTTCAAACATAAAATAAGCACAGAGGGTTTTTTTCTTATTATGCTAACACTGGCTTTAAATAAATTAAGTGCCCTATGTCAACAAATATTCCAACACACTATCCATTTTAACAATCTGTGAAAAAAAATCAACCACTGTTCTGTTCTGTTTCCTTTATGGAGTTCTTCCATACCAAGATACTTGTTATGGCATATGGCTTGATTTAACTGAAAGCTCTGGAATCATTTAAACAACCTTTTTGCCCTACAGTCATCTCAACCTGTAACCCAATGCTACACTGATTTTTTTTTTCTTTAATTTAATTGGATTCAGTTTTCTGTCTTGTATTTTATAAACACTACACTCCATTCTAATACTTAGGTGGAAATATTTGAAGACATTTTATTTTATTATTCTATATAATAAATTATTGGTATGGCTATAAAAAGTACTGAATGGCCCTATTTAGGTATGTCAAAGCCACAAATCCTTTTGCTTAAAAAGAAAAAGAGTAATGACTTATTATTATTATTATTATTATTATTATTATTATTATTATTATTATTATTATTAAATAATACAATAGTTACTTTGATAAAGCACTTTTCATTTATAACCTAACCCCAATAGTTACTTAGATAATCCACTTTTCATTTGCTGTCTAATCTCAAATGTATCCAAAAAATATAACCACCATACTGAGAATGGAAAGAAAATCTAGCCCCAAGGTTCTTCCTATTATTTACTTACAATATCCATATTATTTGGTAGCTGACGGCTGCATTGATCTGTGAATGGCATGCTGGAACAGCACTCCCTAAAGCGAGTGGGTACAGGATAAATACTAAATGTAATTTGATTCATTAAATACAATAAATATAATTTTCTAGGTCTTTAATAATTTCCTCTTCTTTCACATTAAAAAGTTATAATAGTAGCAACATATAGAGAGATTATGAGAGCTAGATCAAGGCAGAAGAGCATTCTTTTTTTTCTTGATGAGACTTGCAGTCTGCTTTTTCCTCTAATCCAGAATACAAAATAGTCCTTATTTAATGTGTCTGTGGCTACAACCAGACTCCCAACTTTTTTTTATGACTGCAAGAGGGTGTTTGATGTATTAGAATATTATCAGGTTCCCTCCTCCCCCAGAGTTTATAATGGGAATTACTCCTATCTCTACTCTGAAATTGTTCCCAAATTATGATTCTTCAGATTCCTACGGAATATGAAGAAGTGTTATTAGTCTAAATGTGGATGCTGCGACTAAAATAGTCTTATTTAAGCCTGATTACATTTTGTTTTAGTGAAGTTCGACACCATCCGATTTTTGTTACAAATTCAGCAATGTGATTTTTGTGGTGCTCCAAAGTCACAAAAATAGCACTGATATACAGCATGAAACCTGTAGGTCATGTTTTGCTCTTCTTCTGGTCTAGATTATAAAGATTAACATATGAAGAGCTGAAAAATAGAAAAAATAACCTTTGGGTGGGAGAGTGCAAGCTTGGAAGATTTGATGATTATATTGAAATTGATACATCCAGATTCATATGCAAATGACAATTTAACAAATGCACAAATGCATGCACTGTGAATAAAACCAATGATCAACAGCTATGCATCAGTCTATTATGCTTGACCTTATAAAAAGTATTGGAATCAGAAATATGGAATAAATAAGTAAAATAGATAATGGATATCTTGCAATACTATTTCAAGTTTGTCAGCTTGCCTAGTGGTTAAGGCAGCAGGCTAGAAGATACAAGACTGTGAGTTAAAGTCCCATCTTAGCCATGAAAACCAGCTGAGTGAATTTAGGCCATTTTCTTTCAGCGCAACCTACCTCACAGGGTGGTTGTTTTGGGGAAAATAGAAGGTGTGTTGGATATGTTCACCTCCTTACATTATTTGTAAAGATAATAAAGATGGGATACAAATAAATAAATGAAATGAAAATAAGAGCCTTGGTGGAACAGTGGGCTAATGCCTCCTTAAGTAACACCAGCTGTCTGCAATTAGTGCAGGTTCGCATCCCACCAGGCTCAAGGTTGACTCAGCCTTCCATCCTTCCGAGGTAGGTAAAATGAGGACCCAGATTGTTGGGGGCAATTAAGCTGACTTTGTAATAATGCCGCTTGGGGTGTGTGTGAAAGCCCTAATAAGCAGGCATATACATAGAATGAAGGCTACTGCTAAGCTTGTAAGCCGCCCTGAGTCTTCGGAGAAGGGCGGGATATAAATGGAATTAAAATAAAAATAAAAAAAAATAAAATAAATACTATGCAACACAACCAACACAACACCCTTGCTAGCTCCTTAAGTGCATATATGTTTGTAGAAATACAGTATAAATATGCAATAACAGAAACCATTCTGTACATGTAAAAGGATAAAACATGTTTAAATATCACCAAATCTACTGTGTTCATTATACCAGAGGACAATTTATAGAAAGGCAGAGTTCAAAGATTAAATGAGTTAGCCTTCCAAAAGCTCCATACCTACAGAAAAATTAACCAGTACAATTTTTATTTGTTGCTTATGTAACTGATTAAATAAAAAAGAAATCTACAAAACATATGAGTAACAATAAACAATAGGTGTACTTCATAAAACTTTTGTAAGAATAAATCAAGAGACAAAGGATACTCAGCAGTAGTTATAATATCAATTGAAGCTATTCATTCTTGGCATCAAATCACATAAAATCAATGGGTTACACAACTAATCTAGTTTTCATTTGTAATCTATGTTGATATACTTTAATAGAAGTCATGTAATAGTTTTTTATAATACGTCCATACAGAACAAAAGTATTCACACTGCATACTTAAATTGTCATGATTATTCCATCTTCTCCAGGCTTTTGAAAAGTGCTAATTTTGGAGGGGAAGAGGAATTGTGGCTATTTTTAATAGCATCCCTGACACTTTATCAACTTTCCTTTCCCAAAGAAAAGAAATAGGATCCTATGACCAGTATAGTTTGAACAGTGTAGCAGTATATTGCTTTTCTCCCCAATAGATCACTAGAGAGAAGGTATTCAAAGAATTTTCTCTAATGTTTTATTAAGAGGGGACCCTTTCCAAACTGCTGTCCACTCAACAAATGCTATCTTTGCACAATATACTTATTAATTAAACTATAGTTTACTCAACTCGCTCACTTTTCTGGATTTGTAGCACACACCGAGACATAAACAAACATAAACTAAGTACACTGACTAGGTTAATATAGCTTTCTAAATAAAATGTCTTTGACTAATTTTTGGTTTAGAATGTCGTGTGAATATATTTAGCATTCAGTCATTGAAGTGCTTGACTTTTTATCTTTCCACTTGGTTGGTCTTGACCAGAATGCATCTTTCCATAGTTATAAAAACATAATTGGGAAAGATTCAACCTTGTGGTATTTCCTATTTCTCAATAAATTCTCTTCAATATTTTATTTTCCAAAGAACCCCAAAGGGGAAAATATCAATCAATAAATTACCATTAATCCAAACAATTTCTACCATACTGGCAAATTTAGTTATATGAATTTGATGTGTCACTTGTGTTGCTTTAATGTGCAAATCAGATTCAGTACAGCAATCTTTGCCAGCACAGCATAAATTGTATGGGGCATTCTAAAATATTATAATGCCAATTTCCAAACACACACACACACACACACACACACAGAGAGAGAGAGAGAGAGAGAGAGAGAGAGAGAGAGGGAGGGAGGGAGGGAGGGAGGGAGGGAGAGAGAGAGAAAGAGAGAGTCAGAGATTCATTTGTGCAATTCCTTCTAAGTGTTACCTCATCTACTTCAGTGCAATTGATGAGCCCCAAAGCCTATGAAATAATATTAGAGATATTTGGTAGAGAGTGCTTTTCACAATCATAGCCTGATCTATATACAGTATATGAAATAAGAGTAATGTTTTCCAGGGGAAAGAATATTTTTTTGAATACCTTTCCTAAATTATCTCATTCATCAACTAAAACGATCATACTTAGCTGTTCTTTTTTAAGGAGAAGAGACCAATATACACAAAAAAAAAACTCTTAACCTAAAAAGCAAGATAAATACTAACATAACCATACTGGAACAGTAATTGACCCATTTAAATTAGCTTTAGGTTTTCCAGCAAGGGATCAATATGCCAAAGGAAAATGTTGTTCTACATCCTCAATTCCTAGCATCTGACTGTAGCTTTTCTCCAAAAAAAGATGGTTACAATCTCTGCCTTTCGTGCACACCCTGAAGGCCTCTCTTCCGTGCCTGTTAGCACCCGAATGGCTCGTAGCGTCCTTCGTAGCCTGGCACTGTACCCTCTCCTTAAATCTTTTCAACCACCCTCATGGCGCCCTCATTGGCCAGCTATACTGAATAACGAAACGACCAAAGCAGTCTGGCGAGGAGAAGCAAGTCCGGACTGGAGGAAATCAGCTCTGAAGCGGTTAATTTCTCGGGCTCCCAAATTGATCAGCGCGGAGACGTCAGCCTGAAATGAACTTGCCTTGTTCGCCGAGGTTCGAAGACAGCGGAACTCAATCAACCACGGGCCAAGCGGTTCAAAGCCGCAATTCATCCCTCCGCATCTCTGAAAAATGGGAGGTGACAGTTCATTTTGCCAGTGACAGTCTGTCGGTCTCGCTCAGTGCTTCTCCCCTGTCGGTGGCGCGGCGGAGGTAAAACGCTTGTTTTCTGGTAGCCTCACTTTGTATTCCACTCAGCTGAACAGGACAGTGTGAGATCAAAGGTGGAAAAATCTCCCATCCACCTGCTATTCCAGTCCCCTCTCTTCCGCCAACCAATTCTTTTACACAAAAGCTGCACCCAGATATAGAAAAATGTGTTGCCTCTCCCCATTTTCTGTGTCCATATTTCCTATTTCTATTTAGATCTGAGGAAACCTGAGTCAAATTAGTGCAGCCTTTTATGGAAAGGGTCCAATTAAAGGTAGGGGAATTGCCCATCTAACTCATGTTTAATGTTTTAAGTGTTTATTTTTCTGGTTTTCCTTCCAAATTATATAAAAGCAAGGTGTAAATAAATACTGCAGTGAATCAGATTACATAGACTCATTCTTCTAATATCAAAGGCCCAATATAACTAAGTTGACCACTTGTAGTTTCCGTTAATTTTCCATGAGGTGTATACTAATGCTCAACAGTGCATGGCTCATCTGGAATACAGTAGAGGATAGATATTTCAGGATACATCTCCAAGAATCTCTTGTCATGGCTGGCGGCTGCTCTTATTGCACTTAAGGTTTAACAATGCACAACTCTATATACATCTTTTCAGAAGTAACACTCATTGAATGCTGTGCAGTTTCCAGACTGTCCAGGATGAAAGCAATCCAGTTGAACTCATTGGGATTTCTTCTATTAAAAAAAAAGACCAGAATATCAAGCAGTCAGTAAGCATATTGTGCCCTAAGAATTTTCAAGGTGTTACCATATATAATGGCAATGTGAAATTATAAAATCACATAACCATAAAGTACAAATGCGCATCCTGTTGATAGTGTAAAGACATAAACAGAAACAAACCTTAGATTAAAAAATAATTAAACCATAGTTATTATTCATTGGAAAGTTATTTGTTTTTTATTTCAACAAGATCTATGATTAAATATACAGTATTTGGAATATTTGCCAAATATTGCTTTCTTAGTATATTGGATTTATATTCCACTTTGATTTTGTATAATTCCAAGCAGCAATATTCCCACCGTTTTTCCCCCCTACAACAACCCTATGTAGTGGGTTAGAAGAGAGAGAAGATGCCAGGACTGGCCCAAAGTCACCCAGTCAGTTTTCATGGCTAAAAGAGGACTAGAAGTCATAATCTTTCAGTTTCTGGTCCACCTTAACCACCACATAAACGAGCTCTGTTTTAGAACTACAAATGGGTTTTGGCTCTAGTATGGCTGGACAATTGCAAGCACAGGTACTCCCATTATTAGGCAACATGCATTTATACAGATTGAAGTAGCACATTCATATACAGATCACAGCCTCAAAAGGCTTATATTCTTATTAGTCAGGGCAAAAGAGTAATGAAAGAAATTATGAGAAAAAGGACATTAATCATACAGAAGGAAAGGAGAAATGGTTAGGGAAGCCTCAACCCTGGGTCAGTGGTGTTGGTGTCCCTCATCATCACTTTATCTTGTAAAATAAACAGGCAATCCCAGAAACAATTGGGCAGGAGAAAAAGCATTTCCAAATCTGATTTTATAAAATTGGCATTGTGAAGAGGGAGCTGTAAACCTAGACAAATGGAGTAGAGCTGGAATGGTTATTATATTTTCAAGCTCTTGCATGCTGACAAGCAGGCCCAGTGGGGTTCAGTGGTGAAATTAGTGTATGAAAAAGCAGCCAAGAAGACAGGTCTAAAAGATGGACTGGCAGCCATGCACTGAGCTAAGCCATCTTGGAGATAACAGGTTGTCAGTCATCCAAGTGCTGCTTATACATAACATGCCGTATTACTGAACTCCCACTACTGAAAGAATTAAACCTGTCTACACACACACAAACATCTCCAGTGTTCTGATTACATTTACAGAGGTTGTGACCTGCACTTCCGTCTCTATGGAAACCTCCTGCACTGCCAAAATGGAGTCAGAGTTGTTTCGCCATGGGTGGCTCATCTTTAAAGGTAAAGAGACTTTGCTAACTTAGCTAAGATACTAAAGGAACCCACCTTTTGCTCTTTCCATACCCTCAGACTTTGCAATTTCAGAACAAAGAGATAAGCTGAAAATAAATTCAGATAAAAGGAGCCATAGAGTAAAAAAAAAACTGGAATGGAAAAATAAACGTTCAGATACTTCAAAATATAAGGGGCAAAGATATAGCAGCTGTCTGAAATTTGATCTTCTCCAGATGTATTTAATTTTGTGGCCATAATAACTGGGTGAGCATGGGAGATGAAGTCCAACATATCTGAGGCTGGGAAAAGTTAAGGGAACTTGGATTTAAATGCCAAATCAATGTTCAAGCTCAACAGACTGGTTTCTAAGTTGGTCATTCATAGCATACAATGGACTCAGTGGGATTTTAAATTGTCATGCTAAATATGATTAAAACTATACTCTTGTATCTTATTAGCCCAATTTATGTCTCTATGGTTATAATGATGATATATTTGAATGATAAGTATAATACAGGTAATCCTTAATTTACAACCATTCATTTAGTAACTGTTTGAAGTTACACCAGCATTATGGCAGCAACATTATGTGCAAAAATGGACACTGTTATTCCCACAATCTACAAATGGCTGCAAAAGTTGATGGAGTTAGCAGAGATGGCTAAATTGATTGCTTTGATTAAAGAAAAGAATACAATTAATTTTGTTTCTACTTGGAAATCACTTTTGGACTTTGTGTTTGAGGTGGAAAAAATGAAACTTTGATTTTGGGTTTGCTGATTAGATAGTGGCTAATTGAGGTTTCTGGGACGCGGTGGCTCAGTGGGTTAGGACGCTGAGCTTGTCGATCAGAAGGTCGGCAGTTTGGCGGGTCAAATCCCGAGTGCCGCGTAGCAGAGTGAGCACCTGTTACTCGTCCCAGCTTCTGCCAACCTAGCAGTTCAAAAGCACATAAAAATGCAAGTAGAAAAATAGGGACCACTACGGTGGGAAGGTAACAGCGTTCCGTGCGCCTTTGGCGTCTAGTCATGCCGGCCACATGACCACGGAGACGTCCTCGGACAAGCGCTGGCTCTTCGGCTTTGAAACGGAGATGAGCACCGGCCCCTAGAGTCGGAAACGACTAGCACGCATGTGCGGGGGAACCTTTACCTTTTTTAATTGAGGTTTCATGTTATTACCTTATTCTATTTCCCCAAAAGGAGTTGGAAGTCAGTGCTTTTTTTCTTTTTTCCTCCTACCCTAACCCACCCCTTTCTCTCTTCCCCTTTTCCTCCCCTATTTTAACTTTTTAAATTTTTTTTATATTTTTGTATTTTATGCTTTGATAAATTAATACATTTTTTTGAAATCCAACATTACACCAGCATTGAGAAAAGTGACTTATGATCAGTCCTCACAACCATCACACCATTCCCCCACAGTAATGTGATCAAACTTTGGACACTTGGCAACTGTCATGTATTTACAATGGTTACAGCATTCCAAGATCACATGTTTGCTATTTGCAGCCTTTCCAGCCAGCTTCCAACAAGCCACGTCAATGGGGAAAGTCAGATTTGCTTAACAATCACATGACTCACTTATCAAGTGCTTTAATTCACTTCACCTTGGCAAAAAAGGTCCTAAAATTGTGCACTTAACAACTGCCTTGCTTAGCAATGGAAATTCTGGTCCCATTTGTGGTCATAAGTCGAGGACTACTTATGTAGGGTACCTCAATTCAGTAGAGGAAAAATGAAATATAAATGTAGTCATTCAATTTTATCCTTTGCAGGCAAACCAATTGTTCCAGTTCCATAAACTTGAAAAATGTAGAAATTAGGGAACTGGTAGATTTTAGCAAAATCATCAAAAGCAGGTGACTCTCAAGCAAGTGACTCAAATGACATGGTATAAGGGTATAAATCAAATAAATAATGAAGAAATAATCAAATAATTATCATAATAAGCTATTGCAGTTGATGAAGCTTCTACTTTTAGCTGTCCTGTATCATGGTATTCCTTATTCCCTTCCCTGCAAATACCATTTGTTTCACCTTAACTACTCATTGTCCTTGATATACAACCATTCATTTAGTGACCATTGGAAGTTACAATGGCACTGACAAAATGATATGAACATTTTTACGCTTACAAAAATATAATATTTACATTTGCAGTGATTACATAATCAAAATTTGGACCCTTTCAACTGGCATGTATTTATGACAGTTGTGGTGTCCTGGGGTCATGTGATCACCTTTTGCAACTTTCTTTTTTTTATAATATTTTATTATTTTTCCAGTTTTACATTTAAGTATTAAAAAGCAATATGGTGGCTGGGTTAATCAATAGTTCAATAACAAAATCTTTAGTACAAATCTCAAGTTACAACATAAAATATTTCCTCTCTTTTTCCCTTAACATTTACTGTCTCGTGACTTAAGCTAATGCAGTTCTTATTATATCAACTCAGTAAAAACATCATTATTACATTTATCAATAAATTTTAGCTTATACGTATCTTTTTTTAGAAACTTTTATTAAATGTACATTTAAAAACAAAAGCGGACATGATTCAACTTCCCTAGCAACAACACTACTATTAGTATTACCTTATGTTACAGAAATAAATAACAAAAACTTAAAATACATTCTATGACAGGACAGAGTATAATAAACTGTACATATAACATCTGTAATTTTTTTAGTAAACTGTCTTTCAGTCGTCAGCGTTATATTTACATATCTTTCAGTTGTGTCCTGGTATAGGTGCTAATAAGAAATCCTTACATTATCAACTAATCAAACAATAATCATCTCAGCGATCCTCCTTATCTCTAACCAATTGTACAAATTTTGCCAAATTTCATAATACTCTGCTTCAGTCTTATTTTTGATCTCTAGGGTTAACCTGTCCATTTCAGCGCAGGATAAAATTTTATCTATTATTTCTTCTTCAGTGGGTGTTTCCTTTCTTTTCCATTTTTGGGCATATGCCAATCTTGCTGTGGTTAAAATATGCACTAATAAGTAGAAAGATGCTTTGCTGAGTTTAGCTTATACGTATCTTAATTATTTCTTACATTCAGTCTTCATAAACAATTCATATCCTGTTATTATTTTTTCCCAATTTTTAGTTTCCCATCAATATTCCAATTTAACCTTTAATATTTATAATTTTCAGGATTTAGGTAACCAAGATTTCCCTTATCTCAATTCATAACAGAATCTAATATCCAAAATACACATTTTATCTATTTGAATACAATCTTGTTCTATTTCCTAAAAGTTATCTATTTCTCATCACATTAAATCATCTACTTAATAATACAATATCCCCTTTAATAAATCCTTATTTTCAACTAATTTCCAAATATTTTAAATCTATTGACCAGAATTCCCCTTATCTCAACTTCTACCTTTAACCCCCTAATTAATAATATGAAATCCCCTCTAATAAATCAAAACCCCAATTTTCTTCAGCCTTATTCTGGCTTTCTTCCTTTGCCAACTAGGCTTCCATATCAGTGCTTTTAGATCATCAAATAGATCTCCCTCTATTATTATTATATATGTTATTTGAAATAAAGGAGACCATTTAATTGCCATTTTTTTGGAAGGACTAGCCCATTTGTAGTCATTAAATTGTCTCCCTATTATTCCAATTACCCATTATTGCCCTGATATGTTTATCTTCCATTCAATCTGTTCTTCTCCTGTTCCGCTGGCGGCGCGGCGCTGAAGACAGCCTCCCCTGGCTGCCCGCGGCTCAGCTGTTTGTTTTTTTGCCTGAAACAGCGCCGATCAGCTGTTCGGGCGAAATTGAAGCCCCCTCCTCGGGAGAAGAGGAGGGGGTGAGGCCCCAGGTAGGGGTAGAGTTCTCCGAGGCCGCCTGAGCTTTGAGCTTGGGCGGCTGAAGGATCGAACTCCCCCGAAGCCTGGGTTGCTCCCAGCTGGCCGTCGTCTCTGCTCCGAACTTCCTGGAGCAGAGCCAGGCGTCTGCGAACCAGCCCTGCCTGATGAAAGGACTATGATTTAAAGGAGCAGGCAGAGCGGTACAAGAGGAAAAGGTGAAGAGGACTATTTTACTGTACTCTCTAACTTGTTGGACTTTTTAAACTTTAATTGAAAGTGCGTCATAATTGAGGATTAAAAGATGGCGGCTAAACCTCCCTCTAAAACTCTTCGGAGTGGAGGATCCTCGCCGGTGCAACAATCATCACTACAGGCATTGCACCCTCCTGAAGTGCTGACATCGAAGGATTTGCGAGATGCCTTGGATAAACATGCCCAGGTACTTTTGGAATCAATTAATCAATCAATTGCTGATAAATTTGCACAGATGGAGGAGAAATTGGAGAAATTTGAGGAAAGAATGGAAGAGAGGATGGAACAGAAGTACAGCGTGATGAAGGTAGACATTTTGACTTCAGTGCATAAAGTGGCGGAATGTGTGGAAGATTTAGATGAAAAAGTGGATGATTTGGCTCAAAGGAATGCTATACTAGAAGTAAAAGCACGGGAGAATGAAATTGAAAGAGGCAAGTTGGAAAGGGAGTTAAGCCATGCCCAACATTACCAGATGCAGTTTGCTGTCAGAATTAGAGGCTTAAAAGAGAATGTTAAAGAAGATTTAAAGCAGCTGATCTCTGAGGCTCTCGAAGGGGTATTGAACCAGCCAGCATCTGAAATAAGAGCAGCTATGGATAAAGTGTTTCGGGTGAATTCATGGATTGCCAGACAGAGAAAGTTGCCTAGAGATGTGGTGGTTTATTTTGCAAAAAGAGAAATTAGAGATCAAGTTATACAAGCTGCCTATGATGTTAAGGTTGTGATTGCTGAACAAGAAGTCTTGGTTTTAAAAGAAATTCCTCCAAGGATTTTAAGGGGAAGAAAGGACTATACATTTCTTGTGCAAGAGCTCAAGCAAAGAGATATAAGGTTCAGATGGGAGATTCCAGAGGGGCTGATGGTGATGTATGAAGGTAAAAGGTATAGGCTGACTACTGTGAAACAAGCACGTGATTTCTACAATAATGTCTTAAAAGCAACCTCATTAACGCTCTTGGAAGCTGGAAAGGGATCTGGAGAAGAAGAACAACAAGAGGAGGAAACAGAGGAAAATGGTGCTGGAGGAGATCAAGCTACAATCTCTTTGGATGATCCTAGAGAGCAAAGAGTGACGCGTGCTGCTTTAAAACGAGCAAAGAAAATAAAAGAACAAGATCAGCAAAAGTCTTCAGATTCTTCACATCGCATTCATAGCCAAGCTGTGGGAGGAGCACGGCCTAAAGTAACCAGTCCTATCAAAGCTGTGGTCCAAGAGCTTTTCGAGGATATACATGGCAACTAAATTTTTAACCTGGAATGTTAATGGACTAAACTCACCGCAGAAGAGGAAGAAAGTTTTTCAATATTTAAAACAATTTAAGATAGATGTTATATGCCTGCAAGAAACGCATATTAGAGTTTTGGATCAAAAGTATTTATTGAACTCGAGGCTGGGTACGCAATTTGTTGCTTCTGCAGAGAATAAGAAAAATGGAGTGGTTGTTTATGTTAAAAGTGCCTTAACAGCGGACCTAATTGAAGCAGATAAGCATGGAAGATATGTTATGATCGAGCTGTTGTTTGAAGGTAAAAAGACGCTTTTAGTTGGATTATATGCTCCAAATCAACAACAAGCTGACTTTTTTAGTTTACTTCATACAAAGCTTACCCAGTTGGATTATAAATCCTTTATTTTTATGGGGGACTGGAATGGAGTTATGGATGTACAGTTGGATAAGGCTGGAGCCTTTAAACGCATTCCAAGTCACGCTAGACTGCCTAAATCTTTTTTTGAAATGAAGGATGACCTGGAATTGCGAGATATTTGGCGTGAGAGACATTTGCGGGAGAAGGATTATACATTTTATTCTGATAGACACCAATCTTTTTCGAGGATTGATTTTATTTTGTTGACTAATGATCTTCTTTTGAGAACTAAAAAGGTGAAAATCTGCGCAAGAATTATCTCTGATCACAGTCCAGTGTGGTTGGAGATTGATAAGGAAAGAGGAGATAGACGCTCATGGCGCGTAAATGAGAATTTGTTTAGAAATCAGAGAAATGTGGAAGAATGCAAACAGCGGATGAAGGATTTTTTTGAGATGAATATGAATAAGGGTACCTCTATGGATATGGTTTGGGATGCTAGCAAGGCCTATATGAGAGGGGTGTTGATATATATGAATAATAGACATAGACGTGCAGTGGAAACTAGAAGGAAAGAACTGGAGAATGAAATAAAGGAAAAAGAAAAGGCTTTGATTTTGAACCCAGAGGAGGTGAAGATCAAGGAGGCTATTAGACTGTTACGAGGACAATTTGATAAATTAATGGCTGATCAAGTGGCGACCAATCTGCGGTTTGCTAGGCATAATACTTTTTGCAATGCTAATAAGCCAGGCAGATGGTTGGCTTATAGACTGAGGAAAAAACAAAGGGCATCTAATATAGATAAGATTGAGCATAAAGGAAGGGTTGTGTATCAACAGAATCTTATTAAGGATGCCTTTGTGGATTTTTATTCGAAATTATATACTAAAGAGGACATTAATGCAAAAGATATTGATACGTATTTGGAGAAGGCTAGCATCCCGGTTCTTACGCAAGTACAAAAAGAGGGGATTAACCAACTGATTACAGAAGAAGAAATTTTTACAGCTATTAAGGAACTGAAGGTGGATAAAGCACCAGGCACTGATGGCTTGACTGCGGCCTATTATAAAAACTTACAATTAGAGATGATAAAACCGTTAAAGGAACTGTTCCAGACAATCCAGAGGGGGGGAAAGGTGCCCCCGTCTTGGAGAACAGCTTTTATCTCTTTGATTCCGAAGGAAGACCAGGATGCTACTTTAGTTAAAAATTACAGACCGATATCGCTTTTAAATACAGATTATAAGATATTTGCTAAGGTTTTGGCTAATAGACTGATGAGGGTTCTGCAACAGGTGATTCATGGGGACCAAACGGGGTTTATTAGTGGAAGACAAATGAAAACCAATGTGAGACATATAGTTGATGTGTTAGAGTTTTTGGAAAGGCACAACCAGATCTCTGCTGCGCTAATCTTTTTAGATGCTGAAAAGGCTTTTGATCAATTGAACTGGCAATTTTTGTTGAAAGTTTTAGACAAAATGGATTTTGGGGAAAAATTTTTACAACCGATTAGGGCATTATACCAAAAACAAACTGCCCGAATTATAGTTAACAATAGTTTGACAACAGTATGTAATATTGAGAAGGGCACAAGGCAAGGCTGTCCGCTATCGCCCTTGTTATTTATATTAACATTAGAGATACTATTGGTTAAGATTCGGAATTCGGAAAAAATTAAGGGGATACAAGTTGGAGATCAGGATTATAGATTGAGAGCATTTGCAGATGATCTGGTTGTTACAGTGACCCAGCCAGAGAACTCTGTTGTGGACCTGATGGAGATAATAACACAATATGGGAAGGTTTCTGGATTTAAAGTAAATATACAGAAAACTAAAATTTTGATTAGAAATATGACAGTTTCGCAGAAGGCTCTCTTAGAAGGATTAACTGGATTTGAGATTGTTAAAAGGGTTAAATATTTGGGGGTGATTTTGTCGCCCTCTAATACAAAGCTATATAAAAATAATTATGAAAAGTTATGGGGGAAAATTCAAAAAGAACTGGAGAGTTGGGAAAAATTGCAATTGTCTTTGTTGGGACGGATCGCAGCAGTGAAAATGAATGTCCTGCCCAAATTTTTATTCTTATTTCAAATGATACCGATTCTTAAGAAAGACTCTAACTTGGAGGAATGGCAGCGTGGTATCAATAAATTTGTGTGGGCAGGGAAAAAGCCACGAGTTAAACTTAAGATTATGCAGGATACTCGTGAGAGAGGTGGCCTTAAAATGCCTAATTTTAAATTATATTATGAAGCTGCTGCACTAGTAGGAATAAGTGATTGGATTAATTTGACACAATCGAGGTTATTAAATCTTGAGGGCCATGATCTGTTGTTTGGCTGGCATGCATATTTGTTGTATGATAAGAAGGTAGATACTGTGTTTAGGATGCATATTTTAAGACAGGCATTGCTGAGAGTTTGGAAGAAGTATAGACATAAGTTAAGCAGCAAGATACCATTGTGGGCAATCCCAAAACACGCAATAGAAAATATACATGCTGGTTTCAAACATGATGAGACTACTTACAAGGAAATTTTAAGTTTGGAAAGGAATATTTGGTGCTTGAAATCATATAGTTTCTTGCGAGAAGAGAAGGTTGTTCAGACTTGGTTTCAATATATTCAGTTACAGGCCAGGTGGAAAGAAGACCAAAAAAATGGATTTGCAACGACTGATGAAAATTTGATAAAGCAAATTAGAAATCAAGGACCAGCACATATTAAACGGATATATCTTGCATTGATAGAGATCGATTCAGAAACAGAGCTTGTTAAGGATTGTATGATAAAATGGGCCCAAAACATTCAGGAAGTTATTACAATGGACACGTGGGAAAAGATCTGGGTGAGGAATGTAAAATTCACTCAAGCTCAAAGTTTAAGAGAGAACTTTTACAAAATGTTTTATAGATGGCATCTAGATCCTAAAAAGCTTGCAAGTATGTATCCGAATTATCAGCCTAAATGTTGGAGGTGTGGTGATGAAGAGGCAACATATTTTCACATATGGTGGACATGTAAAAAGGTCAAGGCTTTTTGGATAAAAGTCTGGTGGAATATGCAGAAGATTTTTAAACGGAGGATAAAGTTTTGTCCGCAATTTTTTTTGTTGGGAATAATTGTTGACGCTACAGTTGTGGACTCTAAGTTGATGCTGAATTTAGTTACGGCAGCAAGACTTTTGATAGGTCAATATTGGAAGAAAGAGGAACTGCCGACTATACAAGAGTGGATTTTAAAGGTTTCCGACTTGGCAGAGATGGCGAAGATTTCGGCCTATTTGAAAGATTACTCGCAAGAACATTATATTATGGAATGGAGAATATGGATTGAGTTTATCCAGAATAAGTATAGGGTCAAGAAGTTTTATCTAGCATTTGAATAAGTCTTCTTTCGTTTTCTTTTTTCTTTTTTTCTTTTGTCTTTTATATATATTTAATAACGCTAAGTTTTGTTTGATCCTATATAAGTTAGAGAGTGATGGATTTTAGAATTTATAGTTGTTAGTATATGGTTGTTTATGATTGCCTTTTTATATATATATACCTTGTATTTAGCTCTGGGAAGTCCGGGGGGGGGAGGGGGGTTAGGGGGAGGTGGGGGGGGAGGAGGGAGGGGGGGAGGGGGGGGAAGGGGGGAGGTAGGGAGGGGAGGTAGGGAGGGGGAAGGGGGTTTTTTAAAGGAAAACTGTATTTTTAAAACTTTTCAATAAAAAAAAAAAAAAAAAAATCTGTTCTTCTCCTTTCTCAAATTTCTTCCGATTTATATAGAAAGTCTTTTCCATTTTCAGTGTTGTCACTCCCTTTTCTGGATTTTCCATTAACTGTATTTTTTGGTCAATTGAGTCCTCTGTCTTAATATTTGATTGTTCCACTTCTTCTGTTATCTTCTACATGTTAGTTCTTTGGTTGTAGTCAAAGTTTTGGTTTGTGTATCTAAGCTGGCATCTTGATCTTTTATGTTAGGTCTTATTTTATCACAAGCTAAAAGAATGGTTTCATGCATTGCTTTCAACATGGAAAGGATCTTTTCCTGGTCTTCATCCATCTCTTTCATGTGTTTATAAATAGTCTTTATAGTAGAAATCATTTGTCAAGCAAGATTTTATAGTCCAAGGTATTTCATCATTCCATATAGTAACCAATATTCCTCAAATAAAGAGATAGGAAGGCAATTCCCCACATATAACTCTGAAAGTCAGTAAAGGTTTACATTCACAGTTCAAGTAAGCCAGTTATGCCACCCAGCTGTTCTCTTACAGCTGAGTTTCTCACAGGTGGTGCCAAGGTCAGAAGAGTCTTATCTAAGGTCTGAGCTTTGAGCCAAGTCTCTTTTAGGAAATAACAATTTGTAATACCAAACTTCTCCACAAGATATCACTGATGCCGTTTAAGGTTTTTTAAGTCCAAAATTTTTATAATCCTTTTTCCAATTTTATTTCTTTTTTGTAGATAAAATCAAAAGTCTCCTATAAAAATAGGAACATTTTTGGTCCCCAAGTTTCAGGAACATATAAATACAATTAGATTAAAGTTGTTCTTTTAGTGCTTTAATTCCCCTGGGTAGTCAGTCACTGCTATTCTTAGAAGGTGGGATAGAAATTCCCTTCCCTCTCTCCTCACAGAGGGAAAGATACTTCAGGCAACTTTTACAGGAAAATAAAGTATTTAGGGGAAAGAGAAGATCGGATCTCACCCAGTTTCATCCGCATTGCTTTCGAAGTGCTTGGTAGTAAGTTTTTTGTTTTTGTTTTTTTTTAATCTCATTTATATCCCACCCTTCTCTGAGGACTCAGGACGGCTTACAATCTAAAGCACAAATCAATGTGCTTAGCAATAGCCTTCATTCTATGTATATGCCTGCTTATTAGGGCTTTCGGGGGGGGGCAAGCGGCATTATTACAAAGTCAGCTTAATTGCCCCCAACAATCTGGGTCCTCATTTTACCTACCTCGGAAGGATGGAAGGCTGAGTCAACCTTGAGCCTGGTGGGATGCGAACCTGCACTAATTGCAGGCAGCTGGTGTTACTTAAGGAGGCATTAGCCCACTGCTCCACCAAGGCTCTATAAGTTTGACTTTGGCTGTCTGCAGCCTAGTGATGGGCCATATTACTATGGCCAGTCTTTCCTCTGCCAGTTTGGAGGGCTGCCCCAGAGTGAGTGGAAGGGCTGCCACCCTCCTGTGATCAAGCAGGGGTCCCCTCCTTGCTCGTCACCCCTACAGGGCGATTTTTGACCCTTTCCAGGGTCCCCCAGCAGAACGAAAATAAACCTGGAAGATGGAGCTCGCCTTCCAGTGCCCACAGCAGCCGCGATGGTTTCAGGCCGGGCTACAGCACGGAGACGGCATTGGTCGCTCTGATGAATGATCTCTGGAGAGCCCGGGACAGGGGCCATTCCTCTGTCCTAGTCTTATTAGACCTCTCGGCGGCTTTCGATACCATCGACCATGGTATCTTGCTGCGACGCCTCAGGGGACTGGGAGTGGGAGGCACGGTTCTGCGTTGGTTCTCCTCCTTTCTCCAGGGTCGCTCGCAGTCGGTGCTGACAGGGGGACAGAGGTCGACCCCGAGGCCTCTCGCTTGCGGAGTCCCTCAGGGGTCGGTCCTCTCGCCTCTCCTGTTCAACATCTACATGAAACGCTGGGTGAGATCATTCGCAGTTTTGGAGTAGGGTACCATCAGTATGCTGATGACACCCAGCTTTTTATCTCAACTCCTAACAATATCAGTGATGCCCTAGACGTGATGTCCCGCTGCCTGAAAGCGGTCCGGGAATGGATGGGGAGAAACAGGCTTCAACTGAACCCGGACAAGACTGAATGGCTGTACGTACCGGCAAGCCAGGAGATTCAGAACGTCCCACTGCTTAACATTGGGGACAAGTTACTTCCCCCTGTTGATAGGGCCCGCAACCTGGGTGTCCTCCTAGACTCGCAGCTCTCCCTGGAAGACCACATTGGAGCTGTGACCAAGGGGGCCTTCTCCCGGGTTCGACTAGTTCGCCAACTACGGCCTTATCTGGACCTGGATTCCTTACGTACAGTCACCCATGCCCTTGTGACATCTCGCCTAGACTATTGTAACGCTCTCTACATGGGGCTGCCCTTGAGATCCACTCGGAAGCTTCAACTGGTGCAAAGTGCGGCGGCACGGACACTCTTGGGAGCCTCCCGATACTCCCATATCACACCTCTCCTCCGTGTGCTGCACTGGCTTCCGGTTGCCTTCCGTGTGAAGTTCAAGGTGCTAACAATGACATTCAAAGCCCTACATGGCATGGGTCCGGACTACCTACGGGAGCACCTTCTGCCGATGTCAGCACCCCACCGTCCTGTGCGCTCCCACAGAGAGGGCCTCCTCAGGGTGCCACCGCTCAAGGAATGTCGGCTGGTGGCCCCCAGGGGGAGGGCATTCTCAGTGGGTGCGCCAGCCCTCTGGAACACCTTACCAACCGAAATCCGGATGGCCCCTGACCTCCGTACCTTCCGTCGCGACTTAAAAACTTTCCTGTTCCAGCAGGCTGGCCTGGCATGATAACGTTAATTGGGGTCCCAGTTTGTGTTCATTAGTGTTTCTTATTATTTTATTGTTCGGTCTGTATACCTTCCTTCCTCTGTACACCGCCCCGAGTCCCTCGGGAGAAGGGCGGTTTATAAAAACTAATAAATAAAATAAATAAATAAATAAACTGAAAGTCACCTTTTGCAACTTTCTGACAAACAAAGTCAATGAGGAAACCAGATTCACTGAACAACCGTGTCCCTAACGTAACAACCTTCAGTCATTCACTTTACAACTGTGGCAACAAAGGTTATAAAATGGGGAAAAAACTCATTTAAAAACTCTCTTGATTAGTAATGGACATTTTGGGCTCAATTTAGGTCATAAATTGAGAACTACCTGTATTATTAGAAGGCTCTAGAAACCACTAGAAGATCTCTGAGTAATACCCTAATTTGAAAAAGTTTCTGATTTTCCAATATGAACAATAATAAAATAATTTTAAACTGTTGAAGTAAAGAAGTGAACTGTCTGAAAAAACTATGAGCGCTATTTAGTTCTGATTTGAAAATATATTTCCAAACCTAAACAACAATGCAACAAAAACAATAACTGCATTTGTCAGTTATAGAGTCACAAATACTACAGTCTAGAGACTGAGAATGTACAGTCCTAAGCATACTTTCTTAGATGCAAACATCATGGAGTTCTCTCCTCTCCCAACTAAACCTGCAAAATATTGGGCTGTGTAAATTGCCAGGAAATAGAACATTTAATAACTAGTGAGTATAGTCATATAATAGGTACTGTAAGATCTTTGAAGTCACCCATCTGGATGGGAGCTATCACAAAGAGGCAGATCATTTGTATCCTTGAAGAAGATGTGGTACACAACAAAATTGCATTGGTGCTGATAAGGAAGACTTCATATGGGAGCAACAGCAAAGATAGTGCAAAGCCTATGATTGATATTTGATACAAACAGCCACATGAAAAAAAAACTCAATCTGCAAATAATGCTTTATTAAATGCCTTTCTAATTCTAAATAGAGACAGGGCCTTGGAAGGGGAGTTTGAAGAAGATTGAATTAAGCTGTTAACCCTCTAGGCTATCCTGTCGTTTATCGTTAGGGAATTAATAGGGAGTGGGAATGCAGATGGCCTGCCTGTCAACTCCGTGAGGTGATTTTTCTGATCTTCATGAACGTTTCCAGCATCTTTCATTAAACACTCATGTACCAATTTGTCATTTTAACTGGGCAGGAAAAGAAACTCCCCATTGAACTCTCTTGCCTCAGGTGTTGGGAGTGAAACCAGAAGCAGAGAGTTTGTGTGACTTCCATCTGCATTCTCTAGTCAGCATCTAGGTTGTTGTATCAGGCAAGCCAAAACATTTTTGGTAGAAACTTGTAAACATGAGTGCCCATTTTAGAAAGGCTTTGAAATATATATATAATAATAATAATAATAATAATAATAATAATAATAATAATAATAATAATAATAATAATAATAATAATAATAATAATAATAATAATAAACCTTTATTGTCAAAGTACAACATGTGTACATTGAGATTAGAAGATAAAGATCCAGCAAAACATGATAAAGCATTAGGATCTTTCAGACACTTTATGTGTCAATATTGGTTGCATTCCCTTCATGAGTAGGTAACGTGCCTGCTTTAAATTTTATTGCTTCTCAAGCAGAGGTAACACAAATATTTCTCTATACTGATATTCCCACAGTGGAAATATTTTTTTTCTTTTCACTTTCTTTTAACTCAGTGTTTTGCAAATGTGTCACATTACATCTATCCTCTTTTCCATCCAATATAACTAAGGCCGTGTTGTGTGGGAGAGAAGGACAGGAGGGCAGATTTGGTGGCTGGGGAAGGATATTTCTTTTCTTGACTTATTGACCCAGTCATAGGTTCTATCTTTGATGCCAGCATTACATTTCTCTGTTCAACCTATTTGTTCAACAACTTGTTAACCAGATCTTTGTAATTTTCTAGGAGTCCTGTTGCCATTACAGACAGAATAATTTTTAGTTGTTTAGAAAACAGAGAAGCAAAACATTCTTGGAGTTCCTTATAGTTTCATTAAATGGTCAAATGTTTTTTAAACTATATATTTAGAAAACAGGTTGACAGATTCAACCAGTGTGGGGAGAAGTGGAGAAAGGATAGTCTCCAAATAAACAGGATCTGAAATTAATATGTTAGGTAGGAAGAGATTGAAGAAATTAATTAATTCAGTCAGCAACTTAAGAAGCCTTTTACATATAGCCTCTGAGTATCAGTGAGCTGAAATGGAAGTGTTTCACAGTAGGAATGAGAGCAATCCAGAGCTGCACATAGGAGGTCCATTAGGGTAGAACTATGAGACAGAAATTCAAAGCCACTTTCAGTGTAATGAGTGAGGAGTTCCCTACAGAAAACAAGAATGACTGACCACATGCTAAATTAAGTAGTGATGTCACTATTTGTAACAGTTTAACTGGCTGTCTGTTCTGTTTTCTATGCAAACCCAGAAATACAGTTTGGTTGGGTGCATAATCCAGCATCCTACTATTGAGAAAGTCCATTAAGTTGCCACTCTCTTCTTAAAAATCCTACTTTTTGAGGTTTTGTTTATATGTGCTTTAAAGTTTACAGGAAATGTACAATAATTATCTAAAGATGAGTTAATCAAAGCTAAATAGGCAGCCAATATTCATACAACTAAGAGTAGCAAAGAATATTATTCAGAATGAGTAAGAACAACAATGACAAGAAATGTTGATAGCCAGCATTTCTCAAACAAGATCATCTCTACCATTTTGTAGAACACAATGACTGTTTAAGCAGCCACTTCAAGGTTTTATGAAAGGTCAGTCTCTTTTAATTTTCATATATGATTGTCTGCTAGCCAGAGTCATTTGTTTGACACAGACAGCTACAGAAAATGAGTATGAGTGTGCAGTGGTGGGATTCAAATATGTGAAC
This sequence comes from Vipera berus, assembly GCF_964194415.1. Taxonomy (NCBI): domain Eukaryota; kingdom Metazoa; phylum Chordata; class Lepidosauria; order Squamata; family Viperidae; genus Vipera; species Vipera berus. The sequence goes on along the minus strand of NC_138205.1, from coordinate 34,538,589 downwards.
AACCGGCTCTCTGTGTGGATGCTGCTTCTGGAAGTCCATTCTATGCCTGGGCAACAAAAAATTAGCTACCGGTTCTGCCGATCTGATGCGAACTGGCTGAATCCCACCACTGTGGGTGGGTGGGTGGGTGTAGGTGCGTGGGTGGGTATGTGGGTGTGGGTGTAAGTGTATACAAGAACATATACACTTTACAAAAAAAACACATGCATGCATGCACACACAAACACATATTCTATGATTTCTTATAATTCCTCAGAAATAAGTCCTATTGGCCTTATTTTCAGGTGTGAAATAAATTTCTGTTTCCACCATATGTCTATTAGGAATTCTCTTCATATATGATTTCAGTGTTTAACTTTCACAGATAAAGAGGTGTATGGAAGTTAATGAATAAACTCTGCCTAATATGAACACAATAATCAGGAATTAAATTTGCAAAGATGCTGATTTTAAATTTTGTGTGGTTCCAACAACTAAGGTAGACATTTAAACACACATCTAAACAAACCCTATCAGTACAAACCCAAAATCATTCTGTATTAGAAGAGACACATGCATATCTGGCTTTCAGCTTTATATTGAATCATTCAAATTTGTTCCCTTTCATTTTTCAAGATGCAGATAACTCATTTTCAGACAACAGTAACTGGCAAGTTAGAATTTATAGCTTGAAGTCAGAGGCCTGCAGCAATAATGCAAATAAAAACAATATAAAGGATATGAGATGGATACTCCATCTCTTTACAATTTAGTCATGAATAGTTATTAATCCAATTTATTTTATTCACATAGTTAAGAGCCCACGCATGTCACAATTTTACTATTTCTCTATTTTGCTTGCAAGCTACCTCGTCCCTATCAGACCAAACAGTTCATAGAGGTTACAGATACACTACCCTTGCCCACTTCTGCCATTGTCCTCATTACCTGTTTTATGTAGACAATGACCATACCAAGAACCAAGACCCTTTCTCTGTGGAAGTTCTTATCAATTAAGACAAATAAAAATATCTGATTCTAAATTAGGTAAGAAGTTACCAGAGGAAAAGAAAGCTGTCCTTTCAAGACACTTGTTCCTAAGTTTCATTTTAAAAAATTTCTGTTTGAAATGTTTGAGATTATTACTCCGTTGTTAAAATCTGCATATTTAATTTAATGCACTTTACCTTTAAGTGAGCCTTTATTTTAATTAATATGACATTTTTAACTGTGAATCCATTCTTCCCCCAACAAACAATAGGTTTGTACACTGTTCCCTTTCCCATAGTTTATGCCCAAAATAAAGCTGCAAGGTAAGTCAAATATGGGATGATGTTTGGGGGAAAATGTATCTACTGGGATCAACAGCCTGTCAAAGAAGACCAATCTCATGTAGGCAAGATTAGACAATGGGAAGACAAATTTCCTAAACTAAGAATACCAAGTGCAGTTGTCTTTCTGAGCATAAGAGTTAAAGATAAAAACAGTTTATTCTCTTTTGATTTCTTGTGAGAGATCAATTTAGAAACTTGGGTGTGGCAACAATTCCCATCTCCTTTGTTTTACTTTAGATACAAACTGAAAGAAAAAATGGGTGTATCTATAGAAAGGACAAAGACATTATACAGAATAACCTTTCTGATTCTCAGATTGTGAGAAATTTTCTCACTTTGATGCCTGTTCTTACATAATCAGTGATAGACTAAAAGTTCAGTCCCAACATATGCAGTTAACAATATTCAGTACCACATGAGAAAGATCTTTGTTTGCAAGCCTCTACATCATCTCTGCCACCATCTGGATAGATGGTGTACTAATCTGGCCTGTTATAAAACATCTTTCCAGCATATCTCTTCTTAAATTCTACCACAGGTTTTTTTTTCTAGGTTGAAAGCATGTAGGATTGGTATCAACAGTCCACACTCTCTTAGATTTTGGCTAATTTGTATTTGCAGAATAGATTGATATATATCATATAAAATGAGATGCACCAATGAGATTGTCCAAATGATTTGTTTTGCCCAGAATCTAAGCTGATGTAGCCTTTCTAGGTCTTGAATGAGATGCAGCATACTGTTAATCTGGTAATTGTGTATACTGTTGATTTTAAAAATTTTGTTTGTATGTTTGTATTCATTCAAGGTTTTAGAAGATTTTATAAATACATATTTGAGATCCATATAGCAGCATGCCAAGAATTTTCACCTTAAATAGCTTAATTGCTACAGAAGAAAAGTTGTTCTTCTACTAATTAGCAAAGATGTTGACCACTTGACATATATTCTGAGTTTTCATCGCTAACTGATGACTCCACTATGTGTGACTGGATGTGAATACCTAGATATTAAAATTTATCCCATCATTCACCTTATTCAAAATGTTAATTCATGTTGTTGAGAATCTAAACTGACATTAAGGAAAAAGAGAGAGAGAGAACCAATTGTGAAGGTCTCCTACAGAGAGAACCAATTGTGAAGGTCTCCTAGAAATATCAATTAGATTTTATCTAGAAAATTTTCTACTGCCCTGTAAGTCTATCTGTTTCCCTTTTGGACAGATCTTTAATGGTACCCATATCCAAATTCTTAAGATAGTGCCTCACTTAGCTTCCTAGTAACAATGTATCTGTATAACATTTGACAGGTGTACAGAGAAACTGAATTATGATAGCAATGTATGGACTGTGTAGGATTCCCCATTAACATTTATTGGAGATTGTCATCGCTTTTGGACTGAATGAAGTCCAGATGTGGGAACTTTTACAAGGAAGATTCTAAGAGGCAAAGGCTAAACATGTTGCATTGCAGCAATTCTGCTGATTTATTGTTATTAAACCTGACAAGATTTGGAAGAGAAGAAAATTGAACAGAGCAACACAAAGTTGAAGTTGCATGATGCTGAGCTGCCAGAAAAAAAATCTGTGTTTTCTTAGAGGATAGAGAGTTTAAAATAATTTTTAAAAAACGCTACTAAAATATTGTTGGGAGTTTTGCCAAGAGATTCAATGTCTTAATACTATATAGCAGTTAAAGGAAGACTGGTAAATTATTGCAAAATAATATTGTTCCAAGAAATCCTATACAACAATAAAAGGATCTCTACAGGGCTTATTGCTGAACAGACATTTATAACATTGCATTTTGAAAGGAAAACCATGGGGTGTTCTTCACACTGATAGAAGGCAGCAATAAGCATAAAGAAAGAAACATTGGAGATTATGCTGCTAGATTTTTCTAAATCAGGCACCCCCAATCTGATGCCCTCCAGATTACCTAAATTTGAATATCCCAAATTTTAGAAAAGATAATACTGCTTCAGTATTTATTTATTCTCCTTAGTAGCATTTCAGCTAAGAATCTTTCCGCCTCTAATGCTAGGGATCAAAGTGTGGTTGGCATACAAATTACATGTTATACACTGAACTATATTACAGTTTGCCTCCTCACATCATTCTCTGCTGCTTGTTTATTAGTCCTGTCCTTCTGAACCTAGTTTGTAGACACATGGAGAAGACAAAAGAAGAATATTTTTATTTTTTGCTACCTGTTTGCTTTGGGAGGGCAGGAAACAGCAGTAAAAACCAAGAACCTTGAAGGACTAAAAATGATATAGTTCCTCAAAAAGCAGACACCAAATCATGTATATTTTAGATCTGCAAAGATTTTGTTGAACTGATTATACACTTACTGCAAAATGAATGAATGAATATTTGCTCCCCCTTTCACTTTGCACTTGGCTATTGGAAAATGACTACAGAGGTAGAAAGTGACAGTATTTAATATATTCTCATAACACAGAGGGATTAGCCACATGAAAATGATGTTCTACTCTTTTGGAGCCTTAAAATCCATCTGGATTAGAGAGATCTCAATTAAACAGCAAAAAGTAGGCTGTTATCCAAAGATAACCCTATGTTTTTGGGGACAAAAAATAATAAAGACAAGATGAATGACACAGTGGAATAAAGCTTAAAGTCAAAATAAAATTATGAATATTATGTGAGAGCTGCTTCTTTGATATCTTACATTATTCTCCCTTTCTCCAAACCCTCTGCCTTTCTGTCATGTCTCTTAGGTAAAATCCAATTATTTTTAATTGTAATATGCTGTATTTGATTCAAAGAAAAGTAGTATATAAATCTAGCAAATGAAAACTAACAAAATACTCTGGTTTGATATTTAATACTTTAATGTTTTATTTTTAAAAACTTCTGTGGAGGTTTTTAACATATTTTAATAGTTTTCAATATAATCTCTTGGAAATCTCTATTTGGGTCAGAATATATAATATATAATATAATAAACTAAAAAAAACGGAGCCATGAGCTAATTCAGAATTCTTATTATTGTTATGTCTTCACTATCAAACATATTCAGAAATGCATTTATTTTCTTTTGAATTATTTTCCTGAATTATTTTATAAAAAGTTCAAAATAACTATTCCTAAATCAAAATGTATTAGAATTTTACTGTATAATTACAGGAATATATGCATTGCAGTGTCTGTATGTTTGTCTGTCTGTTTCTCTGTGTGTGTTTGAGTCTGTATACACATACACATACAAACAAGTCTTTTGACAGAAAAATTTAGACCCATCTCTAGTTAAGCAAAGGTAAACAAATTTATTTATTTATTTATTTATTTATTTATTATTGGGACCTATATGTCGCCCTATCTCCCGAAGGACTCAGGGCGGCTAACAACAATAAAACACAATAATACAAATGTTAAAAAAGATTAAACTAAATTAAACTAAATTAAGCACTCATATTCCATTTTTTTAAAAAATGATGAGTAAAAAACCAAAAACAGTGGAAAGTGGTGGGGAGGAGGAATAGTCCTTCAGGAAACAGAAGGATCTGATAACTTGATAGGTTGTTCAAAAGAAGGCAGAATAAAGGGCCAACTATACGATATGTTTTTCCTTTATTTTCAAAGAGAAGCAGTCAGGTGAGCTTTCAGTTATTTCATTATTCCAGTTAAGGGATAAGGGCTAATTAGTTCTTTTCTGAAAATCCTTCCAGCTATTGTTTGTTCCTCCTTATTGCAAAGAATTGACAAGACACAAGATACAGTTAGGCTCACAGAGAGAAAGAGCTTTCAATCAATGAGTACTTGATTCCAATCAATTTGGGATTTTTTTAAAAAAATCCAAACACATTTAATTACTCTAGAGGAGCTGGGAGTGATGGGCAAGTGTCCTCCTTTATTCAACTGCAACATATGGCAGTTATGAAAACATGCACACTGTTGATGTTATTTTTTTGAAGCAATATCTGTCTATTCACAAAAATAAGAATGATGCTCAGATAATAGTTCAGACTGAAGACCACACTTTTGAGGGCAGGGCATACAAACCGTGGTAAGCTTGAATTGTCACTAGTGCCAACTGAAGAATTGTCAAGTTAGGCAATAGTGCAGTTTAGGGCTCTATTATTATGACATTATATCTTGGCAATCTTCAATCGACGTTGTTGAAGAAGTGACCTTTGGTGCTTTCCAGTTTGTTAGATTAGGAAAGTTGTAGTCCAACACATTTTATGGCTCTGCTAGATTTGTGGTTTTTGGGAGCCCTGGCTTAAGACATATTTGGAGCTGAGCTAAACATGATGTTTTAATTAAATAAGAGGAAGGGGGTGGATATTAATTACAAGTCCATCTTTTCATCGTTAAAATTGCACCATACAAATATTTAATCTTCTTCCACCATAATTCTGGCAAAAAAACAAAACAAAAACCCACCCATTTTTACAGTCCTGTGATTATTTCTAGAAGATTTCTCCTTGCTGCCATCTAATGGTAGCAATGTCTGTAAACTGAAGTGAGCCACAGCAAAGCAGCTTTAACATTTTAGGGCTGCACTTGGACTTCATTCAGACTGGAATTAGGGATGAAATTAGGGGCTCTGCCCATTTGGTGTATAGTTAAGGTACTATGAATGCAGCAAATGTAGAATGTGCAACCCACAATGCAGTGCAACCCAGAGGAATGCATGCATTTATACCTGATTGACTCCGAATTACAAAGAAGTAGAGTGGCTGGAGGAAAATGTCGGGCAGCCAGGCAGGTTTTCCTATATACATCTGTTGTCAAAGAAAATGAAAATTGTAATAGATTTCAGGTGAAAAGTGGGATTTTGCATATCCCTTTTATATCCATTCAAGATGTAGGAGGCTACATAAAGGCACAGATAAGTTGGAAGGTGAGTGGATTGTATTATTTCCCTATACATTGCCTATAGCCATCCTAAATTCTTTAACTGTGAAGTACTTGTGTGCCTGTGTGTTAATAAAAATGCTGATACATTTTTGCCAGAATGAGTCTCTTTTGGCAGCATCTTCTATTTTTCCTCCTTTTGTTCTTTGACTGCTTAATCCCTTCCTCCCAACCCGTTGCTTAATATTTATTCATGAGTATTTGGTGCTTTCAGAGCCACCAGGAGCAGCTGTGTATGATCTGATGGAATTCACTCAGAAGTGGCAATGCCTTTTCATCTGTTCATTTCAGCCAGTTCTGTGGCTGACAAGCATCTGGTGTTTTGGATTGTGCTCCAAACCTAGAGGCATTAACATGCATTTTTGTTATGTGCAATTGAGTCCATGGGCTGTATGTGATCAAAAAACTATGGCTTTGTTAACACAAATGTTCTTCTTGTCTCAGAGCAATTAAAGGAGGGGGGAGAGAGCAAAACAATATTAAAAGTGTAGGAAATGAAATTTTACAATGGGCTGTTTGTGACAGGAATGATTGAAAATAGACCTTTTGCAGTGTTTGTGTATGAACCGACAGCACAGCTTAATCGCAAAAAAATGTTGCTTTGAACCTGTGCAGTAGCAAACAATATGCCTCATGAATGTATAAGTGAAGGTAGACAAAGACATGGTCAAGAAGGTGATAGCTCACTGACAGAGAACAAGCTTTGTATGTAGACAATTCCAGTTTCAGTCTCCATCTCCAAATAAGGCTGTAAAAAATCCCTGTCAGAAAACCTGAAGAGTATTTGCTAATCACTGCAGACAACTGGAAAGACTACTGCCTTTCCTGTTGATATAAGGTAATTTCCCATTTTGTTGCAGGATAAGATCAGGGGAACAAAGTAGCCTTATGTTTATAGCACCAGTTAGCAAGATGCCTCGTGGAAGTTCATAGGCAGGACGTTATGGCAATCTCTTTCCACCACCTTGGTGTTCCATTTTTCTAAAGAGGTAATCTTCCTTCACAACAATGAAGCCAATTGGACTAAAAGGTCATCATTTTCTCAAATACAGTTGGGTACTCAGTTGCTTCTCCAAAGAATTTTCTTATCATTCTTGCCATTTCAGCAGTTAAAAGATTTGAAGAGAGAACAAGCGACAGAAGAGGCATCACCTTCAAAGGTAAATCTACATCTAGAAAAAAGGGACAAGATGCAGCCATCTCCCTTCAAATAAACTGGCAGTTGACTTTTACTGCAAAACTGATTTACAAGGAAGCATCTTCCACCCCACCTGACCCAGCAGTTTGGCCAAGGGTGCAGAGAAACTACATGACACACTGGTTAAATCCACAAAATATGCTAATGTTAAACATTAGTTAACAAGTAACATCCCAATATGGCTTAACATAATGGCCTGGTCCACACAACATAATAAAATAATTTCTGGATTCTCAATACACACTGCCCATAAACAATTGAATCTCAAGGTACACTGTGTTCACTCAGTCCTAGTATCTTTTTACTTCTCATTCATCAGTCCCTGCTGTTTAAGGCAAATGCCTCATTTGGCATAAAGACAACTATGGCCTTAATCTACATAATCATTATAATTGCACTCAGAGAGCTCAAGTTGGTAGCCAAGCTCCCATAACCAAAGTTGTTGTTAGCCCTGTGAGGTAGTCTAGATAAGAATCATAACCTGGGGTAATAACACTAATACATTAAACAGAATCTTGCAAGACAGAAAGAATTTCTCCCCGCTTTTCTTTTTAGTCTTCAGAAAACTAGGGAGAGTCCCTTCCCATGCTTTTTCCCTACCTGAAGAGTGAGCTGCTTCTTATGAGACTATTGTGTGTGTTGTAGTCTTTCTCCTATCTTTAAAGGTCATTTCCACATACCATCACAGCTATGCCTTTCATAAAAAAAACCAGATCAATATACATTATGAAAATAAATGCTTTTCTGATCAGTCCATTGTTGCTTAGAAGCATGTCAATCAACTACAACTGAAAAGTGTACCCATATCAAAAGAAGACTTCAGTCACGAGACATAAATTACCAGTTATTTTCTATAATGCCTGTATACCGTTGTATAAATTCTCAAATATTCAGGCATGTTTGAAATCAAGTATAGATTTCTCTTCGACATCATAGAAAAATTCAAACCTACCAGATCTGAGTTACAAAAATCTGGATGACTGACAGATGGCAGCAAAGAGATAAAGAAAAAAACCAACTCTTTACTGCCCTCTAGTGATCATCTGATTCTTCAATCCAGATCTGGTAGCTAAAAGTAAACAACATTGAATATCACTATTCCCATCCCACCCCCAATCTATAAGAGCAGATATGTGACATAAAATCTCTCTTTTTTGTCTAAATTTTGTTAAAAGATTTAAAGAGAACATAAAAACTAACAAAACTAGTGAATAAGTAAAGAAAACAAAGAAAAAGAGAAAAAAGACAAACGTTCAAGTAAAAAAGATAAAAAGAAATAGAAAGAAGGTTCTGGGGGTTTTTTTTGCAACCAATATAATAAATACAATTACAAAGTTATCTCTATTATTACAAAAACCTCGTGTTTTTCTATTTTTTTCTAATTGCCATTGCCACAACCTAAGAGCATTTTTTTTCTGTTTTATGCAAAATCTACAAAGGTTTTCCTGTTAGCCATAAATGTAGATATTATCTTTTCTCTAATCAAGGAAGTCATTTTAGCCATCTCTGCAAGTTCTATCATCTTTCCCAGCCATTTCTCTATAATGGGTAGTGTCAAACCTTTTCATTATATAGTAATCTCAATGCAGTCATCACATATAAAAACAAAGTTCTATATTTTTTCCAAATTGTCTGACCATCTGGTTTCCATTGTATATAAGTCTTTAAAATCTTCTGAATTAGTGTATTTATTTGTATCCAATTTTATTTTTGTTTTTGGCTTTTTTACAGGTCCACCATATATGATAAAATATATTTTCATGTTGTTCACATTTCCATCAAAGATTCAAAGTACCTTTATATAGTACTTTCTATTTTATACTAGAGACATTTTATCTGGTGACAATCACCAGCATACATCATTTTATCATATTTTGATTTAAGTTTAGAACATAATGTATATTTCAATCCTTTCAACCACATATTTTTCCTTTGATCCATTTGTATATTTTAGGAAAAATTTAGCCCATTTTATGACTCATTCTGTCACTTCTTCTTCTGCCTCATATTTCAATAAAAGTTTATACACTTTAGCAATAACATGTTAATTTTTTGTAATTCTATTCCAAATTTAGTCTTACATTATACAAAGCCATAAAATCTTTTATTTGCCTTAAACTTTTCCAATAATTGTACATAGGAAAGCCGTATAACAACTGTTAATTTTGTCAAAGGCCACAGAAAACTTGCTGTAACATAGAACAGAAGGGACAACTACATCATCATATTTCAAAATTTCAGAGAACGTACACATCAAATAACTCTTTACAGCTGTTAAGAAAAAAGCAGAGAAAATAGGTCAGCAGAAACTTCATGTATATAAAAAGATCAGGATCCCCATCTGCATCAAAGGTAAACACAATACAGTAGATTAAGACAAACCAATGTTTTCATAGCTAGGTTAAAATTTGAAAAATTGGTGTTTATCTTATTTCATATACATAATCATGATATATATAATACCATGCCTTTTACACCTTATCCAACAAATGACAAGCCCTAGATTTGTTTTAATATTTAAAAAAAACATCAAAACACTACAGTATCTCCCCAAAGTAGTATGCAAGTCCAAATTCTGGAAAAATAGCATGTAAGAATTAACCTCACACTTCTTTGATATTATTGTCCATTTATTTGGTCACTGGATTCCTGCTGTGGGCTGAAGGGAGGAGGCAATTCTTGCATTCTTGTTTTCACTGAGTATAGAAATCTAGATAACCACCTAGATGGTAACAGAGATAAATAAAAATTTTCATTCCATGTGGCTACATACCAGTAGTAGTTACCATTTTTACAGCCCAGATCTGGTAGTGCTTTCAGTTGCCACTTGCCCTTTGGCCACTTAGATGGAACAGGTATGAGTGAGCAACATTAACAAGGAGGATCAGCAATAAGTGAGTTCAAGTGACTAACAGTGACTCCTGCCCAATAACCTGCAACTTCAGAAACGGCTCAAAATTGACTTCTAACCATAGTTAAAGCCAGCCTATGTTAAAAAGAAGGCCTGTGTTTATCTGACTATTTGGAACCTGTTCCTATAAGCATGGAGTCAAAACATGGAGCATGGAGGCTCAGAAAGGGGGTGGACACAAAAGAGGTCTTGTTGATTCGTTGTTATTTCTTATCTCAGTTGAAGAAGAGGATGAGTGCTACCAGTGTGCTGGAAAACTCCTGATGAGCTTTATAACAAGGCAGATGTTGTGATGGAAAAGGGTAGCACAGCTGAAGTAGGAAGAAGTATGACTCTGCTTCAAGAGTACCAATAGATTTTAGAGCATTAACCCTAATTCTAGGTTATAAAATAACTGATGGCTAATCTTATTGCTTATAGTTATCAATATCATGAAACTAATTTTGCCTGATATAAGTAATAAGTGTTGACTAATATAGTAAGAGTTGGTAGAATAGGAGGCCTTCTCCTAAAATCCAGTCTCATCTCTACAGTTTTAAGCATGTTGTCCAGATTGTTCCAACTGCACCACAAATTGTTAGTGACTATATTTTAATCAGATAAACTACACACTTCTTTGGTCCTGAGTTTACTTGTTTTCTTGCAGACATTTCCTTATCTAACTAAGTAACATCATCAGTGCTAACTAGTGTTACCTAGTTAGGGTAATGAAATGTCTTCAAGAAAAGAAGCAAGCTCAGAGAGCACCAAGGACCTCTCACTTCAACCCTGAACTACAAATATTCTCCTTCATTGGTACCATATATGGGCGTCAAACATTTCAGACACTGGCAATGATGATGTTACGTAGTTAGAATAGTAAAACATCTGCAAGAAAACAAGCAAGTTCAGAGAACACCAAGGACCCCTGACTTCATACTTCAGTCAACATGCCCAATAGTTACAGAATTATAGGACTTATGATCCCAAACACTTAAAAGGCATCAGGATGGACATTTATACATATTAAGGCACACGGAGAGGAATGTTTCTGTTGCTTGTTCTTTTTCTTAAGTGAAAACTACAGTAATATCCTTATTCAGTTGTACATTTATGCTGCAGCTTTGTGAATACTGACTCCCTAAGTCAGGGGTGTCAAACTGCCGGCCCACGGGCCGGACGCGTCCTCTGGAAGTCGTGTCCACCCCATCCCGATACGTTGCACAATGTCATGTGATGTCGCTAGTTTGACATGTCTGGCCTAGGCAATATTTAATGTAGCTTTCCACCCAATTTTCATAGGATTGCAACATTGTTTAGCATTTATGTGTTAATGCAATGTGCTATATATTTTGAATGATGTTAGAAGTCCCATATGATCAGTGCATATACTATTTGTAACTGATAATTTAAGAGTTTTGCTGTCAAATGAGTTTAAATAATTTTAATTAAAAAGGAATGAGATCAAAGGATTATCTGGACCAGCTTCTGTAAAGAAGGATGATCTAGCCACCACCAACTCTCCTATCCCACATGCAGACCAGGTTTCACACAGAAAGATTCAGGAAACCAAAAACACATGTTATGGCAAGGGTAGACAGTGTCTATTCCTAAAGTGTCAGCTAACTCTTAGATCCCACTGTGACTACAATCTTCAAAACTTGGTGATGCAATTTGTTGCCATTTTGTTCTGGAAAAATTCCATACTATACAGTTGTTGTTAGTTGCGAAGTCGTGTCCGACCTATCGTGACCCCATGGACAATGTTCCTCCAGGCCTTCCTGTGCTCTACCATCTTCTGGAGTCCATTTAAGCTCACGCCTACTGCTTCAGTGACTCCATCCAGCCATCTCATTCTCTGTCGTCCCCTTCTTCTCTTGCCCACAACCTTTCCCAGCTCTTCTCCAGTGAGTCCTTCCTTCTCATTAGGTATTCTCATTACTATACAGTGGTGGGATTCAAATATGCAAACAACCGGTTCTCTGTGTGGATGCTGCTTCTGGAAGTCCGTTCTGGGCTTGGGCAACAAAAAATTAGCTACCGATTCTGCTGAAGTGGTGCAAACCAGCTGAATCCCACCTCCGATACTATAAGTTTAACATGGTTTATATATAACAAATAATAAAAATCTCATTCTCTCAATTGTTTTTTTAAAAATCAAACAGTAGGCCCTGGCCATCTACATGATGCTATCTGCTCATTTTGCCACGTTCACGTGTCCTTGCCCCATCAAAACTTAAGTGCAGGCCGCAGCTACTAGACTGACTATTCTGGTTGTAGGAGACGAAGGTGGTCATAGGGGGCAATCTCTGACAGTATTAAAACATTCAGAAATCAGGATTTTGTCATTGCTGCCATCTAAACCTCCACAATATTTGAAATATATATAACCTTGGGCCAAATTTTCTTCCTAATGGGTTGCATCCTTTTTTTGGCGGACCTGAAACATAGGTGTAGTTCCTTTATATGCCAGGTATTCTAGTATATTTAAGAATTCTATATATCCTTAAATATATGCCTTTATGTGTTCTCAAAGTGCTTTCCTTTTTAAGTTGCTCATTAATGGGCCTCATGGTTGTGTTTCTACTGTAACTATAATTAGTATGGGGAGGGAAAAGGAGGTATCTTTGTTTGCTTAGGCAGAAGACTTTAAGATAAATGACAGTTCTGAAGATGCTTTTCATCACTTCATAAATCAACTACCAGCTGCCTGTTTTCATCAGAGAAATATCTTTTGTGTGTTTTCCCCCCTTTTCTTTATTCTTTTTCCTCTTCTCCAATATTTTTTTAAAAAGAACTTTGGAGAGACTGAAAAGAGAGAGGGAGAAAAATATAGATAGGGAGGAGGGAAAGAGGGGGAAATGACTTCATTCTTTTGAAAGCCTGGCTGCATTTGAAATGAAAACTGATTGCTTCATTTCAGTTTTGTGAATTAAAAGCTGTTAGAAGGGACCACAGAAAGCAGGGAGACACAGACGCCTGGCAGACAGGCTGACGGCTCAGCTAGCCCTCCTGCGTGGTGACAGGGGAGTATTTTCAGTCTTAAGTTTAATGTTTCTCTCTACTGTCTCACTCAGCATATCTGGAGATTTATGGGCAACTTTATTTTTAAAGTGAGTATTTATAGTTTACAGCCACTTCCCACATCTCTTGTGTGTTCTTGGCGAAGTCACCATCTGTCAGGACAAAACAGATTCGTGCTTGCTGAGGAATCTGTTGTAGGTAATCCATGTCTTCATAACTTCTGTGACCATCTTTCTATAGCGATCTATCAAGAGTTTGGTAAAATTGCTACCCTATACTGTATGGGTATACAGAAGAAGTCTATATGAGACTGCACCCACCCACCCCAAATGGGATGAAGGGGGCAATATTCTATTAAATTATCCATGAATTCTAAAGTTAGAAAGGGATCTAAGCTGCCCAAAGTCATTTTTTAATTGCTGTAGCATAGAAATAAGTTTAATAAATACGTATATAAAATACATATATAAAATTAAATACAAGCAACTGGCCAAATTAATTTAATTAAAGCAGAACTAACAGATGGTTCTTCCACCTTTATTTGAGTAAATCCAGTGACGAAAGACCTTAGTAATTGGTTCCACTGTTTGTCAAACCGTGAGTAGGAAGTTTTTTCTTGTCACTGAAACTACGTTTGCCTTCCTCTAACATAAGACAATTATTCTGTGGCTTGCAATCTAAAACAAGATAGAACAATCATTGCCTGGTTATATGCAATCCCTCTGCAGATATTTGGAAACCAGTATGATCATTTGTAGCTATTCGGATATTCCTCAGAAAGTTGTTTTAAGTGTCAGTAGGAATTGTGCTTAATATAATGGTAAAGATACAATGTGCACATTTTAGATGAGAATTCTCTCCTCGGCCCCTGAGCAAAATGACCTTGAGCTCCCTTTGTTTATAGAAACTTACTTATATACTCTTACATATATGAAAGGGGGGGACCTTCTTATTAGTATAACATATTTGACTATTCAAAAAGAATATTCAAAATAAGAATTTGAAAATTAACTTCTATATATCTGTTTTCCTTTTTTTAAGAAGTGTTCAAGGAGACCACCATAAAAGGATTCAACTTCCCAAGGGCCAGAAATTTACATAATGTAAATACTGCATAAATACTGTATTTAATTTAAGCAGCAATTCATAGTATTTATTCAATTAGTATTTGCATTGTTCCCATTCTTATGAGTCCTGAACATTTAGAATGGAAAAGGAGTGTGGAGAGAGCACAGAAAATTTAATGGTGACAGTTTATCTGGTGACAACTTAATGTCCATTATGAGGGCTTGCTTTTTATCTGTGCCTTGTCCACAGAACAAGGTGTTCCAAAAGCTAGTTGTCAGTATGGACGAGATACATCAGATTCAAGCAAAGCATTAGTGCTGCTTTATTGTCAGATCTTAGCTGCCCAGCAAAAAGAATCATTGCAAACAATTTCTTGCCTCACTCCTGTTGTCACTGGAAACATTAGAATTGTTTGAAGATTGAGAAACAATAAAAAAGAAGCCAATAAATATTGGTATGTATGAGGTCAAAGTTCCATAATAACCAACCTTTTTGTCCACCACATAGATACAAAAGTTTCACAACCCAAAGCCCAATGAATAGAAATAGAATAGGTGCATCTCAGTTAGGGTACCAATTGTGGACCAAAAACATTCCAGATGATGCTCAACAAGTCATGTGCTAGAAGGAATGATTACAAGAAAAATAAAAATCACTTATTTATCCCCTTTCCCTTGTAAAACAGAATAAAGACACTGGTCCTGTAATCAATATGACCTGGAGACATTTTTTTTCTTGACTGCCCCTACAACAATGATTACTCAGTCTCTGAGTGTGAACAAAATCTATCATTTTGAGGAAATTGTATTGGGTGAAGTTCCATGCCATTCAACATCTTGCTTCCTCTGATGACAGATAAGAGAAAGCCCAGTGGCTATGTGGGCCAAGGGAGATCTTACAGGAACTAATACCACATCCTGATCCCAGTCAGCTAAAGCCAAGACCCCAGAAAACAACAGGTTCTTTCTGATGTTTTCATAAAACTGTTTCACATTCCTGGCTGCTACATGTGTTATTTTTTACCCCCTCATTTATTTTAGAGCATTTGAGGAGAATATTGATTGCTTACAGCATGTTGTTTCAAAACTATCTCACTATTTCTCCACAAGGAACCCAAATATCTTAAACCCAAAGGGAACTGGCCAGGATAAATGGAACAGCAGTTTCACTTCTTGTCCAGGGTAACTGCAGACAGAAACCAGGTGGTGTGTAAGATTTTTTCACATTCTGTAAACAATCTCCCATTTTAAGGTGAAAGAGCTTCAGGCTGAGGTGTGGGCTTAGGAAAATGATTCTATCTTGCCCAGCTGCTTGGTGAACTAAACACAGTGGTGATAACAGCAGCATTGATGATAAAAATAAGATCCTTCAGGATATTTAGCCATTACTCAACAGTGGTTTACTATGCCTACAGAAAGAACATATGACATTGAAAAGGCTCCGTGGGAGCTTCAGTAGCAAAATATTTGATGCTGGTGTTTGATAAAGTATCTTTGGTACCCTTATGAATATTCAGATTGTCTCTATTTGATTAGTGAAGCTGGAATCCCATGAGTGTTGATGTTTAGACTTGCCCGAGGAGCCATTATTCTAACCCTAACCCCAAAACTAGTATTCCTCAGGGGCAATAGGATTGCAACTTTCAGAACGTCAAAAGTAGCAGAGCTCTGCCATTCCGGAGGATGCCAGCGTGGGAAATGACCACATACCATAAACAATGTTTTCTTGACCACAGGATTTTATGGTAAAGTCCATCACTGAGTTAGCGTTTCAACAAAGACAATTTAAATATCTTAGGAAAACTACAGGCAAAATATGATGGAAATTGTCAGATTCTAATCATCCTCCCCACCTCCACCCCCTCTATTTTGTAAAAGAACATATACCCAAGAATTCCATTTTCAGTAATCCTAATATTTATTTATAAATCTAGACAGATCACATTTGCTAATAGCCACCTATAAGAGTTTCACGCATCTGATTCCAAACAAATTTTATTCTGCACAAAGTTCTTCCTTTTGCCTGCAGTTACCCAATATCCCAGGGCAGCATTAATATTTTATACAGTAGAAATTTTGCTATTTACTTTTTCTAGAGAATTCATACATATGTAGATTAATCTTTCCCAGAATGCTGTCCTTCAGATGTGTTGCCAAGTCTCAAAAATTCAACCGTCAGGCTTATTGACTTTGGCATCTTAAAATTGGAAGGCACTTGGTTTGAAAAGGCTGACTTAAGCTTTGCCATATCTTCTCATTTTCTCCAGTTAGGCCAATTCAAATTGCTCATCCCTTGATCCTATGTTTAGCAGAAAAATATTTTATTACCCCTCAGAGGTATTCCCAATGGCATGAGTCATATTACCATTACATGCTTTGCTTTTAGGAAATCCTTGAAAAATAAAGGCTTCAGCTAACAATTTTCAGCCAGGGATAGGCAGCTGGGTATCCTCAATATATTTTAGATGACTGTTTGCAGAATTCCTTGTCAGTGGCCATAAAGGGATTGATGGGAACTGAAGATGAAATCTCTGCAGGGCAATAGATTATCAACTCCTGTTCAAGCCCCACATCTAAGGCATGTAACTCCATAATCTCTTGTATTATGAAAACTTGCATGCTATAGTATCAGAATAGAGCTGGAAGGGACCTTGGAGGTCTTCAGGTCCAGCCCCCTGCTCAAGCAAGAGTCCCTATACCATTTCAGACAGGTGTTTGTCCAGTCTCTTCTTAAAAACCTTGAGTGATGAAGCCCCTACAACTTCTGAAGGCAAGCTGCTCCACAGTTTAATTGTTTTCACTGTTAGGAAGTTTCTCCTTAATTCCAGGCTGTTTCTCTCCTTGATTAGTTTCCATCTAGTTTAGTTTCCAATAGAAACAAAAGATATTCTTCCTTTTTAAAATTTTATTCCATTCAATTGTGTCAAATTCTCAGAGATTGCTTGGACAGGTTTCTACAGTTTTCTTTGCAAGATTTGTCAGAAGAGGTTTGCCATTATCTCGTTTCTGATTACTGAATGTCTCAAGAAGGTGGCTTTAGCAGGTCTAGAACTCATGGCCTCCCAGTTTCTAGCCTGATGTCTTTACTGCTACTGTTGTGATTCAGGGTCAGCCTGTGGGTTCGGCAGTTGGGTCGGACGACTCAGAGGGGGGTGTTGAAGAGCTTGCTGAGGGGGTTGAAGATCTTGCTGATGAGAGCCCTCAGCCAGGCCCCTCCCATCTGGTCATGACGGAGACCCAGCTGTGTGAGCCTGACAGCGTGGATGAAGATGACCCACAGCTGGCCCTGTTCAAGGACGCCCGATGCAGGAGGCAGTCAATCAGGAGTAAACAGAGGAAGGCAATGGGGCACCTTGGAAGGAGGCAGAGAGAAGCCACGCCCTGAACTGTATAAAAGGGGAATGCGTGGGAGGGCTGGTTTGCTGAAGGCAACCGCTTGATTAGTTCCTGTTTCATAGCTCCTGTTTCATGGTTGGTGTCTTGTTTGCTCTGTTTTATGTTAATAAATTTGGCAGGCTTAATTCCAGCCTCTTGCCATTTGTAAAGGGGTTGTCCCTGCCTTTTCTGCAGGGCCGGTAGCAGGCTGGTACAGAACAGCTACATTAAACTGACTAGTTTTCATTTGTAAAACTACAAAAGTAGAACTATTGCACTTCCAACCCCATCATAGAAACCAGGAGATTGTGAGTTCCCGTCCCACTTTGGGGAGAAAGCCAGAGGACTAATTTTGAGCTAGCCACTCTCTCTTAGCCCAACCCATCTCACAGAGATGAGGTTGTTGGAAAATTAGGAGGAAGAAGTATTTTGTGTGTGTGCTGCCTTGAGCTATTTATAAAAATAATAAATATGGGATATAATTAATTAATTAGCTACCTAGGAGGAATCTTATTGCAGCTACTTAGAGCTTATTTTAATAAAGAATGTATAGAATTAAATACACAATCCCTGTTTTTTTACCTGACATTGGCCAGGTTTCCACTTCAATAGACTTTCTTGAAACCAGACTTTGACATTATCATTTTGATGATTACAATCACACCTTTTACTTGTGAAACTTCAGATGAAAGAGATACAGAAGCTGGAAAGGGCAGGCCCTATAAATATGTCTAAAATGTTTTCTGGTCTTTCTCAAACATTTAGTCCCAGCAAAGGCATTTACATTTTGATAACCTCTTTGACTCTCAAAGACATTGTTGAGACTACATTCTTCCTTTTTTTTAAGCAACTGAGTTACCTTCCTTAACTACAATATTTACAGTATTATTGGGAAAGAGAGAAAAATTTCCTTTCCTGATGCTAGTATTTCTTCAGTAGCCCTAGTCTAGAACCTAATCAGGAAACTTATAACCTTTATAAAGTTACTGAAAATTCTCAGGCCCCTGCCTATTGCAATGGATATCTTAGGATAAAATATCTGTAACTTTTCCTGAGACCTTTACTAGTTTGGGTGAGGAGGGAATGGCCCTATCATTAGTCAGAGGAAGATAAGTTCTTCAGGAGGCAAATCATTGTTAGGGAATAGCAGTAATGTCAATTATTTCTTGAACCCATTGGCATTTCTTTCCAATAGCAAATAGAATTATGGGTACATGCCATTTTTTTTTTCAAATTATCCCATTACCAATATTTAAGTAAGGTTAAACTTACTTGTGATAATTTCATTCTGTAAATGAAATGAGAAGTGTCTCAGGCACTTTCTTGACCATTCCTATTCTTTTTAATTTTCTCCCAATAAATATTTTTATGTCCTCCACAAAATTCTAAATGTTAATTCCCTTTTTGCTCATGATGTGTATGTATGTACGTGTGCAGGTCTTCAGGTGTATATGCCAGTTTGGTGTAATGATTAAAGACACTTTAATCAGGGGCTACCACAAAGAAGAGGGAGTCAAGATATTCTCCAAAGCACCTGAAAGCAGGACAAGAAGCAATGGATGGAAACTAGTCAAGGAGAGAAGCAACCTAGAACTAAGGAGAAACTTCCTGACAGAACAATTAACAATTAAAATTCTCCTGTTTGCTCTTTCCAATTCCATGAACATCATCTGAGATCAGTTTTATCTAGAAATACCACATGCTTAATACTGGAGTTGCCTTAAGAAGCAACTCCTCAAAACAAGCACTGACTAGACTAACCAGTGGAACAACCTGCCTCCAGAAGTGGTGAATGCTCCAACACTGGAAGTTTTTAAGAAGAGACTGGACAGCCATTTGTCTGAAATGGTATAGGGTTTTCTGCCTTAGCAGGGGGTTGGACTAGATGACCTCCAAGGTCCCTTCCAACTTCTTCTTCTTCTTCTTCTTATTATTATTATTATTATTATTATTATTATTATTATTATTATTATTATTATTATTATTGTACAGTCTATAGGAATATTTCATCCTAAAAATAAATAAAATTGCAATAATGACAATAATAATAATAATTAAAAATTGCTATTTGCATCTAGATAGAGATGGGTGACTTTGGATCAGTCATTTTCTCAGCCCAACCCACCTCACAGGGTTGTTGTGATGGGGAATATTGGAGGGAGAAGGACTATTAGGTACATTTGCTGCCTTAAAAAAATCTAATAAATATATAAATACATTCACTTCAAAAATATATAAACAGGTACGGAATCTGGGCTTTGCATAATGCAGTAGACTAGGCTAATATGAAATTCATATATAATATGAAGCTAATATGTTATAGAGACCAAATCATTATTTTAGAATGGTGCGATGAACAAATCTACCATATTAAGTTACAGTATAAGAGGATTTGTTTATGGGTAGTATTAATATGTGAACAGAGCAGTTTTATTTTCATAATTCAAGTTTAGAGTTCAGAACATTTAAACATTCTGATTTACTCAGGCAAATGAGTAAATGAGGCCACCAAATAGTGAGCAGGAAAGCAAAAGAACTATTTCAGTGAGGAGCAAGTAATAGTAGAATTATTTTCTGTGATGGATAAATGGTAAAAATGATTGCTTTTTGGTAAGAGAAAGAAAAGGGTTATGAGAAAATAACTAAAAGAATAAATATGCATACAGGAATTAGAAAGACCTAATTAAATATCTGAATTTAAGAGTTTTATAACAGAGACTTCCAAAATTGATTCATATTGGAATGACTGCATAGTAATTAATTATGCCTTTTCAAAATTAGAATATATTCAAATAATATTATTTATAAACCCTTTCAAATAAGGCTTAGGAATGTTTGGTTACAAAAGTATATATCTAAGTTCAAGAAGCTGATTAAATGATTTTTTATAGGATAAACATCTCAGTTGCTAAGACCTGAAATCTTAGTGTCCGAGTAAGGACTTTCCAGAATCTCAGCAGAGTGGGCACTCTCCATATTTCTCTGGGCCATGACAAAGATGGCAACTTTCATTGATATTTCAGATTAGCAGAATTTAACTGAAGGGATGTGGACCAGACACTTTCTGTCCAAACATGCTAGACAGACATAAACAATTGGGGATAGGCAGTTCCTCAGATAGCCAGGCCTATGTCATGAAGGGCTTGATAGGAAGTGACTAGCAATTTCAATTGCACCCTGAAGCCTATTGGCAACCAATGCAGCTCATATAACAGTGGTAACATTTGGGCATACTTTGAAGTGCCTGTTACTGCTCATGCCATTGTCTTTCATTTGCAACACTGCAGCTGATCTTCCAGGGCAGCCCAATGTGAAGCACATTGGAGTAGTCCAATTGTGAGATGACCAGGGTTTGAGTGACTTTATGAAGAGCCTCATAGTTGAAGAAAAGGTAGAACTAGTGTACAAGATCAGCCCATGCAAAGACTTGCCTGGCCATAACTGCCACCTACTCTTCAATCAGAAGCTATGAGTCAGGAGGGCCCCCAAGTGGTGCACCAGTTTTGAATGGGGAAATATAACCTCATCCAAGATCAACAATGGAAACATTCCCACCACAGGAGAGCTAAACAGACACAGACTCTTAGTCTTATCTGATTTGAGTTAAAATCTATTCCTCTCCATCCAGAATGAGTCAGTCTCCAAACACTGGATTACTACATCATCACCTTCACCTGTACACCTGGATTTGATATATACAGCTGAGTATCATCAGCATACTATTGATATTGAACTCCAGACTGACTTATGACCTTACACCCTGGTTTTGTGTAGATATTAAAAGGGAGGAAAGAGAAAACATAAAACATAAAATCCCTCAACCCACAAGTTGAGAGGCCATGGGCACAATCTCTCCTTTTCTACTGACTGAGTGTAGATATTAAACAGGAGGGAAGAGAAAACATAAAACATAATAACCTCAACCCACAAGTTGAGAGGCCATGGGCACAATCTCTCTTTTTCTACTGACTGAGATAGGCCACTGAGGAAGAAGGTGAACTACTGGAACACAGTAGTGTAGCTGATCCAAAGGATATCATTGACAGTACTAAAGGATGATGAAAGATCAAGGTGCTTTCAAAATGGATGGCTCCTCCCAGCTCCACCAAACTGCTGCTCTGATTAAAATAGGTGTAGATAATCTGTTCCTTTTGAGATCCTCTACAAGTGATGTCTGGCCATCTTTTCCACAACTTTCCCTCAAAAGGGAAGATTGGAAATCAGTTAATAGTTATCCAGAATAGAGGGATCCATGGATGGCCTCCTGAGAAGGCTGGTGATACCACCTTCTGATGCTGATTCCATTGTTCGGATGAATCTCCTGGGCATCTGCCAAGCTGGTTTACTAACCCAGGAGGGGCCAAGATCTAACAGACAGTTGATCAGACTGAAAGATTGGAAAACCTTATCCACATCCTCAGTAGTCGTGGTGTCACACTCAGTTGAAGTAATTTCAGAAATTGGGCAAGTGTCCTGGGCCTATCCAGCTGGCTTAGTGCCTAAGGCAGGATTGAAACTCATGGTCTCCTGAGTTTCTAAAGAAATAATAATAATAATAATAATAATAATAATAATAATAATAATAATAATAATAATAATAATAATAATAATAAAGTTGGAAGGGACCTTGGAGGTCATCTAGTCCAACCCCCTGCTCAGGCAGGAAACCTTATACCATGTCAGGCAAATGGCTGTCCAGTCTCTTCTTAAAAACCTCCAGTGTTGGAGCATTCACCACCTCTGGAGGCAGGTTGTTCCACTGGTTAGTCTAGTCCACAGGTCTGCAACCCGCGGCTCCGGAGCCGCATGCGGCTCTTTCAGCCGTCTCCTGCGGCTCCCAGTCCTCTGCTATGTGCACTCCAAAAAAAAAAAAAGTGAGACTAAAAAAGTTCAACCAATCAATTCAAATATGCAGGGTAGGTGCGTATCTCGCCTTGGCTCCACTCTTCAGTCAAACTCTGTTCTGCGCATGCGTGCATGTACGTGCATGCGCACACATTTTCTGCGGCTCCCAGTTTTTCCTTTTGTGAGGGAACCGGTTCCGAGCGGCTCTTTCACTGTTTCAGGTTGCTGACCCCTGGTCTAGTCAGTGCTTGTTTTGAGGAGTTGCTTCTTAAGGCAACTCCAGTATTAAGCATGTGGTATTTCTAGATAAAACTGATCTCAGATGATGTTCATGGAATTGGAAAGAGCAAACAGGAGAATTTTGCCTTTGAAACTGGATGCTCCTTTTTATAACTTGCTCAAAAATTCCCCTGCTGCTCCCAACTATTCCATTCTTACCCATTTCTCTACTAGCAAATAAATATGAAATCTTCCAGCAGAGAGGTGAAAGAAGCTGCAAACCACACAACACAGTTACCTTCTAAAATTTCAATAACAGAAGAAAAAGAGTTTTGTCTTCTAGAGTACCAACACAGTATGTGTGTATACATATATACAGGGCTTTTTTTCTCATAGAACGCTCAGAACGGAGTTCCGCCACCTTTTTTGGATAGAACCCTGTAGGGTAGGCAAGGTGGCTTGTATGACACGTGTGAGTTCCGGCACCTTTTTCTTTTACAAAAAAAGCACTGCATATATAACAGATGAAAATGGGATGGCGTTGTGGGGGGGTGGCAGAGAGCTAAACAAGAAAGAAATGCTTCCAAGCATTTAAACATGGAAGTACAACAGGAGCTTAAATGTAATTATGATGGAAAGACAAAATGATGGAAACAATTCAAGCTTGCCTAGAAATTTCTATCTCTGACCTCGACACAACTTCCTTTCTGTTGCTACGTAGGTAGGAGAAAGAGAGTGTGATTATGAAGTAGTGAAAAAAGTGCACTGCACGTCTTCCAACATGTTTTGGAACTACCTCCTTTATTCCAGATTAAGCTTTCTTTCTAACAGGTTTAAAAGATGGAACGGGTTCAGATTAGTTTTCAGGATTTATTAATGTGTATATTTCTCTAGATTTTTGTCTCCACCTCTTTTTCTGGATACTACAGAAAAATAAAATACCTTCCAATTGCCATAACCAGAAAGTATTTGAATTAATAATTGTAATTTAATAATAATCTGTGCTGTTGAACTGACGTCTTCAACCAAGCTTCTTGAAAATAGAATGCCGCTAGTAAAATATCACTATGTAAAAACAAAGTGTAATATCCAGCTGCTTTGGACCAGGAAAAAGAAAATTTATCGATATTAGGGAGAGAGGTCACTCACAATACAGGAAATTCAGCTGACATGAATGGTGCAGGGATCTTTGATTTGTCAAGAGTGTAGTATGGCATTTTGATTCCAGCTAATGAAGGAAAAAAACATCATAACATTAAGATAAGTGTTAGGACCCATCCTGAAAATTTCAAAGCAACTTCCTTTACCTACACAAACACACACACACACACACACAAACTCCAACATAGAAACTGATTCAGTCCCACGGAACCAGGCAATAAATGATTGAAAAGAGTTGGTCAAATTTTTCAGCATGGATAATAATTATAACATCAGCAATAATATATGCATGCCTCTAATTTTGATCAATGTGAGTTTTCAACATTATTTTAAATATATATCCTGAGCATATGAAATTAAGCAGAAGAGTGATTCAGATAAACTTGAGTCCTGGCATCTCTAATTTCAAAACTAATCACTTTTACTTGATTGAGTGATTAATTTTTCACATTTACAATACTGTACAAAATGCCTTTTCCCATGGCAGTTTATAACTATCATTAAAACACCACTCATTAAGATATACAACACTTATAAACTTGGCAATAAATAAAAGCAGTATTAAAATAGCATGAGGACTGTTTCAGAGTTAATTAAAAGGTCTGGGAAAGTAAAAGTGCTGAAAATAGAAGGATGGGAGGACCAAAGAAAATCTCTTTGAGCAAAGCATTCCTCAGCCAGGCTACCACTCACTTCAGCTCAGATGGCTACAGCAACTGGAAGAGATATTCAAATATTTTCATGTAGGCTTAGCTAATAAAGAGACAAAATAGAAGCAGAGAAACCTGATGCAATATATATATATATATATATATATATGTGTGTGTGTGTGTGTGTGTGTGTGTGTGTGTGTGTGTGTGTGTATGTACATGTACATGTATGTATATGTAGAGCTTTGTGGGCAATATCAAAACTTCTAAACTGTGCCCAGATATTGATCAGAGCCTAATTAAAATGGAGAGACTTGGCAGAGGCAAATAGTGATCTCAATTTCAGTTAACCATGGTACAATATCCACTTGGATTTTATAGTGGATAAGTTTGCAACTTTCTAGGTTAAAGTAGGGTGTGTTATTTTGTAGCTGAATCTCTTATAGGAATTCATTGTTTTAAGATGCTCTGCAAAGTAAAATATCATTAAAAACTGAGTATGATTTATTTATTTAATTGAACATAGCACATAATGAATACACAGCAATTATATTCTAAGAATCTGAGTTTATAGTTTGATGCATAAGCCCAATCCCAGTGTTTATGATATCATTGGTGAAAGACCTGCCATCATAAAGGAAGGGAGATCTGTAGTGTTAACTGCAGGGAGAGGGGCCTACTGGATCTGTCAGCAAGATTCTAGTCATGCACTCTTTCCAACTGCACTGCTTTCATTTTTTTGCAGGGATGAATAGCAACCATTCACTTACTTATATGAAAGTAAAGGGCAGTTCTGAGGTAAGCCTGGTTCTTGCCCTTGGTGACCTCAACTATTATGGATCAAGTCTGTTCCTTTCTTCAGAACATCTTGGACTCTGTTTCTTAGCTGGACTAAAGCAAGACATAATGATGGAAGGATGTGTGTGTGTGTGTGTGTGGGTGGGTGGGTGTGTATGACATAATGATGGAAGGATATATTGGATACATACATACATATATCCTTCCATCGTTCTGTCTTGCTTTAGTCCAACTAAGACTAAAGATATATATGTATATGTATATGTATGTGTATGTGTATATGTATGTGTGTTTGTATATAGTATCTATGTATATATTTATATATTTTGCTAGCTAGCTATCCACCCATCTATCCATATGTGGGTGTGGGTGTGGGTGTGTCTGTGTGCAACACACACAAATACATACACACATATATATATCATATATATATTTGTAGTATTTGCTTTCTACTTCCCATTCAAAATCAACATTTTTAGGACCAGAGTAAACAAAGTATATCACATCAAACATACCCTATGCTATCACACCCTACCAATCA
This sequence comes from Vipera berus, assembly GCF_964194415.1. NCBI lineage: Eukaryota > Metazoa > Chordata > Lepidosauria > Squamata > Viperidae > Vipera > Vipera berus. Next base: position 34,512,625 of record NC_138205.1, on the reverse strand, counting down.
TATTTATCTGTATGGTACAGTACAGTTCAGTGTAACAAAAAGGTGTGCACATGTCCAGGCCATCTCTCAGAACACCTCTCAGTTAGGACTCAATTTCAATTATTCTGAATTCTCTGAACTTAAGGACATTTGTGAACTTTTCTCACCTTCCCTGAAGGCTTGACCTCTGATCCGTTTGTTGAAAGCCTGTCCCTGAGTATGTTTGGCGTTCTCTTGTTACCAGCTTGCAGTTTGTTCCCTCACCCCACCCTTATAGCCCAAAATAATTTTTCAAAGCAGCCCTCTTGCCTGGAGTGCTGATGGACTGGCAGGCCTTGGAAATCATGGGTTGTTGTCTGGGAAGACCTACGCATGACCCCATTCTTGGACCTCTGGACAGCCCAAGCCTGTCCTTTGGTGAATTCATTTAGGGTTGAACTTTCAGTGAACCAAAGCTTGAGAGGAAGAGGAGCTAGCAGGACAAGGCAGACAGAAGAGTAGAACTCTAGGCAAACCCATCAGGCTGAATAAATATTGAATGAAACGACATGAAGATTTGAAATGGAGCTGTCAGACTAATATGTAAACTGAAGAAAAGATAGGTACATTTTTCTGGGCAACAAAGAAGACACCAATTCATTCTAAGCACAGCAATGCAAGGCTCAAACCTACAGGGGAATTATTTGTATCCCTGGATGTTGAGGTGGGGAGTGAATCATGGGATTTAATTTGGGTTCAGCGGTGGCTCAGTGGGTTAGGATGCTGAGCTTGTCGATCAGAAGGTCGGCAGTTTGGCAGGTCGAATCCCGAGTGCCGTGCAGCAGAGCGAGCTCCTGTTACTCGTCCCAGCTTCTGCCAACCTAGCAGTTCGAAAGCACGTAAAAATGCAAGTAGAAAAATAGGGACCACTACGGTGGGAAGGTAACAGTGTTCCGTGTGCCTTTGGTGTCTAGTCATGCCGGCCACATGACCACGGAGACATCCTCGGACAAGCGCTGGCTCTTCGGCTTTGAAACGGAGATGAGCACCGGCCCCTAGAGTCAGAAACGACTAGCACGCATGTGCGGGGGAACCTTTACCTTTACCTTTCAAGAATACCTGCAGGAGCAACAAACAAGAAAGTAACCCCGAATAAGTGCACTTTGTCTTTTGATGCTTTCCTGCAATTGCAAGGGGCAGAAGTGGTAAACTGATTTACTTAATCTGATGAGGTAACAGACACAGAATTATCCATCTTATGTTATCTTAATCAAATAGAACCAGGGTTTTCAGAAAGGATTGCTTTCTTGAGGAGATACAACATGTATGGCTTAAGCAAATATCAGGGGTCAGCACAGGAGAAATTTCATGATATTGTGATCAGTGTTCAGAAGGCATCACTTCACTTATATTTTAATATATTTGCAGATAGTCCTTGACTTACATCCACAATTGAGCCCAAAATTGTTGTTAAGTGAATCATTGCTCATTTTATGACCTTTTCACCATGGCTGTTAAGTGAACCTTTAAAACTGTTAAGTGAATCATACTATCACTAAGCAAATCTGGCTTCCCTCATTGACTTTACTTGTTAGAAGCTCCCTAGGAATGCTGCAGATGACAATCCCAGGACCCCTAAGAAGCTGCAACCATTGCAAATACACACCAACTGCCAAGCACCTGAAGTCTGATCATGTGATTGTAGGGATGCTGCAATGGTCATAAGTATGAGAACTTGTCATAAGTCACTTTTTTCAGTGCCATTGTAACTTGGAATGATCATTAAACAAATGGTTGTAAGTAAAGGATTATCTGTAAATGCATACATTTTTCCATATTTACTTAAATTTTCTGAGACATCCAGACAAGTTCAGTTCATACCATCTTTCTGTAATACGTTCCTCTCCAGATGCATTAGGACTGCAACTCCCAAATTACCATAGTCCTCAATTTATGATTACAGTGGAGCCCAAAATTTCTGTTGTTAAGCTGGTTAAGTGAGTTTTGCCCCATTTTATGAATTTTCTTACCACTGTTGTTAAGTTGTTAACTGTTAACACAGTTGTTAAGTTAGTAACACAGTTGTTATGTGTATCTAGCTTCCCCATTACTTTGCTTGTCAGAAGGTCACAAATAGTGATCACATGACCCTGGGACATTGCGACTGTCATAAATATGAGCCAGTGACTGAGTGTCCAAATTCTGATCATGTGACCATGAGTATGCTGCAACGGTTGTATATGTGAAAAACAGTCATAAGTAATTTTTTTCAGTGCACTGTAACTTTGATGGCTCACTAAATGAATTGAGGACTACATGCATTGTGCGAGATGGGATTTGTAGCCTCAACACATTCAGTTGAGAAGGGTTTCCATAGCCTATTCTCATGATTACAAAGGAAGTGAAAAGTGTTGTTTGCTACTGGAAAAAATGTTGAATGGAGGAAAAATTCATCATCCTTAATAATTCAATACAGTCTTGATGAAAGTTGTTTGGAATCTAATAAATGAGTAACATGTGTATATTTCTTGTAAACCACATGCCATCTGAATGAGCTGCAAGGATTATAAATGTATAGCAAAAGTGAGGATAACAGTTCTTCTCTGGAAAATGTTGCAGATAAATCAACTAAATTCCAATTTCCCAATTAGCTTCCACTCTTAACAAAGATATTCTAAAGTACCTTATTTCAATACATTTCTGCAAGACAACAACAGAAGCTAACAGTGGAAACTAACTTGGAAATGTATAAATTTCTGCTGATAAATCTTTTGGTAGAAATTTGGTAGATGTGCACAATTATATGTTATACTGTAAGCATGACACTGAATGAGAAACTCTAAATTTATTGGCGTTTCAGAATTCAAATCTGAAGACTTTTGTTTTAACATTTCAGTTTGAAAATTAATGAAGAAAGGTAACCGTTACCAAAACATGTTTCTGACAGACCTGACTCAGGAGAAGCTTACTTAGAATGCGCAAAACTGCCCCTTATCACATACAAACCTGCCTTCCAAGATCTTGCTACATCCTCCGAAATCCCAATATGTTAGCTAAGGCAGCCATGTCTCTTTTTTTATGATAGACATGTGCCAGCTTTCTTTAACTCTCCCCCACCATTCTCAGAAGATATGGAAATGACTCTATTCTGAAATTCCTTCAAGTAAGGCAAATGTCTGGACAGCAGCAAAGAGCTAATGTTCTGCTTGCTGCCATCTAGGAGTCACCTGGAGTTTTTCAGCCCCAAACTGGTACCTTAATTCAACTAATGGTAACACTGAAAGACATATAGGATGTCTTTGACCAAGATATATAGTCAAGGAAGTAATAAATAAAAGTGGATTAGGCATAGCTGTTATTTAATAAAATGCATTTTGCACAAACAAAAGTTATGTTATTATTTTCATCAATTGCCAGACTGATCAGAGACTTGTTAAAGGTTAGCTCTTTGATTAAACCCTAAGGAGTTTGCTTTTTTAAAAAAACAAAACAAAACAATGTATAAAGTGACAGGGTGTGCAAAACGACACCGTTTCTCTTTACGCTTGCCTGTTGTTCAGACAAACTGTCACAGACACCAGAAAAAAGCTGGAAAGCTAAACTTTTAGTTCAGGGGAAAAAAAGTACAAGTTGACCAAAAGTCTTTCTTCCCTTTAAATAGGAAGTGGTTTTCTGAGATCAAAGGCTTCACATGGTGAGAAAAAAAACGCTTTAAGGCAAGAAAGAGAGAGGAATCCCACCAAGGGCTAAGAACAGATGGCACTGACATACTTGCCAGGGAGCCATGCAGTCTCTTGAACAGTCTTTTCTTGCTCTGCCGCTTTTAAGGAAATGACTGGGATCTGCTCAGCATTCCTTCTGAAGATCTTCACAACAGTGACTAGAAGAACCAGCCACCTCACTGTCATAAATTATTTAGAAGCCTTTGTAAAAAAGAAAAGAAAGGAAAACAACCTGAGAATTTCTTTTAATTTGTAATAATGAAAGAACTCCAGCTGCTTTGAGAAAGACTGTGGTGTTAACCAGTGCTTTTTTTGTAAAAGAAAAAGGTGCCGGAACTCACACATGTCATACAACCCGCCTTGCCTACCCTACAAGGTTCCATCCAAAAAAGGTGCCGGAACTCCGTTCTGAGCGTTCTATGAGGAAAAAAGCCCTGGTGTTAACTGTTTAACTCAAGATCCATGCCAGAAATGTCTGCCTTACATGTGCATGTTCATGTAGATACCTATACACAAAATCCCTCCAGTGAAGCACACAGGGCTACTTAGAGAGTATGGCAGACCTATGTTCCCCTAAATTTCATCCTTATTTTAGGAAAGAAGAAAATAGAAATGGGAGACATGAGACAGGTGAGTGGATAGAAAAGATAATAGTAATGAAAAAATAGATAAAATGAAAATGAGAGATAATGGGGAGATGAAATGAAGCAACAACATCATGGTGGACAAAGGGGCAAAGAGAAAAAAAAACAAGGGAGAGATAACTGGATGGGATGCTTAAGAAAATGGATTTGAAGTGAATTAATAGAGAAAATAAATAATGCACAAATGAAGCAAAAAGGGAGATGTCACAAATAATGTATGAAATTATTTAACAATTTAAATAAATAGAATTCAAGGATTTAGAACTATTTCAGTAGCTTAATAGTACAATTCTGTGCAGATTTACTTAGAAGGAAATTTTGCATATTTAATGATATAATACTCATAGGTAAATGTACATATTTCATAATTATGTACATAATTCTGCTTTCAACAATTAGTCAGCATTCTTTGATCACTGTGCTATTCTAGTATGTGACCATAATAAAAGATTGAATTGAATTCTATGACCACTGTGTTCTTTTCTGTTTTGAAGACATTTCCTCTGTAGAGTGTTTTGTGCTTGTTTGTGTGTCTTGAAGTTACTGAACTCTTTTTATGTCTATATTAGCTACATTTATGAGAACAGGAGAGATAGTGTGATATAATGGTAATGTGCTGGACTAACCTTGGGCTAATCCCTGTTTGTCAACCTAGCATACCTCAGAGGAATAAGTTGCGAAATAAAAATGGATCAGAAAGCTGTAGTATCATTTTGAGCTCCTTTAGTACTAAAAATAATAAATAAGACTTGATTCTGAAAACAGAGATTAAGAAAAGCAGTGGTATTTAACAGAAGATAAGAACTGCTATCTGGAGAAAATGGAACAGTGACCCTGAGACTGAATGGAGACAAGAGGACAAGAAAAGATCTCCTCTAGTTCTGCTGCTTCTGAAGGAGAGGAAAGCTTGACTTATGCAAAAAAAAAAGAAGAAAAGAAGAAAGAAAAGAAATACCAGCAACTTCCTTTGAATTTTAGATGAAGCCCAGAAGACTTGTTTTGTATCTGGACAAGCTGACACAAGCATGACCTTTTCTAGCTACTTGATTCTATCAGGCTTTGTAAAAAAAAAAGCGGTTAACAAATCAGAACCATGAGTAGATGAGATCTAAAGTACAGTGTGGAAATCCATCTTTGTCAGTAACTTTATATACATTAAAAGTTTTACCGAAAATAGGAGCCACTTAAAGTGAGAGAAAGACAAAAGAAACTAACACCAGTTTCTGTCAGAGCGTAAAGTTTAGGGGCCCAGGGCTTCGTGTAACCCTCAGGCCCTTTGAAAGTTTACTAAATTGTCATTCTTAATGTGGCCAAATGGAAATATTATTAAATGATCATATTGCATGTACAGCACATTATTTTTTTTTACATTTTAAGTAAATCAAGTCATTTATAAGCATTTGTCTTAATTGACAAACTATTTTGTATTAGCTCTGTTTTGGGGAGTGCAACTCCTAAGCAGTCCACTTAAGGACCAGAAATGTCTTCCGTAATAATTGAAGTAGTACTTGGAATCTGACAGTAAGGAACACATCGTCACTGAAATTACTCTTGCTTTCCGATGTTTTGTTGGTGCTGATCGTACAGTGATTTTAGCCTTGGACATGACCATAGGGATTCTTTTAAGTACATTTCTTAATTCACTTCAAAACGTGATGTTAACTTTTCTGTCATTGGAAAACTGTCCCCCCCCCACCCTATTGAGTACAGCCATTGATTTCTTCCCTAAAGTTTTATTCATATAATAGTAGCACCATAGTGAATGCTCCTAAATAAGATGTCAAAATCTGCCATTGAGTCACAGCTCAATGAATGAGTAAATAAATGGACCAACTTTAATTCCTAGCACCTCTATTTAATACAAGAGAAAGGAAACCTGTGGGTTTGCATATGTTGCTCACTTGCATTAGTCACAGGGAACAGTGCATATGGTCTGGGATGCCAGGAGATATAGTCTAAAAACATTTTGAAGATCATTCATTCTCCACTGCTGGGACAGACAACACTGGGTAAGACATGGAAGTATATGAAAAATCTCAATTCATGATAGGATTAGGGTTAGGATTAGGGCTGATGGGCCCCAGGTAAGATACTATCCAGGGAATTAAGATATTTTCACTTGTCCAGTTCCAATGTTTTTTCCTTAAAATAAAAATGAAAAAAGTACTATACTGCCTTTGCTCCTGCTTGGTAAGGGTGAAATGTACACACACATGGCAAGTGTAAATGGGGACCTCTAGGGAAGTGTAACACTGTTTTGTTGCCTAGTGATCTGGCCTTAGTCATGCCACTGATGCCTAATTCCATTTGAGCCTGACCTTTCCTGAGATATTGGTACTACCCTGAAAAGGGAATAGAGTGGGTGAGAGAGAAAAACAGATGAACAATCATTAGTTCTAAGTCCTGAGAAAAAGTAAACTTTATTTATGCTGAGGTAGTTTTGGTTCCAAATATAAAGCATGGGGAGGAAACACTGTCTCTAGTTTCATCTTAAAATTCTAGATTATTGCATTAGAATCTAAATAATACTAATTAAATGTAGCAATGAAATAATTCATTTTTTTCAGTCTTGTAGGAAAAGAGGGATAGGTTTATAGGGCAAATACAATAAATAGAGGAGAACTTGTTAGTATACATAAATAGATGTCAACCCAAATTCATCCTGAAAAATGTGTGTCTGAACATGAACTAGATAGCTACTGCCTCCCTGGAGAAATCCTTCCTTTGCTTTACACATGCATCCCTCTAACCCTTGATCTGTTTGTGCAGCAGGTGATTACATTTGTTTCACAGGCTGATAGATTGTAAAGCATCTTTGCAAGTCAAAATATGTTCTCCAAGGTGGGCATATCCTTCATCCTTTTGGCCATCAATTAAGAAGAACACTCCCACCTTCTCACATACATGGATACACTAGAGATAAGGATGTAGTCCTAGACACACACACACACACACACACACACACACACACAGTTCAATTCTGTTAAACTCAGTGAGGCTTCTTCAGAGCTGACATGTTTAATGATGCAATGCTCCAATCCTCTGAATAAAGGTCATTGAAGGAAATGGGATTAGTTTAAATATACAAAGATTTGGATGAATATCAGGAAAGAGAAGAAAGATATTTTGGGATTCTATCCCCTTTGAAATTCTTTGCATATCAAAGGGATCTACTGGAGTCTCCTTTCAGGTTGAAATGGATTCACTGAGTTATTTTAATCCAATTCCTTGGGTGGTTTTTCTTTTTTTTTTTTTGTAAAGTAAATGAGGTCCAAAGGAAGTAATAATAAGAATATTTAGAATTTGGGGGTTTCATCTTATTTTATTTGGCTGCTGATGGATTTAAGCAGACTTCAAGCTTTGGGTTCCAAAATCTGAGACCTAAAACATATCTTCTCCAAGATGGTTAATTTCTGTAGAACCTCTTTCCCCAACCTAGTACTCTCTACATATGTTGACATATTAAGTCCCAGAAGTCCCAGGCATTATGGCTCATGGGCTAACTGGGAGTCAGCATCAGTGAACTCAGTAAGGCTTGCCTCTCCTCAGTGCATAGGACTGGGGTGCACACCTGCAGATTTAAGGGTTTTTTTTCCCTCCTCCCCTCCTTCCAGCCTCATATCTTAGATTCCTTGGAAAGAGGCTTTTCTGTGGGCTGGTTCAGAAATCTGTGAGTTTTATAGGTTTGCATATTTCTAAGTTAATCTGAATTAACAGTTGCCTTTTCCTTTGTTTTGTCTTAAAACCCACTTAAGACTAACCAAAACACTAGTGTAGAAATAGGATATTTAGACATATTCTCACAGTCGTACTCTTGATGCAATGAAGGTTGTGAATTTAGAACTTTGGTCTTGGATTCAAAGGCAAATAAAAAACAACACATACTTTTTCCGCTTCCCTTTAGTGGATTTTTTCATTCCCACAGCCAGTATGGACTGGCTAATACATAAAAGCAATTTCATCCAAAAATTAATGCGGATGAGCAATAGTCAAGATGCAAAGATATCATCTTTCAATGCAAAAATTGAAGTTGGATGGAAAAATATTTCTCCAAGGCCTCAAGCTTCTCTTCCTATACATCTCTATTAAAAAAAAATACTGTAGCTGTGAGACTCTATTAAGAAAGGATATAAAATAAACAGCAAAGCAGTCAGACCAAAAAAAAAAATCTTACCTCTATAATTAAAGTCTCTTGGCTCTTTATGAAGAAAATGTTATTTCCAACCACCACAGCCCCCAGTTTCCTACTACTGGAGGTGTATCTCCTAATTTTCAGGGAGGAAGGAAAAGAGTCGTTCCCGAGGCGATAAGTATAGTAAACTAGCCTTTAAGATACAGACTATTGGGCATCTTATAAGAATGAGAAATAAAAGGAGGGTATGTAGCAAGGCATAGAAGAGAGAAAGGTTAAAAGCTCGGTACAGAGGTCCCTCTTCTACCTCGTGCTTTAAAAAAGTGGGGAAGGAAAGAAAATAAGGATTTGTCTTGCTGGTATTCTAGTGATGTGGAGATTGCACTCACATTCGTGCTACTCCGAAGCTTGAAGCAAGAAAGAAACATATAATACATGAATCTGACAGCGAAGGCACAGAAACGCAAGCTTAGGACGAGAGAACTTTTAAAAATCTGCATTTATGAGTAATCATGATGGAAATCGTTCACATAATTGTAATTAACTATTGAGTATCCAGAAAAAAAATTGTGCAAAAGTTCCTGTATCTCTATATTTGAAAATACACGTTTCTTTTTCGCAAGAGGGGCCTGTGTGCATAGGTACCATATGTGCGTGTGTTCTTGGTTTTTTTTTCGGGTGGGTTTGTCTTTTGTGCCCATAAGCTTAGGACCGTTTATTCACTTTACAAACCGAGCAGCTACCTCTCTGGAAGGGGAGGTTACTTCGGTGGGCAGGACTCGACCTAACTAACCCTCCTTCCCCTTCAAGAGGACACCGAGCTGGGAGAAGCTTCGGGGGTGGAGGACCCGCTGGATCTGTCAGACGCAGCTTCGCTGCTTTCCTTGGTAGAGTCGCCGAAAGCCGCGGCGGCGGTGGGATGGGGACCAGCCAATCCTTCCTTTTCCCTCTTCTTCTGTTTCATCCTCCGATTCTGGAACCAGATTTTTACCTGAGTCTCGTTCAACTCCAAAGTAGCAGCGATCTCCACCCGCCTGGCTCGTGTGAGATACTTGCTGAAGTGAAACTCTTTCTCCAACTCTGTTAGTTGCTTGGTAGTGAAATTGGTCCGGATCGTGCTGGCACTGACGGCTAATCCATAGTCGGTCACTTTCGCTGCTGGGACGATCCAGAAACGAAGAAGGACACAATCAAACCATTGGTTAGAATTATTTCCAAAATAAACCAGCAATCAGCAATATCCTCTCTGATATAAACCTAGTTAGAAGCAGTTGTGTGCCTATCAAGAGCCCAGACCTTTGAAGATGTTTAGTGGCACTCTTTACCATACTTTACCTTAGCTGTTCCTGGCCAGTATCCTTCAGATGAATTATATTGTACAGCATACTTTCAAGCTGGAAGTTGTGATATAACACACCTTGGAGGGCAACAGGAATGGGGGCTTAACTTTCATGCAATCCATTCACTCCCTTCCCACCTCCTAATTCTAGGTTTAGGAAATATTGTGCTCTGATCTTTATGTTACAGATTGTGTTCTGATCTTTATATTTATAAAACAATTTCTGCAAGGTTTCGGCACAAAAGGTTATTTGTATTCTAGATTAGTCAGTCCTCTGTCAGGCTGATTTGGAACAAGTAGGGAAATAACCTGGTCCAGGAAAAAAATTGGAGAACAAAGTTTTAAAAATCTCAGATCAACTGATAAAACCTTCATTCTCTTCACCCCAAAACACAAAAGTCTTTTTACCCCGAGAAAAGACACCCTGAAATGTTCAGACTTGAAAGAAACTTCATCCTCTGTTTAAAGGTTTTTCTCCCAAATCCTGAACTGACAATATCAATATCCCATATGTTTCATGCTGAGGCAACAGTATGTTGTGTCTATACAAAGACATTTCCCAGCAGCCTTATTATATACTAAAAATATTGGAATGGAAAGTCAGATTTACTGGTAGTTGATGGTTCAACATCTTATCTATATGACTGGATTTCTACATAGCAATAAGCCATGTAACAAGTCTCTGAAATCCCACAGTTCATATGAGTCACTACAATATCAATACAAAATAAATTGCACTTTGACTTATGTGTGAACTCACCTTTTCTGTCAGGGCTACCTCACTCAAACTGTTTCAACATATTCTGTGCAGACCAGGCTCTTTCTTAACTTTTTTTATTTATTTTTTTTATTTTAATTCCATTTATATCCCGCCCTTCTCCGAAGACTCAGGGCGGCTTACAAGCTTAGCAGTAGCTTGTAAGTAACTTCAGCCCGTTTCTGAATTGAGGGACATTAGTTCGGTTCCTGATTTTTCTCCCCTGGATCTGATCAAAGTTGGGTAAGATGAAAAATAATAATCTGAACTAGGCAGGACCAAAGTCTAAAATAAACCCAATTCATTTCAAAGGGGAGGCAATTGCTGATTAGGATTCAAAGAGCATCACAAATGATGAAGGCAATTGCATAAAAATTAATCTCAACCAAAGAATAAAATCCTGACTGGGTTGATCTTCCTTGAACAAGCAGCTCTTCTGCATGTGTGTTCATCTGTTTCATGGGAATGCTTCTTCCTGGCTTTTAATCTCTAGCTAGTAGTGGTAGAAAGAAGGTTTACTTTATCAGGGCTAAGTCCATCTAGGACAAGGATTCTGTTCTTATGAATAAAAAGACAACTCTGATTTTTACTAGGAAGTATAAGACAAACTAAATCTCACCAGATCCTTTTGGGGCAACCATGGATCAAAATATGGAAGCAGAATGAAATAAGAGCAAAGTTAGAAGTCATTGTAGCTACTCTATGTTCAAAAACTCTCCATTTTCCAAACTCTAAACCAAGATTAGACAACCTTCTGCCTCCAGTTTCTCTGGACTTCCACTCAGTCTCGGTCAGAATTGTCAGAAATGTTGAGAATTCTGCAAAGCACCTATCGTTTGCTTGCAGTTGCTGTAGTCTACTGGCTTTTTTAATTGATTCAACAGCTTTGGAAAATATTATTTTTTTCTGCCTTACCTATGGCATTACAAAATAAATAGTACAATTGCACTAATTCCCCCATCACAGCACCATAGTTTCTGGAACTCTTTCACTTTTTTTTTTGCTAAGTTAGTGTTTACATATATCATTATACTTCAATTTTTTTTCTTTCTGCAGTTTGAACCAATTACTTCGGAACCTATCAATAGCGGTCACCAAATGAGCCTGGCCTTCTTTTTGCCATTCGGCAATTCTGGAAATAGAGAAGTCTTTCCCATCTCAACTATCCTCAAACTGGCCTTACTGCCTTCTTTCATCCTTCTTTCCTTTCTTTCTACCACCCCTCCCTCCCTCCTTCTTATGATTTGCCTTCTCAGACCAAGGTTAATGATGGAGTGACATTCCTGATTTCCAGGAGCAGATTTTCTCTTTTCAACAGTAGCCATTTCAAAGATTGTCTCTGGAATCTCTAGTGTGAGGTAGATGAGGGAATTCTGAGCCAATGCAGAAGCCTCATTCCCACTTGCTTCCTTTGTCCCCCTCCTCCCATTTCACTTTTTGACTGGGTTCCTGGTGAGGCAGCAATATGAGCATACACTCATCTCTCTGGGTGTCCAGGTATATTAGAGATTTACCTGTTCTGGGAGGATTCCTTTTAACTTTCATCCAGTCGAAGGTCTGGCTGACGGTAGCAGTGGCGGCAGCAGCAGCAGCAGCAGCTGTGGGACATGGATGGGCCCGGCAAGCCCTCGGCTCTTTGTTCTCAGATAGAGGTGGGGAAAGATTGCCCAAGGCCCCTTGCAAATAGCCCCCCTGATCAGAGCCATATTGGTGTGGTTGGAATTGGCCCTGGGTAGCTGCACAAAATGCTTCAGGTATACTTCCCACTAGATGGGAAGAGGAATGGGAAGAAGCTGCAGCCAAGCTGGCAGGGTAGGCCGAGGTCTGAAAATAGGCTCCCTCCGTCTCTGGGGAACTATGGTAGAACTGAGAGTTGGTGAAGCTGGGGTTGCAACCCGAATTTGTGTATCCCCCTCCACCTCCTTGGTGAGAGGGGCTGGTGAAGGAGATGCCAAGGCCAGCTGGGCTGTGAGGAAGAGGAGGAGGGTAGCTGGGGCTCTGTTGGTGGTGGGCATTGGGCCCAGTAGCACCCACCCCTATCACCCCAAAGCATCCATCTGAGTGATAGCTGTCACAGGATGGAGTGGTACCTGAGCAAGCTGGGTAGGAAATGGTCCCTTGGTCGAGGTGCTGGTACTCCTTGGGCGGGTAGGCGCTCATCCCACGGTTACAAATTGCATAGTCTAAAAAGAAGTTCATTCTAGGTATTGTTCCTTTGCCAATGATGGAAGAGGGTTGCCCTGTTTTATGGGGATTCCTTCTGCCCTACAACCTTTAGATAGTATGTCAAAGTTAACCAGGGGGAAAAAGGGGAGAGAGAGAGAGGGAGAGATGAAGAGAACCACCCTTCCCATCTATGGATCTCCAGGCTTAAGGGCCCCCCTCCTTCCCAAAGCTTTCTGAATGGGGGATGGGAGAAGGTGGTGGTGGGTGGAAGGGGATCTAAACCACGTGGTTCCCTTCAAGCCCAATGAGCAAATGCCTCCCAAACTTTGTCAGATATCTGCCATCATCCATCAAGTCCTTGGCATTTGCATGACAAAGGGACTTCAATCAAACTTTTCCCCATCGATCTGATTAACAACATGGATACGTCAAAAGGTTTTTCCCTCAAAGACTTCGGAAGAGGGATGGAAAAAGGAAGTGATAGAAAAGAGGTTGGGGGAGGACGAAAGTTAAAACTATTCAAAGTCTATTCTATGTGTTAGAAAAGACAGTGACAAAAATCATCAGAACTTTTCTCCTACAGTGAAACAAAAAGATCTTTCAACCTATTTCTGCTATAAGGGACTCACCTAACAGAGAAAGAAATGTGTGTGTGTGTGTGTGAGAGAGAGAGAGAGAGAGAAAGCGAGTAAGAGGTATTGCGGACTTCTTTATGATAGAAAATGTTCCTTTTCCTCATTAAAATATAATCACTGAAGAGATACTTAAACATTTATGGGTTTGCTTAAAATGTCTTTTGTTTTCTCTTAAAAAAAATCCAAATAGCTTTGCTTTGCATATCGCCTTTGTGTCTAGAAGCAGAGTTCTTAAGAGCAATTTAATTCAATCAACATTCTAATGAGTTGTGAAATAAAGTTAGAAACACAATTGTGTTTTGTTGAAAGGGGAAGGGAGGGAAAGGCAAATGAAATTGAAATTCACTACCCTATCCATCTATTAGTTATTTATTTGATCTGACTAAGCCATCCATTTTCCATCTCTACTCCCTGGTATCATTTGCAATCCCCTTCTATGTTTTTATTCAATAAAAAGCTTGTAGTTGCTGGACTTTGATTTCTATATTATTGGGAGGGGGGAATTTTAATTGTTGTAAATCATTCTTCACACTTAAATAAAGACAACTCCCAAAGACCACTTTCTGAGCCACCATTTCTTAATCCTGATTTGCATAGGAGGAAGAGCAAAGAGTTCCTTCGTTTTTTTTTTATGGCAAGTAAATAAAATAGGTGTTTTGAAAAAGGTGCTTATTGCTTTAGGGAGCAAAGGAAAAACGAGCTGTTTTCATTTTCGTTGAGCAGGCAGAAACTTCACCTTTTCATTTACCTTCCGGAGAAATGTTGGTCAGAGCCAAATCTTCAGAATTGCAAAGCTGGCTCTTAAATGAACTTTTGGCCTATTTCAACCTCTGGTGCTTTCCCCCTGGGCTGTACAGCCAGTAAATATCCTGACAAGTAACAAATGACTGTAGGCGTCAGCCTGCAAGTTACTCTTGTCCTCCATGTGCTAACAAGTAAATAAATGTTTCTGCCTTGGCTTTCCATTATATTCAACATCCCAGAGTGGTTGAGCTTCTTCCTCTTTGTCAATACACATGGGCCGAAGGAGGAGATTCCCTTGGAAAAGAAAGTCCGTAATTACCCATTTATGAACTCTAGAAATGAAGGACGCTCATGTCGCAAGCAGAACTGAGAGGAGAAACAGAAAGAACAGGAGACTGGGTGGCAGAAAGGAAAGGAGTCCTCTGGAAGGCTATAGAAATGGAGATATCATATATGTGATTGGAGGGGGCATCAGGACTCCCATTTATTTTTGTAGTTTCTTTCAGAAGTGAAGGACAAGGAGACCAACCTCTCTGAGAGATTTATCTTCATATAATATACTGTAGACAGAAGTCTTCTGGAAGTTGCCATTGAGGCTATCCTAAGGATTTTCTGTCCAAAATGAAATAAATGAATAAATAAATTCAAGGAGAGAAAGTCAAGAAAGGCATGCCGAATGAGAAAAAAAATGAAATTAAAAGTGGGGAAAGATTCGTGTCTTTTACATTTTTTTTTTAAAAATGTATTTTATGAGAAAATATTTGCACTAGAAAACATTTATAAGAAATTTCTTTTGGGTCACTCCCTCATTAACAAGAATTAACTTCAGATTTTGCAGTGTAGTACCTGTCTTTAAATCCTGACCAAATTAAGTTTCCTGCACTACAGCTTTTGGTTGGCAAAATTGTTTCGCTGTTTCCGTTTTTGGTCAGAGAAACTGTCTCTCTGTTTTCTTCCTCATCATTTCCTAAGGAAGAATTACTTAAAACTTCAGGTGTGAAGGGGCCCTTTAATGTCTTTGCACCTCAAGCCCATGAAAACCTTGCTAAGCTTGTGCTCCCAAACCTGTGGATGCCATTGGTGAGAGCCCTCTCCAGCACAAGAATTAGGACAATAACATCATCTGAATGCTACCAGGGGAGTTCTCATGAGCAGGTCCTCAGAGGGAAGGCTTACGACCAGGGATGACGACCTTGTCATTGGCAGAATGGAAGTGTCCAGAGAGAATTATTTTCTATTCTTCCCCCCCTCCCTCTCTTTCTCCCTCTCCAATCACTTTGCAGTATAAAACTAATGCCAGGTATCAACTTATCCTTTCCACCCCACCCTACACACCAGTACTTCCTTTTGGAGGTTGGCCTGTTTAAAAAAAAGATGGCAAATTGCTGTCATGAAGAAGAAATCATTAATAGTTTTTTCCGGCTTAAAGCCCAAATAAAAATCAGGATCATTTATCAAATCCAACCAATGCCTCCAAAGTTGAATGGGTGGTGGGTAAGGAAGATTTTAAAGAGTTATTTGAGTAAGGCTTTAGGAAACTCCAGAAAATATATATATATATATATATCAAAAAGTTATTTTGAGTCCTGATCCAGTTGGGGGAAGGCGTTTTTTTAAAGGCTGGGAAAGCCAGCCCGGAAGGCTAACCATTATGTAAGGAAATTCTACCGGGGCTCTGGGTTCCATATTAAACCGCAGCGAGAAAAGCGGGATAGTGGAGGTGGGAGGGCAATACAAGAAAGAGGACATAAATGGACAGCGCTTAGTTTAAATCAACATCCTGAGTGCCGTTTCCTGGTATAAAGAAAGTCTTAATTCTGACTCAACAGGAAAATGCCTCAGTTTTGCAGCGAACAGAAGGTTCAGCTGCACCGTCCCCAGCCGACGAACAAAGTCTTCCTCGATTTGCAGATTTTCCATTTGTTGGTTTCCTCTTCCTAAATCCTTCAATCTTCTCCATCTGGCAAGGGATACCGGCAGTTGGGCAAAGCTTAAGAAGAGGAACAAGGCTCTTCCTGCTGCTATCATTTGGTTCACAGAAGTACGAATATTAAAATTCATGCCACAGAAACCAGTTTGCACTAGTCCAGTTTAAAGTGCTAAATATAAAGCAGGCATGGGTGCCTCGAATACGTTGTAATTACAATTCTCCTTTCGGAAATACAATCCAAGAAAGGCCATTCAGTGTCGACTGATCTTTGGATCCAGAAAGTTCTCCCCTCCCCCCTCCCCCCCCCCCTCGTCGCACCACAAGGTTTGCCTCCCTCTGCAGCTCAGTGGCCGCTCACCATCTGCTCCCCAGCGGTGCTGATTTTCCCACCCTCCATCCTCACCATTTTCTTATGCCTTGCAAAATATCATGTGCCCCAAGAATCTTGAGAGGAGACTGAATGCTTGCAAGCAAACAACAGAAGCCTGATTTCCCCTTTAGGGAAGGTTTGTAACTGGTCCTTCATCCAGAGCTGTGGACATCTTCTAAAAAGGTTTCATAACAACTTTTCAGAAAGGAAAAGTGGTTGCAAAGGTCCATTCCGAAGGCAGGCAGGAACAGGCAGGCATGAATTTTATCTGAATTCAAATACTCTTGGGAGAAGAACACCCAAATTCCTTTTCACCAAATTTACAGATTTTTTAAAATATTAAATTACAAAGGTGTTAAATTAATTTTAAAGCGACATTATGTAGTGTTAATTATGTGTGCCTTCAAAAACCATACACTATTGGCAATGATGAATGGTAAAGCATCAAATGAAGAGAATATATGTTTAAATATTAGTATGATCATTTGAATAATTTTCTAATTATTAGCCATTTTAGAAGGTTTTATGGAAATGGTATGTCAAAATATCTGGACAGCCTTAAATGTTGGTATGGTATCAAATACCAGTGATGTCCTAAAGTAGAAGTTAATTTTCATCTAATTCTTATGGATATATTGCAATATATTTATTGGCTGTTTGTTCTTATTGTGACATAGACCTTATAATGATGACAGTGATCTTTTACGTCAGTTTCTCCATTGGATCTGCAGCTTATTCAAACTATGTGGATTTCAATTTTAAGTCTTCTTAGCAATAACCATGGTTGTTGAAGCACACCTTTCTTGAGATCTTCCAGTTGGGGAAGACTACACTACTAAGAAGACCAGTAAGAACTAAGAAGATACCTGAAGTAGTCCATCCAAGGAAGATGGAGATCTTTTTGATCTCTCTCGTCTTCCCTATAAGGCAACTTACTATTTTCTCATTTGATATGTGTTGGGTAAATTCTCAGTACACCAAAGTCTGACATGACCATGCCCCAATAAGGGTTTTATCTATACACTCATTTGTCTCATGCACAGCCCATAGCTGAAGCAGCTTAAAGTAGCCTTTTACAGTTCTTGTTTTAAAGGAATGCTTTTCCTATTCTTCAACACAAGTTTTATAATGGGTACAATCTAGCAAGTTTCACTGATTATGTGGTTTATGAGGCAGTCGGTGGTTGGACACCTCAGACTGCTGCTGCATGTTCCTTCCATTTGTTTGCATGGCTCTTGGGATTCAAGAAAGACTGGGCATCTGGCCTCCATAGAAACCTCTGCATGTATAATGCCGGACAAACATTTTCCAAAGATACTATCAGCTGTTATGTGAGTCCTTATACCCCTAGTTTTAGGGTTTTTTTTTTCCAAAGAGCCCATCACTGTTTTTAAACAAGGGCTTTTCGCATTTAAAAAAGACTAGACCTATGTTTAAAAAAATAGTATTAGTGATGTCTTGAGAGCGTATTATTTCTTTGTGCTCAGAAGATAAATTTAAACTGAGAAATAGAATGGGTTCTGCCAGCTATATGTTGCTCCTTCTGTCACTAGTGAGTACATTAAAGGTATTCTATTGCTCCTGCCACAAGGAATTTCACATTTTGACTGCATTAATAAGTTTGTGAAGGGAACAACATTTTTTTTTACCCTTATGTCATTTTTACACTGACGGCTTTAATTGGTCACTGCCAGCACTACCATTCCTTTTCAATGTTAGTCTTCACTGATCACCCCCTTCTGCCTCACTCCACACCATCCACTATACCTCTTATCTTCCAAATGAACCGTTTTTTGAATACCGGTTTAGTGCAGTTTCAGAAGACTGCTAAACTCATGTTCAGAAATAGTCTAATTGTAAAGTCACAGGCGTAGAAAAACCAACTCAGAATATCAGGAGAGTTTCCTCCTTAGTGCCCCTGTCCAGTGCCTATGATCCTTCAGCCATGTTATTTTTTTGGACATAAGGTTAATGCTTTTTTTCAGAAACACTCACATTTACTCACTTATCCTTGCCCACTACACTTTATGGACAGCAAATGGTAGCTGTTTTTCTACTAGCAATGACAGCCAGGCAGAGGGAAAATGCAAGCAGGGAAGAATAACCAGTCCTGCATTAAAACAGTAAGGACAATGCTACCACTTGCCAACCTTATTGCAGAGATAGAACAAAGAACAGCAAAGAAGTCAATTGCTCTTAACATCTTGTATTTCTATCAACTCTTATACTGATATAATTTTCTGCCAGCTCATGGACTAGAGGAAAGCATCTAAAATGGCTATTTAGCATGGCCTATTGTCTAAAATTCTACATCAAGATCTATACACATGCAAATAACAAAATATAACATTCTTTTACTTCTAATATACAAATAGTCAACAAATCTAATCATTTTGAGCTTAAGTAAAGCAAAGAAAACAAAATCCATTCCAATAAAGAATAGTAAATTGTATTGGTTAGGCCTTAAAAGCATTTCTAAGGCTTTGGATTATATTGTATAACTCAATAACTGTAACAGGAAATTATAAATAAAACATTTTACTTTCTAACATTTGTAAACTAATCATATATAAAAAGATAACTTCTAACTTATCTAGATACCACACTATTCCTTCTTGACTCCAGATGACTGAAGGGAGAAAATGCTTGTTGTGACAACATGCTTTCAGAATTCATATCTCTTCCCTGGATATTCCAGGAATTTCTTTGATTCTGCCCATTCATTTTATTTGTTATCCCACATTCTTCTACTTTCATCATGCAAAATCATTTTTTCCTTTTTATGAAAAAGCTAAAATCTCTTTCAAACTTTAATTCCTGGTGACTTCTCAAATACATTACAAAATGCATTAAACAGATGAGTGTGTTCCAAACCTAATACAACATTACAGGGAATACTGAGAAAAGAGAAATGTTTTTAAAAGTCATGGAAAATATAAAAAGGAAGCTAATTTCCAAACAACTAAAATATTACATATGCAATGCTCAAAATGTCTCAAAAAGTCTACATGTTGATGAATAACAGGCAATTGTATTTAAAGCTAATTAATTAATAAATCAATTAAATATCAGTTAAAGTTATTTAATACATTAATGGCTTTGCATATTGGAAAATATATCTACAGCAGAACAATTGTAGAATAGAAATCCCTAATTCCAATAATTTGTGAAATAAGAAAATTATGTTTTATAATCCATCATAGATTAATCTTCCAGAAAACAAAAGAAGACTCAAAAATTTTCTTCCTATCACTGTGCTTCATATGTAACATGATACTTTTGGGATTTCATTTTCTATCTTCTGCACTTATAACACTAATTTATAGTTTGTGGTTTATTTATTTAATAACGTTTATGTATGTTGGATTTCAGTTCTTACAATTCCCAAGCAAAATAGGCAAAAGCCATACTGAGTGGAGGATTATAGCTCTTTAGTGGAAAAGTACGAGATATTTGTGATACACTTGGTATCTCTATCATTTTATACTTTTTTCAGATTAGCTATTTTCTCTTTGGCTAGTGTACTAGATAAGATTTTGAAGGTCCCAACATCAAAAAAATAATGGGATCCCATCAGCTTGATGCAATTAAAAGAGATAGCGTATTCCATCAAGTATCAGTCTTTTTTTCTTCCTAAAAATATTTAATTAGACATTAGCCTTTAATTATATTTACTGCTTCATTTTCACTTGTGTATTTAGAGAGGCGATAGTGACACTAATTATTCTTATCCCCTAAAGCGCAACCGATAAAAACCTCTCTCTTAATACTCACTTTGACTTGATGAGGCTTCTTTCCCTCCCCAATTTTATTGTGAAGAAAAGCAATCAGTGAGACTTTTTATTATTAGTAGTATAAAATTCTAGAACAATCTCCTTAGGAAAGCTCAGGGACTGAAGAATCTAGTCTGAGTTCAAGACAGTTAGAAAAATACCCTGCATTATCTTTTTTTAGAGTTTCTTTTATTCTCACAACTGAGAATAAGAGGAAATTTCACAATAAATAACTTTTCATTATTCCTGCTCATTACACTTCTGCATTGATGATCAGAACTCTTGGCAGAACGTTTTCTTCGAAATCTCTTTCATGGAAGTTGACAACTAGTCAAAGCCAACCCAACACATTTTTCTTGAGCACTAATTTGAGTAGATAGGCAGGACGTTGCTTTTTTATGATATATTTGTCTGGGATTGATAATATTTTTCCTCAGCTATTATTGTATTGCATGTAGGGAAAACAGCTAGACTGTCCGATGAATTTGGCTAGCAACCCAACAGCAATAAGTTAACATAGATAGTGCAGATTAGGCTCTTATTATACCTACAATTCTGTTCTCATAGAAGAGGAAAGGCTGGAAGAGATCTGGATGAGTTCCCCACTATCTATTATAGCTGAACATATTTTTGAGAAGAATCCATTTTCATTTTTCTTTCATATCTACTATAATGTCTGGCTTCACATTAATAACTGGCCACATTAATAAAGGCATTAAATAAGTATAAAATCTTTTATTCTTTATTCAAGTCCTAGTGTTCTTCAATGTTCTTCATGGAGCACTTTTCAGAATTTCTTTAATGGGTGGGGACATTTCCATGATCAGGGCTGTTGTTTATCAATGATAATTGTACCACTATTGGAAAAGCCCAATGTTAGAAAGTCCTTTCCTTGAGATTTAATTGAAGCACAGGAAACCAGGGAAGCTGCAGACTGCTTTATGGTAAGATATTTACACAGAATTCTTAATCATCTTGTAACTAAACTAATTTAAAAATGCCACATTCCACTCATTTTCCTTTGGAAAAAAAATACTGTATATTGCAAAGCAAATTTCATTTTATCTGAATGAATGAAAAGTAGCAGGAAAGCTTTCCAGAAGAATTTCTCCACAACCATCACTTTGCTTATTCTCAGAAGTCCACTTCCAAATGTCTTAACAAATTGTCATGAATTTACCTGAGCAACACTCCTCAAAGAAAGGTTGGTCACATTATGTTAAGCACTTTGCATTTATATATATATATATATATATATATATATATATATATATATATATATATATATATATATATATATATATATATATATATATATATATATATATATATATATATATATATATATATATATATATATATATATATATATATATATAGATCTCAGTAATCAGAGAAGTTATATAATAATATCAGTCAAACTCTTGAAAACTGGGTCTCTGATAGGAAGGTTAGCCCTTAGAGGATTATTTGTTTCTTGTGGGGGACAGTGTTAAACCTTAAATAAGGCTTACATGATACAAAATATGAGAAATTGATAGTATAATTTTGGGGGGCTGTTGTGGCCATAGAAAGAGTATTAATATGCTACTTGTAGCTCATCAGTAACATTTGTCATTCATTTATTGTTCAAATAAACCAAGGAAAAAGGAATAGTACCAAGATGCAATATCTGGGCCACTTACTTCTGAGCTGGCATTCACAAATGCTATTTTGGGCTTATAGTTACAATCTGATCTTCTTTCAAGCCACTTTGGATTCAATTTATTTACTTTGCTGAATCTGTAAATGTAATATTTAATTGGTCAAATAGCACTCTGGTCCAAAAACATCTATAAGATCTAACCAGGTGAATATAGCTTTGTGTGCATCCAGTCACTGCATCACATTAGTTTCCTTTGTTTGCATATTTACCTGGAGATAATAATCTCCAGTCTTATGCAGAGGCAGTGGCTGGATGCTTAATGTATATCTTCCGACTGATACGAACATCAGATTGAAAATGTGCTTCCTCTGGTATTTGACATTTCGAAGAGTCTAAAAAAATCAGGCTAAACAAATGGTGGAATCTTTCAGTCATTCAATAATTTAGATTTTATTGAATATGTTCCCTTCTTTCCTCTGACACTCTGGTTTTGCTAATTAGGAAAAATAAGATAGGTTTGCTGTGAGCAAGGATAATAACTGGCAAGGCCCCCCATTTATTAAGTCACTTTCCGTGGGTGGAGAATTGATTGGTGGCTGTGAGTGGCATGCTGGCTAGACCTGCAGTGACTTGAAGAGTCATTATGATCTGCAGAAGAGCCCTAGCTAGAGATTTGTATTGATAAGGTGTCACTTGTTTTGCACTGGTCTTGAGGCATTAACCCCTCTTGCTTTGTCTCTGTTTCCAGAGGTGAAAATCTCCCCAATAACTTCCCAATTCAAGTGTGAAACAACATAAGGGGCTGGCATATTCCCAAATAAAAGGCTAATGCCCCAAAGCAGTGTACTTTAACAGGGGCTATCAGGACCATGCATTTTGGCCATATCCATACATTTTGCTATAACATCTGAGTTAGCATAAAGTCTTCTCTAATTAATTAATTTAATTCTTCCAATTTTAAATTATTTTAGTTCCCCTTTTTTACTTTTTATCAGATTGTAAGTTGCCCAGAATTTCTGTATCAGTCAGATGGACAGCATAGAAAATAAATAAATAAATAAATAAAGACTCAAACCCTGTTAATGTCAATTGTAAACCTTAGTTTATGACTTAATGTTCTACCACATGAACCCGACTAAATATCTGATTTTAATCATATCTTATTTGCCATTATTGAACTAGATGCTAAGTAGTTATTAATGCCTAAGACAGAACACCTGCTTCCTCAGGCCAGTCCTATCATTAGGCAGAATAAGAAATATGATTGGATGAAACTTTTATGAGTAGTGGCCTTCATGTACTCTGGCTGTTCCTCTCTGTTACAAGATACATCTGAGTGTGGTCTATAGTGACTGGGAATATCCAACAGAAAAAGAATCATGGTTTTCTTCATGGTTTTATTGAATAGACGGTAATGGTTGGTATCACACCCTATAGGCCAGGGGTCTTCAAACTTGGCCCTTTTATGACTTGTGGACTTCAACTCCCAGAATTCCTCAGCCAGTGTGCCTGGCTGAGGAATTCTGGGAGTTGAAGTCCACAAGTCATAAAAGGGCCAGGTTTGAAGACCCCTGCTATAGGCTAAACAGAAAATGGCTTACAAGGAATAATAACTACTTAACCCAAATCAATTAAACCTTATTATTGCACAGCATGTTGCATAACCAGACGAAATTTTCTGGGCCTCCTAAATTAGTCTATCTCTTCACCTATCAGACATCCTTTACCTGATCACCAATGTTGATCTACAGTCCAGCCACTCTTGCACTTAGTTTCTGTATGTGGTTTGGGGAAAGGGCACCATCCTGTTCTTTGACCTGAGCTGCTAAAGATCTTGGCAAAATGTTCTTCAGGAAGCAAAATAATGGAAACATGTATGTATTGTCTATTATTGTAATGTCCCTTTTCTCCCAAGAGGGTCTATTCTTTAGTACCAGAAGCTTTGCCTTCATATAGTGCAGCCTTCCCTAGGCTGAGATTTAAAATGTGTCCAGTCTACGAATCCCAAAACTTTGGTCTGCTAAAGGGCATGGTAAGAATTGTTTGGTTGACATCTAGCCTGTTATCTGGAAGTCCAAGGTGGCATACAAGGAAGGTTTTCCTTATTTAATCCCCCTAATAATAACAGCGAAAGGTTTGGCTAAAAGAGAAAGTATCACAACCATCAAAAGATCCCCTGATTAAATGGGAATGGAACCAGGTTCCCTTTGTTCCAAGTTCTATGTTTTAACCATTGGTGCTTCTCTAGAGTAGAGAAGGCTGGCTTACTGCATCTGCAGATTAAATGATGGAGTAGAGTGGGAGGAACAAAATGATGGAGTAGCTTACATTAGCCAATGAAGCATATGGCTGTTCAGTTCAACATTAAGTAGAGATTGTTCCTAGTTTGTTCTACAATGTTTCTCTCCAATGGCATTATGCACTCTCATTGTTCCAATCAGCAGTGGCTGTGTTACCATGAGAGCTAGAAATATTGTGCATATGTGTTTATTTTTTTTTATTTTAATTCCATTTATATCCCGCCCTTCTCCGAAGACTCAGGGCGGCTTACAAGCTTAGCAGTAGCCTTCATTCTATGTATATGCCTGCTTATTAGGGTTTTCACACACACCCCAAGTGGCATTATTACAAAGTCAGCTTAATTGCCCCCAACAAACTGGGTCCTCATTTTACCTACCTCGGAAGGATGGAAGGCTGAGTCAACCTTGAGCCTGGTGGGATGTGAACCTGCACTAATTGCAGGCAGCTGGTGTTACTTAAGGAGGCATTAGCCCACTGCTCCACCAAGGTTCTTTTATGACAGAAGAAGAATAGTATGGAGTTACTAAAACTAGAATAACTACAGATTGGGATAATCTGTATATTGAATCCTCCCAAAAGGAGAAGTAGGAATAAAAAAACGGTGTATTTTGTGGCTCTGCAATATTGTATGTGAAAAAATTTATAGTTTTGATCCAGTAACTTAGCGAACTTTTATCACATAATCAGAGATATTCATTCCATTTGGCATTACAGAAAAATATGGTTTGCTAAGTATCTTGAGATGTTTACACACTCTTGTATGAATCTCTGTGATAACAAAACTTTCAGTCAATATGATTAAACCAACCATGATCCCACATATTTGGAACTAGGGGCTATGATTTTGTATCATGGCATCCAAGGGAGGCAAACCTTTGCCCTCTTTCAGTAAATGAGCATTGTCTGTGTTCTACACCTTAGGCAAACTATAGCATCCATATTGCATTAACTAAGTTCTTATGAAATGAAAAGTAATCTTGCAGGATATTATTTCAATCAGAGGAGTGACATGGGTAGGGGATGCTTAATTCTTTCCTTACTGACCACTTTCCGGTAAGGAAAGTATCTTTTCAACTCTGAATCATCTCTTTGCAGTTGCTTTTCAATCCCATGATGATAACAGATGATTGTACCCTAACAATATTACTTCATTTAAAGTTGTATCAGTCATGGACCAAACAGAGATGCTCATTGTTGGCATCCTGCCTATTGTGTGTTTTGTTTTGTTTTGTACATAATTCGCAATGTAATAGATGTATTTATGTTCTAAGTACCACACATTTCTTCCCAGGAAATTCCCTGCTGGGGTCAAACATGTCTAAAGTATCATAGAAAGCTATTCATTACACACAATTTTATTTAATATTACTGGCTTCTGGACAATACTCAAGTTTGGCATGAGAAATGCCAGATGCTGTCCAGAAATTAGCCATTTGTTCCCATGTGTCTCTTTTTAGCAGGAGCAAGGGAGGTATAGCCCTCTGAATATTTCTGAATCACAGTTCCCATCAATCCCAGCAGCTTGTCCAAATGGGAGAATGAAGGAACTGGACTTACAACAATAATACAACTTCAGTTGTAGCTGAGGTTGAGAAGGGAATCTGTTACTCTCTTCATTAAAATTGGCTACTATGATTTGAAAGACTTCTTTGTTGGCTTTCAGGAAAAAGTACTGGAGTTAGCCATCCTTTTTCAATCCAACGCCCTAAATATACTTTGGTTACTACCATAACCTCCATGCAGGATTTTGGCAAAGAAATATGTGAAAAATAAACAAATACATCTCAAAGAAAATTGAGGAAGATTATATAATAAATGTTGGTTGGTTTGGTCGGAAATGAAATAATGTCTTCTAAGTTTATTTTAGGAATAAGTATAGTTTCATAACTTTCAGTTTACCACTCTGAAATAATAATTTTAAAGGTCTTAAACTGTGGTCTGATATTTTATTAATATACTCCTTATTATTATTATTTTACTAGTGGGGTGTATCTCTTAGATTGGAGGCTTATATTATTTTGAAATGTATTTAGGGAACCATTTGATCATAAACAACTAAAATGTTCTCTTTGTTGTATGTTATTGTTAAATACCTTCAGACATAAGCTGCTTCTATTTAAATATATACATATAGCTTGTAAGCCGCCCTGAGTCTTCGGAGAAGGGCGGGATATAAATGGAATTAAAATAAATAAATAAATAAAATATACATACTGTAGACACATAAACATAAATATACACATACAAATCAAATTCTTTTAAGGCTACTAAGCACTCTGTTTGCTTCTGTTTTATATATGCTGGTTAGCCCCTTTTATTTTCCTTTCTACTTTCTTCTCTGTCCCATTATCAACTCTTTCTTTCCTCTTTGAACTATTTGTCTCCAAATTCATTTAGCTTTCTGTCTGGACATTCTTCCTTATAAGGAAGTGGCCAAGTAGGCCCTCAACTGCATTTTAACAGGGGGAAAAACCCATACCATTCCATTATAGGCTAGTCTACTCTGGGTTTGGTATATATTGTATATCTGCAGAGAAGATATAAAATGAATCCTGATGTACAGCTGGCAAGGCAGTTCTCTAGTTTTGAGTCTGCATCAGAATATAGGAAGCTTTTTCACAATTACTATTCTGCCAGTACTGCTTACTTTGGCTGGCAACAATTTTCCAAGATCTTGAACAAACTGTTAGTATATAAATATGTTAGAATCTGACCCTAAGACCCTATTTCCAAATAATAGGCAAACATAGCATACCTTATTATTTGGCCTGCAAGTTAGATTTCCTCAGCTTGGTGCCATCTAGAAACATTGGGACAGTGACATGCAGAATTCCAAGCCAACAAATGTCTTATGGCAACAATTGCCAAAGTGTTCTCAGACATATATATTCTAAGATACTGTGAAAGGTATTATTTTAGAGAGGCTACCTGGAGTTCTGTTAACATCAGTTAAATTAAATATGCCCCACTTCATAATTTCAATATTTACATTAATTCAGGACCTTGTGGGAATATAACGCATGTTTAGAGAAACATAGCTTTGAGGGTCACCATGCAACCTTGCTGGAGATTCAACAGACCAGAAGAAAATAATATTCTAGTGAATCAAGTAATTTGAAAGGCAGAAATCAATGGTAGCTGACATTTTTATATTTTAAATATAATAATTCCTGGCAGATAATACCCCATGTCTCAGCTGCAATGATCTGGATGATCAGTAGTTGACAGCAATGAGATACAAAAATCACTATCTTTTGCAGCCATCTAGTGATTGTCTGATTTTTAGGTAACCCTGATGACTGATAAAGAAACAGCTGCAGAAGCTGATGTGAAAACATAAACATTGCTTTTTTTTAATTGAACATCTTTAGAAAAGAATTTAAGCAAAAGGAGATATAGGTAGTGCTTGACTTACGACCATTCATTCAGTCACTGTATGAAGTTAAGATGGCACTGAAAAAAGTGACTTAAGACTGGTCCTCACACTCATGAACATTACAACATCCTCATAATCACATGATCCAAATTGCACAGGGTCATGTGATTACTATTTGCAATCTGCCTAGCTGGCGTCTAACAAAATCAATGGAGAACCACATGCTTTGCTTAACTGTGGCAAAAAAGGTCATAAAGTTCGATAAGGTCATGTGTTGCCTCACTTAATAAACCCACCACTTAATGACAATTTTTGCAGTCTTTACTGTAGTTATAAGTTGAGGACTACTTGTACTAAATCCTAAAAGAAACAAAGGAATGAAGTGCAGATAAAGAAATGCAAATAGATAGGTGGAAGGGTCTAAAAGATCATAAAAAAATAATGAAATGTCATAAAGCCTGATATTTTATTAATTATTTATAAATTATAATTTTAAGAATTTCCTCACTGTTTTAAATTAAACTAATTAATACAGCATAAATCACAAACTAAATTGATCAACAATAATATATTAAATCGATACTAGAAATCTGATTTTTCATAAAATGGAACCATTATGTACCATTGCTTAATTACATCAATGACCAATCTCATGTCCAGTTTCTAAAATAAACGCATGAATGACAAGCATTCAGGGAACCAGAAAGCCCCACCTTATTCTCTTGTGTGTCTTTTTCAAATTTGAATATAGCTCCAAGAAAGTGATCTCTGTAGATCCTGGTAGATACCAACAGTCATTGCTAAAGTTTAGCTCCAAAATCAAGGCCTCCTGAACCCTGATGAACTATTATTATTATGAATCCAGAGCCTGATTCATATGCATTTATCTCTTTCCTTTCCATAATGGAAATCCTGTCTTCTGAATCTAAACTCTACTCTCATGAGTAGGAATTGCATTTCTGAATTGTGTAGGTAATGCTGCTGAGGGAGGCTTCAGACCTGGGTTAAAATACTGTAAACAAAAAAGGAGAATTATGATTATTGGTTGTGAGTAAGGGCTACTTAATCTGAGGGCAACTCTTCAGAAAATTTTCCCAAGAAATCTCATTAACTATGACATTATGCTTATATAATGATACAATTTGTTTCAATAGGATTTGCAGGCAGATATTTTCATGGAAAGTATACTGTATGAAAATTCTTTATTTCAGACTATATAAACAGCTTTCCACCACTCCATCTTCCTAGTAATAGCAGTTTGGATTGGTTTTTCATAACACCTATTTTGGTCTTGAGGGAAAGTTAAACATGAGTTAAACATGAACCTAATGCATTATAGCATTCTCTCCTTCACTTTCCTTACCAACATCCTCTTTTTCGATTATATCTTTCACCTAACCCCTTCATCCTTGCCCCCAAACTATAATCAGCTTTGAGCATCTATAACTGCATTTGTAAAGTGGCAGCTCCTATTTTCCTGTCATGGCTGTATCGGAGGCAGGGAGCTGTCATTTTTGCTTATGCAGATCTCTAAGTGTGTTATTGGTGTCTCTGTGCCATAGAGCTGCTGGGTTTGAACTTCAAAGCTCTGCATCCAAGTCAATTGCAGAGAAGAGTACCTAGAGCATCAAGTGATTAAGAAAGACACAAGCAAATCAATTGGGCATCTACATCAGGGCTGAGACAGTCTTCCCAAAGCCTGTAGAAAAATTATTTCTCTTTAAAAAAAAGAAATTAACTGTAGGCAAAGAGTGAATATACTCACAGCTTTTTTTAAAAAAATGTTTCTTTTCTGAAAGAAAGTGTTCATTCCCAAGCAGCATTGAGTATTTAATTGGTTTCCCATAAGTATTAGATCCAGTGTAAAATTACTGTTAAATAAGTAATCATGTTTTCTCTTAGTTAGAAATATCTGCTTCTTTAGGATTGTTCCAACAATTTTCTCTCACCAAGATCTTGTTCTTAGCCACTGTCTCCTAAGAACCTATGATATAGTTCTCTTCCTAATTGCTGCAGACTGAACCAGACAAACAGGGGTCATTACTGATTTCTTATCTATATTTGTCAGGAATCAGCCTGAGCCAAACTGATCAAAAGATCAGCCTGAACACAATTGTCAATGCCAGGCTCAGCCCTGAACTATCAGTTGCCATTATTGGCTATATAAAACCTATCACAATTCTGTGCATATAAAAGACAAGTTTAGATATACTTCTGTAATCAAAAACCGTATTTTTCCAAGTTATGTGAACTGCACTGGGAACGTTATTTGTACAATAATGAAAATTTGCATCCTGTGGATACAGATTCAGGATTACAACCCATTTAATTTA
Organism: Vipera berus; assembly: GCF_964194415.1. Taxonomy (NCBI): domain Eukaryota; kingdom Metazoa; phylum Chordata; class Lepidosauria; order Squamata; family Viperidae; genus Vipera; species Vipera berus. The sequence goes on along the minus strand of NC_138205.1, from coordinate 34,482,800 downwards.
GTGGATTTAAAAAGAAATTCAGTTTACTCTGCAGTAAATATGGGTAGGATGAGGGTGGATTAGATGAAGTTCATTTATGAAGTACATACATATTCTGAGTGTTTAAGGATGGTTGCCAGAATATGTAGTGCAATATGTCCAGAGCTCCAAAGCGTGCTGCTGTTCATGGAGGAAGAGTAAATAATATATCCTTTCCTATATGCAAAACTGAAATGCACAAGATGGTTAGGTGATTTGGAATATCACCCAAGAGAACCTTAGAAGCAGACATATATTTAAAGCAAATTAAGCAACTCATGTTTTGTTGCTGTTTGTAATACAAGACTTGACCATAGCTGTAATGCAATGAAATTGCAGCTGAACATTCAAGGGCAAATCTGTAGACCTTTATTTTTCTTTCAGTCTTTTCCAAAAATTCCCTCCAATCTTGAAATTTCTTGATTTGTTTTTTTCAAAAAAATAATTATTTTTAAGCAATTATTCAAGAGTTATATTGCATGTGATTCTTGTCTCAAAATGACAGAGAATATTATTGCCAACTTTCAGCAGTAGTGTAGAGGCTTTGGGAATCATAAAAAAGTAAAAGTGCTCCCTATAGTCCAGGGACCTCAAGTTACTCATCTTTGATTTATTACCTTCACATGCTCACCTCCAAAGGCTTCATGTCACTATATATTATTCTTTCTCCAACATGAATTGTCACAACCATGTTTTGAGGGAGGTTAGCAGTTCGAAAGCACGTAAAAATGCAAGTAGAAAAATAGGGACCACTCCGGTGGGAAGGTAACAGCATTCCGTGCGCCTTTGGCGTCTAGTCATGCCGGCCACATGACCACGGAGACGTCCTCGGACAAACGCTGGCTCTTCGGCTATGAAACGGAGATGAGCACCGGCCCCTAGAGTCGGAAACGACTAGCACGCATGTGCGGGGGAACCTTTACCTTTTACCTTTAGACCAGGAGAGAATTACCAGACCAATGTAACAATGAGCTTCGTGACTGAAGGAGAACTGGAGTTTCCCTAATCCTAGATCAGTAGTGACAAACCTGTAACATGTATCAAACATGACATGCCATGACATTTTGGGCAGTACACCAACATTCACCAACACTAAACAACAGCTATTCATGAAAGCAAACCCCACTCTTGTGCAATTTTTGGAAGTTGTGGAGGCTGCATTAGAATGTGTGGTCTGTGCGGCCTTTGGGCCCTCTGGAAGTTGTGTAAAAAGGCTTGTATGCCTTGGGGAACAGTGCATGGTGGTCTTTTCAAATGGCAGCAGTGGTGCTAGGGTGGAAGTTGAATGCCATTGTTCAGGGTGGTCTAGTGATAAGGAGAAATAGAATTGTTTCTCTTTGGTTTAGGGGTGGGGGTGACATGCCAGCAGAGTCAGGTTAGGCACTTTCTGAATTTTTGACACACTGAGCCCAAAAGATTTCTCATCACTCTGCTAGATCAACCACCCAGCCTTATAGTTGAATATTATTGCTGCAGAGAGCTTTTTTTTAAAAAAAAAACAACTTTGTATGCACACATGCACATACAGTTGGGTTTAACAGAAAAAATTCTGACTGAGAGACTGCTGTCATCTAAAGTCTGAAAGTGATTTTGGGCCAGGCAAGTTTGGGCCTCTTATTTAACTTCACAGAATTGGTATTAAGAGAACGTGGGGGGAATTAACTGAGTTCTTTGAGTAAATTGCAATAAATACTGATGCAACTGTTAATTTCCCTTTTATAAAAGTAGTCAAATAGAGGGGGGAAATGGAAGCTGCATATATGATTAAGCAATATTGGTAGTCCTCAACTTATAATCACAACTGAATTTCTGTTTCTAAGCGAAGTGATTGTTAAGTAAATTGCATCCAGTTTTATGACCTTTTTGCCACAGTTCTCATGCAAATCACTGCAATTGATAAGTGAATCATGCAGTTGTTAAGCAAATCCAGCTTCCCCATTCACTTTGCTTCTGGAAGCCAGCTAAGAAAGTCACAAATGATGATCACATGACTCCAGGATGCTGCAACCATCCTAAGGACATGCCCGTTACCAAGCACCTGAATTTTGAACTTGTGACTATGGGGATGGGGCAGCAGTATGAGGGCGTTAATAAGTCATTTTTTCCAAAGCCATTGTATCTTTGAACTATCACTAAATGAATGCTTTTAAGTTGAAGGCTACCTGTATTTGTGTATCCTTGTATATTCTCCTATAAAGATCCCAGTTATACTCATGTAGGTCTTTATATTTACACTTAGAAATAAGTAGGAAACATATACCCAATGCTTGTCTACATAAGACTAAGATATGCAATCTTTTTTGAAATAGGAGCCACCTTTAGCCTGAGTAGTATGTCAGGAGCCAGTCTCCAAAGAGTGAAAGGAAACAGGACTGAAAAAAATGATGCCAAAACAAAGAGGAACATGAATTAACTGTTCATATGATTCATCCCTGAATATTTCGTAAACTACCCTTTATGCTGCAGTAATACTTTCATAGCAACTCTGGGAATCCTTGACTGCATGATCCTTAAGTATGAGACCTTCTATATGCTCAATCTGCTGTTCAGAGTCCCATAGGAAACAAGTCCAGAAGGGAGAAGGGCCAAGACTATGGCCATAAGACAGCTGAAGGAAAGAAGGAGTATAATAACAAAATAAGACAATGGGGAGTTTATCGGGAATATTTGAATTGAATGTTTTGCAAAGTAACAAAATGTATTTGGAAAATCAGTCTGATTTGATTTGGATGTTCCAATAATATTGGGCCAAACTGTTGAATTAAATTGATTCTATTTGGATTGACTTTAAAATGCAAGTGAGTCTCCATGGAAAATACTTGAATCTGATTTATTTGAATTCAAATAAATAACTAGATTGGCATGATTTGTGAAATTGGTTTAAATATCCAGATATTTACACACCCCATTACTAATGCTTATAGGGTGCTAAAGAATAATGGGATCTGAAAAGAAGACCTCATAATCTCTTGTATTACTGAGAACTAGTGTTGGAGCCAAAGTCTACAGCAGGTGTGCCAGATTTATCCACACTGAGGGAGAATCTTGTTTGTTCTACTCAGCTGCTAAGCAGAGGTTTTTCCCAGAGCAGGCAAAAATCAGGGAACTGTTTCTATGGAAAAGATCATCCCACACAGGATCAATTACAAAGCTGTCATCTTTTAGATCCACACTATTGCAAAACAAAACAAAGAGACCAACCAGAGCAAGATTGTATTCTGTGCATGTTTGTCTCTGTATGTGAAAAGGTTGGTTATTTAATAAACCGCTGTTTATCTGGAAAGTGTGAAATAAAATAAATCTTCCTTTGCCCAGCTACAGAATATATCTTTATACTTCTTCAGAGTAGAAAAATGAATATGAATTTATCCCGCTAATTTTAAAACATATTATCAAAATACAAGAAGAGGGCTTCAGAAAATGTACATAGAGGGGTTAGTTCTTTCCTGCCATAAATATGGACCCCTTTCAATTAGGCTTTACGGGGATGGATTTTTTAAAACAAAATGCAAGAAGGGAGACAAAATATATCTATTCTCATGGAAAGGGAAATCTGTATCCATTATTCTTAAAATGCAGTTAATAAACGCTTAGATATCTAAGCTCATTGCATAATTGTCAAATCCTTTTGAGCTACAATCTGATGAACAGAGAATTTGGGATGTCAGAAGCTCACAGCCTGCTCAACCACAGCCTGCATTCCTATCTGCCCACGCTCCCCTGTAGTAAGAGAACAATTTCTGCCATCTATAATGGCTGCCTGGATCTGCAGCAGTGCCCCCTTCTCCCCCACCCACCAAGCGCGCAGCCTGAGATCCATACGCCATCTTGAGTTTCCATTTCTCGACACCCCCTCTTCCGGCGTCGGTTCTTCGTCTTTCTGCTCCTCTCTCGGGTCTCGGGCATTACTTTGGCCAACCGTTGCGACTTGAATGCCTCCCAAAATTCTTCCATGCTAGGAAAAATACCCGTGACTTAACAAAGACGCAATATGATTTGTGTCTACGCGCCCGTCTGTGTGCGGGAGTATAACAATATGTTTGTCAGAGAGCTACTGTTTTCGTTACTTCTCTAGTCTTCCCTTTCATAATCCAGTAAACTTTCCCAAACGCCAGACATTTTAAATCACTCTTTTGGTTTTGGTCTCAGAAATTTAGAGTTGCAAATAAGCATATTCGCAGCTGTTTGCTTTCAAGCCAATCCTCCCCACGCAGGAGACTATCCAAAGTCTTTTGTTTCGTTTGTTTTAACTTGAATTGATCTCAAGAGATCGATATTTTACACGGAAAGTGTTCAAAAATGGTTTCATGCAAACAATATTTCTTCTTTTCTCCCCTCCCTCCTTTGGTTAATTTAGTATCTTCCAGAATATTTCCATTTTTGAAAAGTTGACTTTTGTCCTGTAATCCTGCAGAAACAGAACTCAAAAGTCTGGACACCATTCTTTTATTAGTATTTCCAGTCTTCTTTCCATTTTCATTTCCTGCCTTTTTTTAATGAATAGGAAATCCATAGGTAAAGTTAGCAAAAATAAAATATAAAGATTCCAAAAAAACCTGGTGACATTGGTGCTGTATTGATTATAGTGGTGGTGACAATACATGTTCATTTTAAGAACATTTTTACAAATATTGCCTTTTTTCATTCTACCCTTTTTCTGATTTGCTAGGCATATTGCAGACATATCAAATTGGTCTGGCTCCAGGTATTTAAATTCTTCTCAAATCTAGAATGTATATCTGTGGTGGGTCTGTGTGTGTGTGTGTGATCTGTAATTATTCAACCTGCTTTTAAAAAAATATTTTCCTTTAACTGTTACAAATATTGTAAAATATCTCTGATATATTGTAAACTTACAAAATTAACTGAAAAAATACCATGTCTTTTTATAAAAAAATCCCCAAAAATAAAATTTATTTATATTACACTATAATTCTTTAAACACTGCTAAGAATAATATCTGAATGAACTGACAGGATAGAAAGCTAAACTAGATTCTTTCAATGCCTATAAAAACAAGAATGCGGCATTTTAGAGACTATAAAACAATTTATTTAATCTATGAAAATAATGTACAATAAATAGTTTGCATTTTAATATTAAAACATTTAAATAAATAATCTACTTCTAAAAGATAGGGGTAATTTCTTTCTTTTCTTCCTTTCTTTTCTTCCTTCCTTTCTTTCTTAAATTAAGACATTTAAATGTCTTATTTTGGTTCCTGAGAATTTTATTAGGACATTTTCTTCTTGTTCTTGTTTGTTAATATCTACTTTGTCAAAATGCGATGAAATGCTGAAATGCTGGTATGGGAGAAAAAAGAATCTGGTGTTTGAAGTGTTTCAAATTCTAAAGGGCATCTTTTCTTGAGCTAAAAATATGCCCTCCTTACACAATTATTTAATATTTTTAACACCTGGGGCACCTCAAATACTCCGTCAAGCATTTGCGAGAGGAATAAAGGAAATCTAAATGTGATTGAAATTCTCTTTGGAAAAAATGACTGAAATAATTTAACGTGATCATTTCACTAAAGAGATATACCTTTTTCTCCAAGGAAACGTTCTTCCCCAAGGAGTACTTTGGAAAAAAATGGGAGTTTCGTGGTTAAAAGGAGGTTAGTAAATTTTGAAATAACTGCATTTAACTGGGTGGTGTGTGCATACACATTGTACTTATAGGGGTTCATCACCCAAGATAATAAATTGGAGGTTCGGGGTTCGAAAGGTTACTAAAAATTGAAATGGGGCAAATCCAACGCACACAGCGTGCTGGTAAAAAAGTCTAGGTCTTCTAGGCAGAAACTTATAGGGCTATCTGCGCAGCCCTGGAAGCTGGGTGAAAGCTCTCCTGCGGCCTGTGGGCAGGAATTAGCCGAAAGCGCGCTCGGGTCCAACGGCAGCAAAGGGGACCTCTGACTTTCCGGGAACCCGTCGCCCGGCGAGGAGGCAGAACAGGAGGACGAGCAACAGGAGATGGTGCGAGCGTCGGCGATTCCGCCAAGCTCCGCGGCCGTAGCTCTGCCCTGGCTGAGAATCGGGTAAAGCGCTGGAGCACTCCGAGTGTCTCTGCTGTGGTTGCCGGCTGGGTAGGAAGAAGGCGTCTTCCGCTCTCCTCTGCAGGAAGAGCTGCATTGCTTGGCTTCCCCCGTTTTCTGACTGCTGACTTGGTCTTCTTCGGTGTGATCTGCACTGTGCTGCGTTTGTCTCTTGTGCTTCATCCGACGGTTCTGGAACCAGACCTTCACTTGCCTTTCCGTCAAGTCCAGCAAAGCTGCGATTTCCACCCGGCGGGGTCTACAGAGGTATTTGTTAAAATGGAACTCCTTCTCCAACTCCAAGAGCTGCGTGTTGGTATAAGCCGTCCTCAGCCGTCGGGAAGCTTTTTCGCTGTGGTCCAAACACGTGTCTGGAGGAGGAAAACAGCAAAATTACAGAGAGTAATGTAACCGGCTAAACGAATGGTCCCATCTCTGTTTTTTCTTGGCGGGGGTGGGGATGGACACAGGGATGCGGGAAGGGGATGGGAAAGGGGGAGGGAGAGAACCGTTTTAAATGGTTTGGGCATCTTGCTAAGTTTTGTGGGGCACAGATTATTCCTCTATCCCCAGTGCCTGTGTACCCACACAATGTAAAATGCTTCGGTCTTAATGCCAAATGCACACAGGGGCTGGGGAGGGGTGGTATTATTATTATTATTATTATTATTATTATTATTATTATTATTATTATTATTATTATTATTATTATTATTATTATTATTATTATTATTTTAATCCCATTTATATCCTGCCCTTCTCCGAAGACTCAGGGCGGCTTACAATCTAAGGCACAAATCAATGTGCTTAGCAATATTTATAAATATAAATTATGCATTGTGGAAAAGCTGCCTTCAGCTATAAAGGAATCCACATTCAAGAATGGATGTTTGTTTGCTGTCTCTTTCTTATCTGTTCCTTTGTCCTGTGTTATATGCATGTAAAAGGACAATATTCACAACTAAGTGAAACTAACTCCTTAAGTAAGCAAATAACACAAACTATGAATAAGAAAAACAGAAAGCAGAGAGAGAAAGGCAGGATGTCTTAAAAGATTTATCTCCCTATCACCAACCTAAAAATAAAAAGCCTCAAAAGCTAGCCTCTCCTATCCACTAGCCGAAGGGGGGTGGGATTTTCGACCAGGTCCTTAGATTTTTATCTCCTGCAAAACCCTTTCTTCCTCAGGACATGGAGATGGGTTGATTTTGGAACATTGGACTGGTTTCCTAAAGAAGGGTACTTTGGTGAACTGTAGAGAGAAAAGGAGGAAAAAAGAATTTGGGTTTCCTCTTCTGCTTTCTTACTGTTCCTCTGTTCCGCCACACTGGAAATAGAAGCAGAGCACTTTATTGCCAATGCCACTCCCCATGCTTCCCAAAACACACAAAATGCCTTCCATTCTCATCCCTGGAATCAACTGTCTAAACGCCTCATAGAGAACCTTACAAGAGAGGTAAAAATGTGAAATAGGGGGATTTGAAATGCAGTTACTCAGTTTGGAAGACTGGCTGGGCAGGGGATGAGAGAAAGAGGAAGGAAGGAAGGAAGGAAGGAAGGAAGGAAGGAAGGAAGGAAGGAAGGAAGGAAGGAAGGAAGGAAGGAAGGAAGGAAGGATTCATCCTAATCTTTCAATAACTGAAATTAGAAATGGGAGACGGATATTCCTTTGCCTCCTTTTCCAAGACTTAATGAGTCTTAAATAGCAGATTTTTTTGTCACTTCCCTCCACCCTGCCAGCCATCCAAATGTTCACCCTCCCCCGCCCCCCCCCCCCTTTACAGACCTGCAGGAGAAGCCGGGACAAATCCGGGCACAGAAGAGGAGGGAGACAAAGAGGCAGGGACCTGGTTAGCTTTCTTAAAAGATTTCTTCTCTTTCATCCAGGGGAATTCTCCACCCAGAGCAGAAGGCTGGAATGTGATTTTCTGGGCCTGCCCATGCCTTGCTTTCTTTTGGCTCCTTGGCGGCAAAGGCTGGCTGCTGGAACAAGGATGCAAGCCGAGGAGGGTTTGTTCCAAAGGAGGAGGAATTAACGTCGGTGGTTCCTTGATTGATGAAGTTTGAAATGTCTCCAGGACAGCGGGAAGGGACGTCAAACACTCCGCTAGCGATGGCTGGCTGTTTATGAAGCCTATCTCCCTCTCAAATTCAAAATTCATGGCTTTTTCCAGAGGCCCAGTGCAAAAGGAGGGGGCGGGGGATGCGGGTGGGTGGGTGGGTGGGTGGGGAAGGAACGCCGGCTCTTTCAGGCCCTTCCAATATTTTATATCCTTTTTAGTGTAAGTATTATTTGCAGTCTCCTCCCCCTTTTCTACCCACCTTTTTATTTTTATTTTTTAATATCTTATATTGCTGATAAAACAGGCGTATGGGGACCTTGCTCTATTAAACTGACGAGCAGGGATAAATTGCAGCCAATTCCTGATCACATGACCTGGCTAGCCCAATAGCAGGGCCAACCTAGTTGAAAACAGAGGGTTGGGGTTCCCCCTCCCCATCATGGCTAATAATAATAGCAACCATGACAATAATAACAGCAATAATACTCCCACTTGTCATGCTTGAAGATTTCTTGTCCTGATTACAAAATCTAAATCCAGAGGAAGATGCTCCTTAAGGTTGATTGAGGAGGCATAGTGGGCAAGGTGGTGATGGGCAGCTAGTGATGGTTAGAGTTTATATTTTAAGTTTATCTGCCAAATGGATTGGGTGATAGGTCCAATGCAGAAGAAAGAGTGAGGATGGGGAAAGGGGTGTTGAAAGAGAGAAGTATACAGAAGACACTTTTCATTTACCTGAATTAAAAAATTCCAAACTGGCTAATTCAAATCTGTATGAAAGGACTTTGGAAAGTGTTTTGGATAATACATACTATACTAGAGCAGCTACTTAGAGACCTTGGAATGTTTGAGAGGATGGGGAAAGATGAATACAGGAAAGTAACTCATCTCGCCCACAGTTCATCTCTTTTTTTCTCTCAAATGAATATTTTATGGGATCGTCAGCTTAATTTTAAATATCAGCTTCAAATATCAAAACTGGATCTTAAGGATCTATCTAAGAAAGTTTGTAGGCCTCCACACCCCACCCCCTTTTTAAACGTTGCCCACAAACTGAGCAAGTGAAGAGCAGAGATTGAGGGGGAGAGGAAGGTGATCAATCTTTTCTCACCAAAGACTTCTGACAGCCCAGGCTTTGCTCACTTCTTAAAGAACTTGGATGTTTATCAGAATTTCTGAAGGAAGATTTTTTTCACAGATTTGGTAAAGGTACTAAATAAAATAGTTTGAAGGTTTGTGGGTGGGAAATTGAGATGAGTTTAAGAAAGATAAATACCAAAGAGCATATGAAAATCTAGAATGCTTTTTACCATTTGTTTATTCAAGCTCTAACCTCAGAAACACTAGAAAATAGAGCTGGAAAACTTCAGCAGAGGAAAAAGGCAAAATTTAGAATATTTGTCAGTTCAAACATCCATGTGGTATGAAAATCTTAAGTCTAAGAGAAATAATTAAGTAAGGAAAAATGATTTCCAAAAGCCTATGTGGGCAGACTTCAGATGGGTTCTGAAAACTATAATACTATAATAATTAGCATTATTGGTAAAAGCAAAAATAATGAAGTATTTTGAAAGGTGTTTGCTCTGCCGTGGCTGTAGAACTATTAAATCTTAAGTATTTCAAATCTGTGCTGAAAATGTTATTTGGAAGCAGTAAAGTTACTACTTCCTGCCCCAAACTATGGCATGTATATTATTTTGGAAAACATTGCTCATGATTCAATCCTGTCTGATTTTTTTTAAGATCATTGTATTTGAAAGTAAACATTCTGTTGAAATGGATGCCCCTTCAACAGAGCAATGGATCTGAGTAGCAATGTTATTATCTATTCCCTACATTTCCCACAGTGACAGTCATCTTCGTAAAATTACTTTATTTTGGATAATTTTTAAGTGAATAACCTTTCAACATTTGATTCTGTTACAACCTTCCAAATGGGAAAAAAGATGCAATGTAGGAGAAAAGCAATGGAAGAAAATAAATGCTTCTATTTATATTAGATTGCTAAAGCAATAAGGTGGGGTGAAAAAATAAAAAAAAACAAATCAGTGTATTTATAAGTTTCCTTTCAATGCATGAGTTTAGTCTGCAGAGAAGTTGCCAAATTTCATCTTCAGTTCCCTTTTTTGCTATGAATGAAATACCTCCTTTCCACATAAAGTCCATTTAGCTGATCATGTTTGATCTAGCTGCATTTGCAGTGCTGATATTAGTGCCATTCATTGCTTTCAACTAAAAATCACTGATTTTGTTGGTCTGTCTGGTCATCTAGAGTGATGGTGAATAATGTTTTGTAATAATACAGATGCAAGATTGTATGAATTCATGTTTTAGACCCAGAAACAGACATGGTTGGATCTAATATAACTAACTTGTAATAAATTCTGCCCCAACCCTGAGATTATCATGAGAGGTCTTGCTCCAGGTATCCTCACATGCTGAAGCCTTAATGGAAGTCCCTCCCAGCTTTGGAATATTCTCCCCATTAAGATCCATCTGATTCTACTGTATCATTTTTATGGCATTTTTTTTGTATGCTAGACCTTTTAATTTCTGTTCCGTTGCTTTCAATAGTTGTATTCTTTAAAACTTTGCTCCTTTTATAAACTATTTTAATGGACTGGTATCCTCTACAGTATGTGTATGAAGTAGAGTTTTCTCTTAAACTGTATGTTGCCCTAAGAGTTATATCTTTAGGATGGCTAGAAAGTTTTAAAAACGAAGATCTAAATAAATGTTTCACTCTGGGAAAAGTTAGTTTTATGAATGAAATAAAATTTTATTTTGTAAATCAGTGCATATTTTTAAAAATATAAATATTGAAAAATAGAATGATGAAAGTCAAGTTATTAAAGATATAAAATTAGTGAATGCTAAGAAGAAAAGTAAATTTGTACAATTTTTAAAGCATTTTTATTTTTACAACACTTGCTATTGTTTTTAATATAGAAAAAAGAGAAGATTTTAAACTTAAATTCTAGTTCTCGATATCTGTTTACACAAGATTCTGATATTAGCTTATTCAACTAAATATAGAGAAAAAGTGTTGGAAAGAATGTAACAAGAACAAGTGGTGGGGAGATTTAACTGGTGAAGGTATGGCTAAAAAGTGAGCTTTCCTGGGCATTGTCAAAAGTTAGAATCTTCTGGCTAATTAACCTTTATTTGACCTGAATATTTTGAAACAGGCTGCAATAACAATCTTTTAATTGGGTAGGAATTACTTCTGAATGTAGGATTGTACAGTTGCTAAAAGAGCAATATATAAGTATTAAAAAATAATAAAGAATTTTCCTTGTTTAACACATTTAGTGCAATGTGTCTGAGAATATGAGGCACTTCCACATAAAATAATACTGATTTTAAATTTATAATCTGATTCTGAATTCTTGATTTTTGAAAGCCAAGTTTTGGAGCATAATGGGACTTTCTTTGTTTGTATGTAATGATGGCAGTACTAATATAAGATAAAAAATGCACTATTACTCCCTAGGATTTATTTCTTGTAGTAGCTTGCCAGGAAGTAGGCCTTTTTTGCTAGAATAATTTATTTGAGGAAACCCTTTCACAAAGGTCTGAATAAAATGGGAGCCAATATTTTAGTTTGGTTAAATCATCCATAAAATCACAGTCAGAGAAATGATAGTGGGGGAGGGGGACATACTGCATTCTTGACTATTGTTGCTTGATCAGATCCCAATCAAACTTTCCACGCTCTTATGCTTTTAAATTACAGCACCACAGAATATTAAATTACTTCTTGGATGGATGAGCATAACCCAGCTACAGCCATGAATGCAAGAAAGGGTGCTTCGGGTCCTTTAAAAAAATTGTTATTTATGATTGCATGAAAGCTTTAATTATCAGTGGAACTTAATATACCAACAAAACAAAATCAAATATTTTTTTAGGTCTCTCTGGCTTGGAATTCATGCCTGTTTGTAGAAGCTATTTTTCTCCTTACATTCATTAAACAGAGCCACAGACCAACAATAGATGCAAAGATAAGTCTTTAAAGCTGTGAGAATAGTGTTGCCATCTAGAATCTCTCTAGTCATCCTGCTGAAGACAATGAAACTGGTTTGGAGCTCAGTTGACAGCAAATTGAAATCACATTTATACTGTACTACAATAAACAATCCAATGTAATTATAAAGCAATATGCAGCAGCCTTTCTAAGAACTATGCCAAACTAGTCCTGTCAACTCCGGTAAGAAGTTAATGAAGTGCAGGAAGAAAGTTCTATGAACCTGGCCTATGGACTCTTTGTCCTATATATATTTTATCTCACATGATATGAAAAATATCTGCAGAGTAAGTGTGTTTCAACAAATTTAGCATATGAGGTGGCTCACATAACATGTACATGGGCAATGTGATGAGGCCTTTTTTAAATATGGGCAAATATTTACTTATGGACAATACACTGTAGCAAGTATTCATCTCTGTGTTAATGTGACCAGTATGATTCATGTTCACTGCAGTCCAACAAATCAGGTTGGAGAATGCTGTGGCAAATGAATGCTTTGGTTTCTTTCCATAAAACTTTTGTAAGTAACTGATACTATTGCAGAAAGGACCACAACCTGAATTCAGCTAAGATTGTTCCACCCTATACACTTTATTTCTATGGCATAGGGGAAGTACACATAGTAGCAGATCCATAAAACAGTAGTAGTTATATCTGTATCGGGCCTATAATCAGAGAACATACAATTCATTTACAGTTCATCCCCCTGAGATTGTACAGTCTCAAGTCTGATGTTGGATAAATGCCTTTCTCTAAAACTGATATTAATCAGCTACATCAGAGCAAAAAAATTGCTATTGTATCTGATTAGTCAACCGTCTTTTATTCTATAATGGCCAGGCAGATGCTCCCATTCCTCACAAGCAGGACACAAAGACAGAAGTCTTCTTCTATTGTTTTCCAGCACCTGATTTACAAAGATACGTTTCCCCCTATACAGAATTATGACAGACAGCAATGGGTTTAATGGGATGGGAACAAAAGGCATATGATTGTTACAGGAAAAATATAGTATCAGCTCACTAAAACTGATACCAGAATATATAGGCTGTCTTCAATCTACATACCCAAAGTCATTACTGAATTCACTCATTTTCTAGCTTCATGCAGGACATTGAATTTTAGACTAATCCAACAGATTTGGTTCTCAAAATTGTTCATACATAAATACATTCTAACCAAGGTTAGCATATTGTCAACTGATTTGGTTGTGCCTTCCTAACTCACCCGATGAATATGCAATATTCCAATTAGACTTTTGGGACCAAAGATAAACAGGCATTTTGTTTTGCTGGAAAATATTCCTCTATGTGGGGCCACATTCCACTGCATCGAGGATGGAGTTGAATCAAGCAGTGGGTGGAGCCATCATTCTCACTGCTTCTGACTCACTCCTTTCTTTTTGCCTCCTTGGACAATAGGGCTTCCAAGGGAAGGGACAGATCTCTTTTGCCCAAGGTCCCAATTGCTTGCTTGGAAAAAGGTTTTTGAAATTAAACTTCAAGGTTAGAAAATTCCTAGAAGTATTATGTAATTCTTTATACCATCCAACAAACAGTGGGATGTGCCACAGAAAGACTACTTCAGTTCCCAACTGCCCTTTCTAAGAGGAGCATTAACTTACATTATGTTTTTACTTTAGGAAATATACTGTAAGTGCAGAGACCTATCAAGAGATCACACAAATAACTCTGAACAGGGAGGGTCATGGATGTTGCACAAATGAAATCCCCACATTGACTATGCTGAATAAAAAAAATGTTTCCAGTCATGAATTTCCCAAACACAAAATTATTTCCACTTGCCAAATCCAGTAAAGAAAGAGATTCAGAATGAAATGTTCAACTTCTTTCCCACAAGAGATTTCATAAGTGCAAGGCAAAAAGCTTGACTTCAGTCACAGATGATAGTGTTTGCTATGAATTAAAAATATACTATATAAAAGCAGCAGTGATTACAACAATCTACAAACTTCCTAGTTAATACTATAGTTTTAGAATCTCTGGGCTTGACAGTTTTGGAGGGGACTCTTGAACTTAATCCCAGTCCAGTTCTCTTATTGATTTTAGCACATTGATAACCAGCTTTGCAGTGTTTGGGTATCCTCTTGCAGCTCGTGCAGGTAAGCTTGGCCTTCTGCCCCCAAATTCTGCCTTGAAGGCCCCATTGCCATACCCCTTCCTAGAAAGGTGGAGTTAACAAAGCATCCTCTTAATAATAATAGCTTTTTTCTTTAGTAGCATTTTTTTTCCATCTGAATCATTCTATTGGCATAATTTGACAGAACATTCACATTAGGCTCCTGTCTCATAAGAGTTTTGTAAAGAGTAAATTCTCATCTAGGTTGGGAGCTTAAAAAGCAGATTAAGTCAAGCTTAATTCTTATCTGTCTGTCTCTATTTTAAGGACCTTTCCTCCCTCCCCCCAACTTTCAATGCTCCAAACAGCATCTGCTTCCAACTCATTTCTTGCTTTACTTAGTGATTTAATTTCACCATAGGTTCTCCCCCACTCAGTCTTAATTTCAGTAAGAAAGCCTGTGTGCTTTTGTTATGATTAATCATTTTTCTTTGTTTTCATTTTAGGCCCAATGGCTGTTTAATCTGGACAGCACGTGATCACCCTTCTTTGTATCTGCAGAGGATGAAGGGTAATTTTAATTGGCGTGAGACTACTTAGAACAAGATTTTTCAAGCGAATGGGGGGAGACTGGAGTCATTGTGGAGGGAGTGGGAGGGAAATCAACTCCCCAATGATTAACTTTTAAAATAATTCTAATCAGCTGGGAAAAGTCCTCTTGTTCTATAAACTCCAAAATAAAGCAGTGACTGTCATTACCAAAAGAATAAACAAAACCAAAGAAGGTGGTATAAGATAGATAAAAATGCCTTTCTCATTAATGGCTGAAAAATGTAGAAATCTAATTTTTAAAAAATTGAACATCTTCATTCTATTTGATACATCCTTTTTCTTCCTGTTTTCAAATCTGACAAATGGGACAAGAATAAATTAAGAACAGAAAGTTTATTCAAGAATTGTTCACTTATCTACTGTAAAGAACAAAGGAAGATGCTTCAAAAAAGAGAAGTGGTAGTGAAGGAAGAGAATTAGATGGGGTGGGGGTTAGCTAGTTCTTCTAACTGAGGACTATACAACTACAACCTGATTTCATGCCTCCAGTAGAACTAAACACATTATTTTAAGTACGAAGGTAACTACTGGCCTTTTCCCTAAATTACAATAACTAAAACAGAACAAGCAGAAAAGGAAGAATGGAAAATAAAATTTGGTTGTACAATGACAAAGAAAAGACACCATAGTCCTTTATAACAAGTCAGTACTAAAAAAAAGTCCATTTTCCTTATAAATACATAAATGTTGGGGATAAATAATGCAACAAAAGAAAAAATAGTTTAAAACTGGCTATAACCAATAAATATAATATAATATAATATATATTTATATATTTATATATATGAATGTTTACTGGAACATGGCACACCTCCATTGAAAATAGTATTCCAATGTGTGTCCTTCAAATGTTGGTATATATAGCCATTAAAATGTAAACTCTAAGTGCAAGAAAGAATGCCAGGCCAAAGTAGAGGCACCAGTAAAGAAATCCTCTCCCCAAAGGATCCTTTACTTTGCTTCCATTTGGAGGACATAACAGTTTCTGATCAAATATACCCTGTTTTCACGTTCAAGAGAAGTTATGCAGACAAATGCAAAGACATATGTGAGAGAGTCCCACAGTCCTTAACCGACCTTAAAACCAAAATCATAAAGAAGGATAGGTAATCATTTTGATGGGAAGAACAAAGGGGAGGTCACTATTTTTTCTCCTTCCAGATGTTAGATTTTTATCTGTGTAACCAAACTCAATTTTGCTGTTAAATTTACTATTTAAATTTAGAATTAAAGAAGAGGGAGGGGAATATAGAAGTGAATAATTTGTAAAGATGTATTTTTGTAGATAACAGTATTGGGTTAGTGAAACTGGACAAGGGGGTAAGCCTGTTCAACAATTTGCATATGAGTGGAGATACATTGAGAAAGGAAAAAGACAGTTTCCATTCAATACCTTAAGATTTCTCTTTCTTCTTTGTAAAATAAACTTTTAAGAATTGTGATAGATTAGTATTTAGCTAAGGGAAAAGGGCATAGATATAAGAAATATTGAGGTGCATTCAAGATCTAGACCAGATCTTTTTGTGCATGTTATATGAACTTTTTTTAAAAAAATGTAACAGAAATTGTTTATTTCAATTGATTTCTATGATTCAGAAGAATCAGAACATTTTTATACATTCAAACATTTGTGTTGAAACCTCAGGACAAATAACATGTGAAATACAAATCTGAAACAGATTCTGAAAGACTTTTAAAAAGAGATGAAATTCACTAGTAACATCTTCCTTATCAAACTTATTAAAATGAGTTTGACTGAATCCCCTCTGTGTGTATGCGTATAAGCAGTGCTTTTTTTGTAAATGAAAAAGGTGCCAGAACTCACACATGTCATACAACCTGCCTTGCCTACCCTACAAGGTTCCATCCAAAAAAGGTGCCGGAACTCCGTTCTGAGAGCGTTCTATGACAAAAAAAGCCCTGCGTATAAGTGTATGTTCCTGTATGGCTGATTGTCTCCAAACACCTATATACCCTTCTATAATTGTAAACAAAGTATTTGCATACTTTTAAGAAAAGAAAATACTTGAAATGAACAGAAGTAAATTCTACAGCTAGACAACTTTCAGCAGAGAATTCTCTTCCACAAACTGCATTGAAATAAATGGTATATAAAGTTGTTTTTTGGGGGGTGGGGGTGGGGGGAGGGAGGTTTGTGTCAGTATTTTAGCAGGTCTTTTTCATGGGGAAGTCTTACCCCATATTAAAAAAAAACCTTCCTATCAAATTGGAATCTTAATGAATCTATCAATAACCTATATTTAAGGAACGCATCAATTATGTATAAATAAGCTGTTGTTTTGTGATCTGTATAACAGACACACACACACACACACACAGAGGAAAATTTGCTCCTAATCTCATTAAGAATCCTTACTGCCTTCATGATTGGGAATGCAACCTGTGAGCAGACAGAATGCTGACTTCTTTTCCCACTGAAATTAATTCAGTTCCAATGTGGTAAAGGTTTACTTAGGAGTAATTAAGTTTTTAGCAGTTTTGAAAACAGAGTGATAGAACAGTGGTATGCATGTTGGTGTCTAGATGATCCAGATTGCAACTCCCACAACCTTTTTCTATTTATTAACTTACTAAGGCTGATGGGAGTTGAAATCCAAAAATGTAAAAGGAATGAAGTTAATCTCCTACTGTGTATAATATAGTGAGCTGGGGCAGTTCTTCAGCTTTTCTTTAGATTGAAGAAATGCTCTACTCTGCCTATGGAGAGTTAGTATCTCATGAAAATGTGCTGCTCCATTCAAGATGTTATCATAAAAACAGGTTTCCCACATGTATATTCATAAAACCAACAAGAGTTGTGGGTCCAAGAAAGTACAAGTTTACTCTGACCCCCATCTCTGCTCCCTCTGCCTAAATTGAACTAGAACACAAAAGATGGAATGTGTTTAAGATGCATTTCTCAAAATAACTTCTCACACTGAAGAAAAAGGAATAGATTCCCACAGCCTTATAGACTTTTTTTGCACTTTGGTGTTACAGTAGCCTGACCATTCTTACCCTGGGCTTACAACAGGTCTTTTAGAGCTCAGCCAGGACTAATCCCCAGGATCTGTTCATTTTAATCTAAAGATTGTTATCTCAACCATATGAAGGGCACTAGGCTGTCTGGTGTTTTCACCTTTCTTTGAGAAGGGAATATACAGAAATACTTCTACTTCAGAGAGTATGGTTTTCTACGCCTAACCATTTTTTCATCCTAGGGTCAAATCTATCAGGAATGGCAAGACACAGTATGAATAAACTGTGTCCCTGAAACAATAGTTTTAGGTTTCATAAAGGGTTTCAACACAAATGTTTGTTTTTGCAAAAGAAGAGGCCAGGATTTTAACCACAACAAGTCTGTCCCCTGACTCACCACTTCCCTTCTCTATTAATTCCCCACCGAGTCTGCCCTGCTCTTCATCACAGATGGGTCAGCTTGGGTGCCTCTTGGATTCTACCCTGAGTAGAAGCATGGTGGGAAGAAAGGTCTGTATAGGTCGGGTGAGCCTCACAAGGCCCATGGTGCTGGTTAGAGCCCATCTGGGGGCCCCCATTGTACTCCATGCTGGGGGGCTGGTGATGTTGAAGGGGGTTCAGCCCATAAAGCGATGAAGCAGAGTTGGGCATAGAATCCACATAATTGCCACCCACGTAGACTGGGCTGCCTTGCATATTGGGGGGGCCATAGCTGCCACTCCCATTACCCTGTAAGACATGAGGATCGTACTCAGGTGCCGTGTTGGCATACTTCTGTTGGCTGGGGCATCCTTTGATGGGGTTTTGGTAGGCAGTGGGCATGGCATAGGCATTCTGGTGTGGTTTGTTGAAAGAGGGCGGAGATGGAGCTTCATAGTTTGAAGTCATGGGGTGTAGGGCATTCAGAAAGCCTGCAGAGGACTGTAAGGCTTGGGGAGGGCTCCCTGTGGGGGAAGGCCCCCCAGAGGATGACCCAAGGCCTTTTGACTTTTGATCCTTTTTGTACTTCATCCTCCGATTCTGGAACCAGATCTTGATCTGCCGCTCACTGAGGTTTAACAGGTTGGCCATCTCTACCCGGCGTGGTCTGCAAAGATAGCGATTGAAATGGAATTCCTTCTCAAGCTCAACCAGCTGGGCACTGGTGTAAGCTGTGCGGGCCCTCTTGGAAGCTGAGGAGCCTGGAGGGCTTTTCTCGCCACTGCAGCTTTCTGGAAAGAAGGTCGGGAAATGAAATCAAAGATAATTACTTACATGCAGAAAATTGAATGCACAGGCTTCTTAATAAATCCTCCTATGGGCGAGAAGGCTACACTCTCCCCCCCCAGTCCCCACTCCATAATCATGTCATTTATTAAGAGTTCTGTTCTCCAAAGCTGCCCCATGCTTTATGAAAATTTGATCATGTCATGCAGAAAAGAAATCCAGGGCAATTTATTTGGGAGTCGATTATTTTGAAGCAGACCCTTTCAGAGGAAATTATGTGGGCGAGGTTAGCAAGGCAAAATGAAGCCCCTAGGTATATAGACCTGCTCTGCATGTAGCTCATCAGGTCATCAAAAGTGGATGCCTGCCTGCTTTGAGAGATGCAACTGCTTCCAGGGTACACACACACACACACACACACACAAACTGCACTTTTGAAAGGGGGGGCAAGCCCATTGTAAGTTCCCACTTATTCAAAGGGAGGGCTGCATCGGAGAACTTCTTGTTGGATTGTGTTCAGAAAAATTTATAATCAAAAGTGCAAAAGATGCATTTAGGAAAGGGAAGCAAGCTTTCCATACAAATCCATATTCTGATATTTACCTTGTGCTTTAAAGTAAATGGGAATTGTGTTTGTTTTTTAAGGAGCTGGGAATTGCTCCCCAACCCTCCAATACTGACTTAGAAGAAAGATTGACTAAAGACTCAAGCCCAGGGTACACATGCAAAAGAATAGGTTAGCAGAGATTTAAGGCAATGCAGCTGGACTAATCATTTCAAACTGCAATTGGGGGAGCCATTAATAAATAACCCCTTCCCCCATTGTAGAAATCCTTTTTATTCCCCATCAAAGAAGCAAGTGTAATATGGAAACTCTTTTTTCCCAAATGATTTCTACACACAATCTGAAATGTAAAAAATCCCCATTCTATTGCTCAAGAATCTACCACCCCTTCAACCATACGCCTGTTCTCTGCCTTATTTGTGAGTGTTTTGCACTGTAAGAAACTTCATCATCATCATTTTAGCCATTGTCTATCCACTGCAGGATGAAATAAGAAACCTATACCCCAAAATATGTGTAAACATAAATATAAAAAAAGATACAAGGTACCTGGAGGAATCACAGATAATTTGAAGTCATAGTTAATATCTGTTAAATTGGTAACATTCCCTGCAGTGTTCTGATGTAGGGTAAAATTCCTGTGTTCTTGCATTGAGCAGAGATGTAAAAAAAAGTGTAAGAGTTTTAAGAAAATTTTACATGGGACAAAAGCAGGATTTGAGGGCAAAGTTAATACAGATTCGGTGAACGCTGGTGAGAGTTCACATACCCCTCAGGGCAAGTGGTTTATGAAATTGCCTTTAAAAAGTTCTCTCCTTAAAACATATACTTTTCCGTAAAGGAGGAAAGCTCTTGCATTTAGTTCCGAATCATAGGCATGTGTGAAACTGAATCTAATTCATACAGTTGTTTATTTTAGGGTATGATTCCATCAATATTTAGTCAATGCAACATTTGCAAATTTTTATTCAAAAATCTAAAGATTATGCAAGAGGTATTACTATATGAAAATCAGGAGGTTTCCAAACGTTTTGTTTTTACTGGTACATTTGGAATTTTAAAATACACTGTGGGGTGCTCTCTTAGAATGGCTGCTTGGGAATTTATTCTTTCCCCAAATGACTGCCATGGGGGGAAACAATACAGATTTATCAGAATGCCACCTACCCCTCCATCCAGTGTGGCTGTTCCCCCCCCTACTTAATATTGTTTGCTATAGGTCCTTACTCTGGGCTAGTGGACATGCATCCAGAAATAGTGCTGGGCTGCAGCCCCCCTATCATTTTTATTTTCTTAAAAAAAATTATAAAGCAACCTAACAGAGTCCATTGGGGCCCAAAGACATTAGAGTTAATAAAGGTGAGGCTGGAGGATGGTGCTTTGCTCATGCGGCATGCCAATTTCCAATTCATTTTTAATTGAAATGTTTTTTTAAATGTAAAAAGTCTATCAGATGTGATGTCTCCAGGCACATAGATGCCACACTGGGATTCCAGCTATTGCCTTTTAGTAGGACCATATTAACATGCTCAAACATATTAATCTGGTTGCTCTCTTAATTCAAGCATGACTTAGCTCTATACCTTTTGTGCAATAACATATTCATGCAAATTATTCATCCAAATTAAATTGTGTCATAGTACACAACTTTGAATAGGGATGCTGATTCAAAATTACTTAGTATAGCAAATTGGCTATAAGAAGATTAATCCTCAAATAAAATTATTCATATCAGGAAAGGAACATCACTCTTCAAAGAATGTATACCTAAAAAAAGAACTGTAACCTAAGTGTATTTAGAATTGAGTTTTAATGACATTATTCTCACTTGCTTCCATTTCATTTTAGGAACTTGACACCAAAGTGTTTAGAAATGAATCTGGAGCCATTGACATTTGTGGCTATTATAAACTTTGTCCTCTATAAAACCCAGTTATCCCCAATAATTCTACAGTTTAAATATCAAACAAAAACCTCCAAATAAACCTCTTTTCCTAGCAGGCAAGATTTGGATTAAATGACTACATTATACGTGGACAAAAGACATTTTATACAGTATTAGAAGATGGGGATTGGGAAACAGTAGCCTTCATGCCTGCAACAAATTAGTCAATCTCTGCTGGATATTAGTGAGCATCCATGCTAAACCAATGGCATATAAAATGGAGTATAACAGACATCTCAGGACTTTGATGGAAATACATTTTGTCAGGTGTAAAAAACAGACATTATAACTGGAGACCATAACTCAGCTTTGCCCAGATTGTCTGGTTTGAAGAAGACATGTTCTTCATCCAGCAGACTGAGGAAGAAGATGACAGAGCCTTATGGTAGAAGGGTGGATAGAAGCCCTTTAGAGAGTCTTCAAAACCAGCAAGACTCTCTGTCGTGAGACAAAGATAACTGCAAGCTTTCGGATTCAATTGTGTTTTACCTTCAGAGAAAAGGTTTATGTTCTTTTTTTAATAAGGAGCATTAGACAATGACCATCTCACCTGTAGAAACCTACCCTGCATCCAACAGCTGGGACTAATGGAAGTTAACTTCTGGCCATCAAAAAGGGAACTGTTTTGAGTCCCAATTTTACTAATGGCAGAACCAGAGAATTACCTCAATATAAGTAGATGATACTAATATTCATGTGTAATTAGTATCCAAATCCATATCCTTTGAAGGAATGGAGGTAGGAAGGAGGTTGAACTTATTAATACATATTACTGAAGTGAGGAACCTTTTGCTTCCCCATTGCCACCTTTAGCCCTTCTGTCTTCATGCACAGTTCACAAAATCATTCCTACTGCACCCATACTTTGTTCTATTTCCCTTCTGGTACTCTCAACTCTGTCTTTGTTGCAAGCCATTTCTCACTTAAATAACAAGCTTTTCCCTCAAGAGCCAATTTCCAAGCAGATCCTTTTTCTCCCATATCTTAATCACCCACTTTCTTCTAATCCAAATATGTAAAATAAGACCACCAACACCATCATTCTGAGCTAGCATGATTCTGCTGATGTGGATGTTAGTTCCACTCAGGTTGCTGCTCCAACTTAAATAATGTTCTTCTAGAGCCAAGAAGGCTGCCTCCCAAGCCTAAATCCTTCAGATGGGTGGGTGGGTGGGGGGTGTTGGAGAGCATGGCACTGCACACATAGTGCCTGGCATTGCCGGGCACTCCTTCACCACTTCCTACACCCCATCACCAGCTTTCTATAACTAAACTGGGCTTGCTTGGGTATGTGCCAGGGAGAGAGTAATAGGCACTGTAGGTGCACGGGAAGTATGGGGCTATTTCCAAAAGCAGAAGATACCTGCACAGGGGGAGCTGTTTTTCTGCTTGGCGTTTTGCCTCGACTCTTTCATCCAAGGGAAAATCTGCTTGGTAAGGGCGGCGTTACTAGAGGCCAGGCTGGATTTGCTGGGGACACTTTTGACCACCCCCGATTGGCTATGGTTATTGCTGCCGCCAGTGCTGTTGGATGTGGTGCTGCCGCTCCCGCTGGTGGCGGTGATGGGGTTGGTGGGTGGTGAGACGGGCGGGGGCGGGTGGTGCTCCTGAGGCAAGCTGGGGCGCAGGCAGCTCCCGTTCAGGTCCTTCGCCTTGGCCAGTGGGGCCGCGTTGCCCAGAGACTGGAGGGTACAGGCGGGCCGCTGGTAATCGCTCTCCACATGAGCCGCGGGCTGGAAAGGCTGCGGAGAAGGGCCCTCGTAACCGAAGCCGTTGGCCCCCGGGTAGGAGTAAGCCCCAAAGAGCGTGGAGGTGTCGTAGTAGCTGGTCTTCTGCATGGCTGGGGTTCCCCGAGGCGCTCGCTCGCTGCTACCAGGCTCCGGTTGGCCTTCTCATGGAAGGACATTGGCACCCCCGGGTCACGTGACAAGGGGCCTTCCCTTCCCCCGGTGTCTTTTGGAAGATGACCTGAAAGGTTAGAAGGCACACACAATGATACGGCTCGGCCTCTGAATCCATCTTAGTGGTTGAAAAGCGCGTGACATGAATAGCTGGCCGGCTACGGAGGAGGGCCGGGAGCGGGGAGCAGATGCCGCAGCCAACAGCTTTTTGCCGGGTGCTCTGGGATGCACCTCGCCTCTCTCCACTGGGCTAAGATTTCTAGATATGCACATACAATACACACAGACACACGCACGCAGACACACACACACACACAAACATACACACAAAGAGGGGGCTTCATACAGGCGAACCGTTCACCAAATCGATTCCTTACTGGCGTTTCTCTCTTCTGTTGTTCTAAAGTTCAGTCGTTTTTGTTCGTCTACTTATTTGTTTTAATTACACCATATAAGTAGTTCCTGTAGACCGAGAAAGAAATCGCTGTCGCAGGATTTCTTTTAGATCGTTCAACTCAATCCTCCAAAATCTCAGCCATGGGTATAGTCCAACTACCTTTCTACACACTAGCCTTTTCACACACGCGCGCACACTTGCTCCAATACAAGGGCGAGGTATTTTATTTCCACGTGCCAAAGAAGTGAATGGATCTCAATTTTGCTACCGCTTATTTAAAGGGACTGAATAAAGACGAAGAAAACAGGGACGGGAGGGGACTTGGGAGTTAAAATTCCCGAAATCTATGGAATTTACTTCCACATAAACTATGTCTGAGGTGGAAAATCTATTCGGAATGAATTTTAGTAGCATTTGTGTAAGCTCAGGCATCCACCTAGAACTACCAAGTGTTTCTCACCTGCAAAATTAAAATATAATATTTTCCCAATTCAGGATTGAGAACTTTTGGAAAAACAAACCTAAGTGTAAACTGAATAAAAATTATATTTAACCGTACCTTTAAATGCTTCTGAGCTTCAACATTTATCATATTGAAAATATTTCTAACACTTCTGAAATATTTCCAGATTTGGTTTACTTTATCTGCTGCTTTCAAAAGGGGAATGAGCTCAAGTTCTTTGATGTTGGTTCTTTTGAAGCTGTTTTTGCAACCCTGGCTGCGTTTGAAATGGGCTGTAGAAACTCCTCTTCCCTGAGTCGTTAAAATTTTGTCTTGTTGCTGCTGCTCAAGGTGTGAGCTGGCCTCTCTCTTTCCTAAAGCCGGGCTACAGCCCACTTCTCAACTGCTCTTTGAACAAAACAAATCCCGGTTTTTCCTCACAAAACCATTTGGTTCCTTGCTTTTGTTTCTCTTTTATGTCAGGATTTTATTTTACTTGAGATGGGAGCTGATATGCTTCCCAAAGAAAGGGGACTCCTTTCACCGCTAGGAAAATTAATTTTATAAATATAATAAAAGCTATAATGCATTTAATAGAGCAAAACATGCATCTTATGGAAAGGAATTCTCTTTTATTTCTCTTCAACCCTTCTCTGCTTCATTTCAATCCAGATAGCTGCATTCTATTTTCATACCTTTCGGGCATAAACAATAGTATTGAAGGCACCACTCCAGTTCTTCCCTTTGTTGGGGAACAGCAAATAGACTATAATAATTCAATTCAAAATTTACGGTATATCTCACCTCTTCCTCTTCATTCTCTGCCCTGGCCTGGGAACTGTAGCCATTGGTCTCTAGAGGCATCTAAAATCTTCCCTGGCCAGGTGTTCCTGGAAAGAATTGGGGCAGCTGCCCTGCCTTTATTCAGCACCCAGGAAATATTTCTTAGCAAACATCATAATCTAGCATTGTTCTTCAAATGGCTCCAAGAAGAAAGAAAAAAGATTGTCTGATGAAAGCGGGAAGGTTGAGTACCCTGACTCAGCCATTATTATCTTCTCTCTAGGCCCTCACGGTTTGTTTTGGATTGGATTTTCTAGGAGTGCTGGAAGGCCTAGGAGAAATAGGCACCAAAGGATTTTCTTTTTTTGCTTTTGTTGGCTTAAATTAAACTGCATCTTTAAAATATTAATCTCCTTTCTACCCAAAAAAGGAATCCAAAGTAATCTGTGCACTCAGTAGCTAACATTTGGATCCCTTTTTGTACCTCATCTTTCAACACTTTCTAAATGTCGGTCATTTGTCTTACTCTAATACGGATGGAATCGTAAATGATTTACTCCAAGGAATTGTTGTGGTAGTTAAACACATGCACACACATACATACAGAAAGAAATATCCATTGGAATAATGAATGAGAAATCAGATCGTGTCTTTGCAATTAGTTGTTGAAATGTCAACCACAACTCTGAAGTTCTTTCTTGCCAGCTTGGAAGTTTCATTTTTATTCCCAAGGATATTTCAAAACAAACGCCTCTTTTCTTAAGGACTTTTATAAACTATATTTAAAGAAACAAAAACAAACTGAAGAGTCCAAAAGCTTGCGATAAAATTGAAGGAAGGCTGTAAGGCCGAGGTGGAAAAAAACATAACCTTTTCCCCTTTAACCTCCATAATGGGTGGGGAAAAATCATAATTATGTTACTATGCTAGAATAAAATTAATCAGCTTTTTTAATGATAAGTATAGAACAATATAATAATTCAAAGTAAAAGGCTACTGTATTCATGAGAGCCTAAATTAGAAAAAAAAGGAAGGAAGGAAGGAAGGAAGGAAGGAAGGAAGGAAGGAAGGAAGGAAGGAAGGAAGGAAGGAGAGAGACAGAAACCATTCGACTAAAAAAAAAGAAGGATAAAGAGAAGGAAAATAAAGGATTCAAAATAGCAAAAAGAGAGCAAAAGGGGGGTAGAAGAAAAGGGGAGGGAAGGGAAGGAGGGGGAAGAAGAAGAGAGCATGCGAGCGAGCGAGAGTCGCTGCGTGGAAGGAAGCTTAGAGCTTGTGAACTCTTCATGAACCGCGATGCGAGTCATACAGCTATAAATCATGGAGACACGGTCTCCGCCATTCACAACTGATAGCCTATTTCGGTCCACCTTACCTTAGCCTCTGACGAGAGCAGCGCGGCGAGCAGACATAATATATTTTCGCAGCCAGCAAGCAACGCAATCAATAAGCGAGGAGAGCTCCCCCCATTCCTCTCGGTTAAAAAAAATGTTCAAGGAATATCTAGAGAGAGAAATCCGGTCATAACGCCAAAGGGAGGGGGGAATCTCTATATAGAAGCTCTGGTGAAGGATGCTCCAGTTCTCTTTCTCTCCCCCCCCCCTCTCTCTCCCCCCCTCTCTCTCTCTGTCCGTTTGGGGAGGAGGGGGAAGGTGAGAAGAGGGAGAAATCACAAGATTCTCGACAGCCTTCCAAAGATATTGAGGATTCTGACTGCCCTATACTCTCCGTACGCCCTGTTCACGGTTAACAATGGCCTCTGGCTTTATAGCAGAAGGCAAGAGAGGAGAGAGAGAGAGCGAGAGAGCTCGAGAGAAGGATAGACAGACCAACCGACAGACAGGATACCAAGGAGGAGAAAACAGAAAGAACCGCTTATATCCAGCCCTCAATAAGGCAATGCCTAGACAGAGGTTTAAACATAACACTAGTGCTAATTCTAATACTAATAACCGGCTTGCTATTTAAAGCGGGGTGGGGGGTGGGCTGGGGGGAATAAAGAGATATGTATGTAAAAAGACTTTGTATCTAGCAAGGGGAATGGCGATGGTTACTATGCGGGTGTGTGTGTGTGTGTGTGCGTGCGTGTGCGGGTGGAGGGCTTGGGCAAACGCCAAGGTTGCTTCCTGACAGTGTCAGTTAAGGAAAAGGCAATATGCAAATAGAGACATGGTGGATACAGAGGCCTAGCAGGAGAACTGGAGTTGTATTGATCCACATGTTTCTCAACTACGTGTTAAGTTATGCTAATAAATCTTCAGAAAGAGCATCCTATTCCCCCCACCTCTTTCTATCATCCTATTCTCTTTCTTCCTCTGTCCTACACTTCTTCTCTTCTCCTGAGTAAAGCTACAGAGGAGACCTTTTGATATTCTGTTACTTCAAACTAGATGTCATATATAGAGAATATGACATAATTATGATGGCTACTCTTCAAAGGAAGGTAACAGAAACGTGGTAGCATGACGTTTTGTATGTGTGTGTGTATTAGTGAAATTTTAAACATTCAAGAGGGTATAAAATGGAAGGAGAGTCAAATCAAGTTTATATATTAAGCTATATTTTGTAATTGGGTTTGTATGCTCTGGCAATGTGTGATTGAACATGGAAGAGATGCCTCTGTATTAAGAAATAAAAAACCGCACATTTCTGGAAGCCAGTTGTGTTATTTTGTGCATATAAAGTACAAAGGTACAAAACCATTTGCTTGTTGAGAGTTACTTCTAAGTTATGTAATTGGAATGGGGATGTATGAAACAATTTGACATGGGAAAAGTAAAGTAAACCAATGGATGGATGGGTGGATGTA
The DNA here is from genome assembly GCF_964194415.1 of Vipera berus. NCBI lineage: Eukaryota > Metazoa > Chordata > Lepidosauria > Squamata > Viperidae > Vipera > Vipera berus. The sequence continues at coordinate 34,454,934 of NC_138205.1, read as the reverse complement.
AAAGATAGATAGATGATAGATGATAGATGATAGATAGATAGATAGATAGATAGATAGATAGATAGATAGATAGATAGATAGATACAGACAGACAGACAGACAGACAGACAGACAGAGCTAGCAATAGCTATAGATAGATGATGTCAAAGTAACTTTAGATTTATAACCCCTGTCCTGTCTAAAGGGAGCTTTGCTTGCAAAGACAAAAGGTTCACACCAGTTTTTGCTGCTGTCAGGAAAGAGAGTTGCCATTACAACTGAGAGTGGGAGGCAGAAGTTGAGGTCTCTGCACATTTTTAGGCCTGTAAGTGTGTCAAAATGAGAGATCCATTGTTACTTCTTCCCCAATCTTTTTTCCAGTTATGCCTTTTTGAGGTGCTCAGTTGCTGAATTGACAAGAACTGGCATTGAGAAAAGGAAGAAGTGCTGGAATGGTCTGGTTTCTTTCCTCAGACACCCTGGCTATCCCAAAACATCATATTTAGCCTAAGGGTTTTTTATGATATTTTTGCAGGGGAAAACTTCTTTATCTGAGCCCTTGGCTAAATCCAACTTTACCTTTGATCTACACCAAATGTTTCTAGAAATACAGATGAATATCATGGATCTCCACTTGGATATTAGCTTCTTCTGGCCAGGCTTTCTAAAACAACTAAGAAAGATGCTTTTTGCAATATTAGGCTATTTTTTTTTTATTTGGACTACCATTGGAAGATTGGATACCAAACATCTTTTTTCGTCTACAGAATTACTTTTAGACCACCACAGACGGTAAACTAATTTTTACCAGGATAAAATCTACTCTTTTGTATAGTTTAGTTTAAGTGACAAGATTGGGGGATAGTTGCCCCCCCCCCAAAAAAAGAAGAAGAAGCAAGATTTAACATTGGGAATTTGTATTTCTTCCTCCATTTATTATCTGTAGTTCGGTTTACCAAGTCAATATTTATTTCAGATATTTTTCTTTAAGACTTTCTTTGACTAAACCATACTGAATAGATCATGGTTGTGAACAAATATGCATAGAATAACTGTGCAGTTACTTAGCAACCTTACAAAATTTTATCTGGAAATAAATCCTAAAAAAACTCCTTGACATTTTCTTCTGAGTAGCATATATAGGATTGCTTTGGAAGGAATAAACTCAAAGCAAGCTACGGGCAAGGAATCAACCCTCCTCTGCAAAATTAATGGTTACGCACTTGTGGTGGTGTTAGTGAAGTAGCTTAGGATGTGCCAAGTAGGTCACAAATGTACTATTAAAAACTCAGGCGAGTGATCCAGGAGATATAATGGAAAAGAACAAATTGAAAAAGGAGGGGTCTGTTTAAAGAAAGGGAAAGAGGCAAGGGGCAAATGTTGGGAGGGGAAATGCATAGCAGTATAGAACGTTTACTTTAAAATAAATGTGTTTGCGATGGGAGGGGGGGAAATTACTCGAAACAGAAATCTAAGAATCCCCTCTGTTCTCAGCCGCATTACCTGCAATTCAACGTTGCTGTTATTACCATAATTAATGCAATACTCTACAGTACTTGAAGCCGCCCTCGCGGATATTTAGTCCTGAAAGCCACTAATTTGAAAAAAAGCAGCGGGTCTCTGGACTAACTCATCCTCAAGCATCCAAACGCGATTTTTGAGACTTTTTGTCCTTACACTTTTTTATGCGCACAGACATGCCCAGTTCTCAATTTTTAAATGGTACAACAGTTACCCAGATCACTTATTTTCGTTGAGGAAAAACAGAGCCTTAATGTCAGCTTTCCCGGGCACCAAAGCGCGGCTTCTTCCCGTTTACAGTAGAAGACGCAAGGCAGACTTGCGTTTCTTAACAATTCGCATTTGTTGTTGTTTTTCGGCAGGCAAAAGTGAGACAATATCTTCGTGCAGAAAAAAGAGGAATTAGGTAAATCCTCATGCCCGAATTAGACTCATCCCCTACAGGAAGTCTGGTAGATATTTTTTTTCTAAGCATAAAATGGGCGGACACAATCCTGTGCTCTTGATCTTTCGTGACAGGGACGGAACTCTTCAGATAAAATATTAGCTGGGCCGCTCGTTCTCAATTTAAAATCTGCCTGAGAACAGAGCTATAATTTCACCGCGGTACGTTCAGGTGTAAAAGGACATTTATTTGGCAGTTGACCTTCACGTGTGACGGTAAGAGAAAAGGACGTCGCCAAGTAATGAACCCAGAATTAGTGGGAGGTGAACAGAGAGAGAACTATCTTTAAAATGGGGAGAAGGTTTCGTTTGTGAAAGGAGAGATCGTTTTAAAATATTTTCGTTTGGGGAAACATTCCTTGGCTCCAGTAACCTCGTTTCCCGTTCTGAATGCTAATATTATTAATCTGTAATAAAAACGTCCGCTAACCACCCACCCACAGTCCCCGGCTCGGCATCCCCGTATGTCACACAACCTCAAGAATATAAATCATGGCCGGGAGCCCCCGCCCCCCCCTCTCCCTCCCGGCACCTCCTTCTCGGATCTGCGGCCTCTGGCAACAATCTGAGCTTCATTCTGGGCGCTCCATGTTGTTACTAAAAGCGCCGGCCCGTTTGAACTGCCACCGAGTTGGCACCAGTCCACGGATACCAGATCCTTGTGAGTTCTCCATTTCTGGCTTCCAGCAGAAATTATTTGTTCTATAAATAAAATTATTGGCTATTTTTAAGTGCTTCTAGACTCTTAAAAATCCAACAGGTTACACAGCTGAATTACTGCAATGCTAATACCAATTCTGTGCTACTAGAAGATCTCGTCATGTGCTAAAGCAATTCAATGAAGATGAAGATTTAAAAACTACTGTACTGTTAACTGCAGTTCATTTCTTTGACAAGTTGGTGCCCACTAGAAATGTGGAATATACCTACCCCATTCCTGGATCTCTTGAATATGGCTGATATCTTGAAGCGGGCGTGTAGGAAAGTTAATCCACACATTTGTCTATGGAGGTTCTCAATCATCCTGCTCATGGTTGTCTCAAAGGTGCTTTTTCCAAAAGGCAATTGGACTGTCTTAGTTTTCTCCTTTGAAAATGTTCCTCTTCTCCTTCAAGAAGCTTATTCAGTTCTAGCACCTTTGAGATATCCTCATGTTCAACTGCAGAACCACCCAACCAATTATTGCTTTCTCTTGTGACTAAACCTGAAATACAGGGTTTCACCTCAATCAGACAGCTTCAGGGTGGTTCAGTGGCTGTGGACTGGGCCCTTTACAAAGTAAATTGGGGAAATGTTCTTTAAAAAAAACAACTTTAAATCACAGCTGCTGGATTTTGACCATTGAGGATAAGGCAGCATAGAATTATATTGATCTCCTACCTATACCCTTTTAATATACCATACACAACACCCATTGTCCCAGCCTCTGAGAGTGATCATTGTTTGTTGGTAGTCAGGACTGTTATAAACCAACCAGCTGGGGAGGGGGCAGGGAGAGGCATCAGTCTGGGAAGGTTGGACAGGCATGCTGGCTGCTGGAACTTTTTGGAGTTGCAATAGAATACATTTGAGTTGGAACTATTTTAAGGTACTAATCTAAGACATTAATCTCTGGACAGTGAGAAAAAGTAATCTTTTGCCTGATACACCAAAGCCTTGTAGCTCCTTGTATTGCTATCTTATTCACTGCAGAAGAGTTGCTATTCAGAATCCAACTATTAAAGACCAATTAAGTAATTGATTAGGAAATGCAGTAAAAAATAACTGGTGCTCCCTCATTCAATATTGCAATGGTTCTTCACATCTGTGCAGGGATGAGAAATATGTGGTCTTTCAGAACTTGGATTCCAATTCCCCCCAGACACAAACAACCTAGCCAGTGATAAGGCCTGCTGGAAGTTATAATTCTCCAATATCTAGAATGCTACAAATTCTTTGTCTCTTATTTAGGAGTGGCCCTGGTCTTCTTTTCTTCAACATAATTTATTCTCAATGGTATGTGAGTGGGTCAGCTTATTGTTTTATTTATTAGTGCAATTAGTGTAGCAATTGCTGTAATGTTATTTATTTGTTGTTTTATATCCTAGCTTTTTCTGTGGATATGAAACCAACATCTATGGAAGTTATGTATACTTTGTTTCATTTGTTGGAAGTAGATTGTGTCTCAGTTAATTATAAATATATGGCTTATAGTTATAACTAATCTTATCGTTACTCCTAGTTGGAAACAAAACATGAAAATCAGACTTTAATAGTTACTGACTTCAGTTCAAGGAATTCATCCTAAATTTTACTTTCAATCCCATCTATCCATCAACCCTGTATGGAAAAATTATATATGCCTATGCTTCTCATTTTTAAACATTTTATTACTGAAACATTAGTAATACTCAAAAGTAGTTTTTAGGAATGAGGGGCAACCTTCCTCACTATGGTATCTTCCATGTTGGACTCTTCCTTGTAGGAGGTCAGATTGTGAAAGATGATTATGAAAGAAATAATTATGAAATATATCCACATACAAAAATATTTTGGATCTTGCTTGAAGAACCTCTCCATTATCTAATGATAATGTTAGAATGACTCCAAATTTAAAAAGGTTTATGAATAGATAGAGGTCTATGATTGAAAGATATCTATATCAGATATGTATCCATGAAATCTGACCCTTTTTTAACTTCTTTGATCTAAGATAGACACAAATTCTACCTAGAAGCCAATCTCAACCAATTGTTTTCCTTGTTTTCCTTGATGGATTGTAACTCTTTCTTACTCATGAACTTTTGTTTTAGAAGCTTAATAACTCATTGGATTAATGGTCAAATTAACAAAAGTAGTTCTGAATTACTTCCAAAATATTACACATAAACAAACAACAGCTTAAAAGGGAAAAGGGATGGAGAGGGAGAAATTCTCAGAATTCAAATCTGCTTCATATCTCACCCCCATTCCTGGAAAGATCTAAGTGAATACCAGCTAGCAACCTTGTCAACATTTTCAAAGCAGAACTCAGAGGAAAAAATAATCATATTGCCAAAGTATATATCTTTGGGTTTCTAACCTCATCCAACTTTCAAGGGGACTTATTTCCAAAGGTTTTTATGACACTCCTCTTCTCAGGCACAGCTACAATACATTTGATAAAATTCAACATAAAGTGAAGAGTTGTCCTTTCTTAATGTGCGCTAGACTTTAAGATATAAGATATTACCAATTTCATATGACAAGGCTAATATTGTGCAGAATCCTAACTTTTCTATTGGTGGCACTTCCCTTCTTCAACTCTTGGAATCCTTTACTTAAAGTATTATTAAACTTTGATTCCCAAGCAGAATTTCCTTTATGGTTCCCACCCAGCCTCTGGCCTACCACATTACAGCCTATTCAGCCTTGCTATTGGGCTTGTAGACATTTCAAAATATGGGGGAGGGGGGAGAGAAAGGACTTATAGTATCAAACAATACTTTATAAAAGTTGAGATGACACACGTAAGTGCACAAAATCAATATGTATGGACTGTGTAGAAATCAATATATAGAAAAAAGTTTAAATATACCACTAAAATGTTTGTCAGCCACTTTGGCTGCTCTGAAATAGGATGCAGCAGCCTTTGGGAAAAGAAATGAGGGAGGAAGAGGTAAATGTCAGAGGGGATGTCTCATTTTGCAGTGGACCATGCGGGTTGCCTTGTCAACAAAGCCAGGAAAAAGGGGAGATCCGGTGTGGAAATGAGGCCTATTCCTGTATCCCAGAGTAGTGCTCCATTTTTTTCCCCAGATTTCCCCTCATCACTCCACTCTGGATGCGATTTTGTCCTGGTTGGAATGAAACATCTCAGCCTTTAGAGTGCTTCCTACTTCTGAAATTTCAGGGAAAAGATTCATCTCAACACCACTCAGAATCTCTCAAGATTGAGAAAAGGCCTACAACAAAAGCATATATTGGAAGAAAACATTTACCCTTGAGCATTTTGTGATCCATCTAAACTTGCTTTCCCTTAAACTTTCTATCAGGTCAGTGAAAAATCTGCTCATCTGACCAACATTGCAATACAGCCTGCTTATGAAAACCAAGAATATTCTTTTGAATTGAATGTTATTTACTTCCAAGTAAAATATTGAGAATGTCACCTGACAAATCTTTCTAGTAAGGCTTTAAATGAGGTTAGAAGGTGAAGTTCACATACTTGGGATCTAAAATGTCAGTTAAGTTTGCAGAGCAATCCACAGCATTTGTGCAAGGAAGTAAGATTGCTAAACATTGAGTTTAACAGTCACCCCCAGCTGTGTTGGACTATAATTCCTATCCCATCATGTCTATCTGTCTGCCTGCCTGCCTGCTTACCTATCATCTATCTATCTCTCTGTCTATCTATCTATCTATCTATCCATCTATCCATCTATCCATCTATCCATCTATCCATCTATCCATCTATCTACTTACCTACCTATCCATTTTCTGTGTTTGATACTCTACCCAGCTCTGAACATACTGATCTCTCTATCTATGTGAAAAAAATTTTACATACCAACTTGGCTGGTATCTTCAGTCACAGGAAATAATGCAGTACTAGCTGAAGATTATAGGAGCTGTAATCAAAGGTTTCTGGAGGACTGTGGGGTGGCCAAGCTGGTATGTAAGAACTTTCACTGAGACAGACCAGTATGTTCAGAGCTGATAACTCAGTTAGTATCAAACACAGGAAAATAGATAGATAGATAGATAGATAGATAGATAGATAGATAGATAGATAGATAGATAGATAGATAGATAGATAGATAGATAGATAGATAGATAGATAGATAGATAGATAGATAGATAGATAGATAGATAGATAGATAGATAGGCAGGCAGGCAGGCAGGCAGGCAGGCAGGCAGAGCCATACATCACATGAGAGTGATTCACCTGAGAATTGCTGAGGAGGATAAAAGCCAAAATGATTTACTTTTAAACTTTGTTTTGTTAATCACATACTCAAAATGTACCTCTTTACTGATTTGCATGCAAAAATGCAAGGCAATAGACATCACTATTTATAACACAGTATATATACATTGTGTAGCTTAGAATGGAAAGAGCTGTCTAAAATTCAGTAGACAGAATCTCAGCAAAAGAATGTGTAACTCTGTCAGAATGGAAATGGAATTAGTCTCAAAAATATTTTTTTAAAAAACACAAGTTTGAATTTGAAATCCACTTACTTCTTCTTGGGAAAGAAGTTGATGATTTGACCCCACAGGATGGAATTATGCCTAGAGAATGAAAGAGGATAGGCCTTTCAGACAGGCAAGCATTTTACTTCCCAAGTTTGATTATTCTTAAATTGTGAGTTGACAAAGTAGGCAAAGAGTTAAGTCAATAATATTCCCGAAAAATGTGATAAACCTCAAGAACGTTTATATTCTTTTCCTACCCTTAACATCACCACTGTATAGACTTTTATTTTTAATGAGTTTAATAGATTTCCAGATAAAGGAAGGACATAAACTCCTTGGAAAAATAAATGAGTATGTAGTAGCAAATGCAATAAATATCTGTTTTATGCTGCTACCCATTCAGTGTCCCTGGTCCGGGAACTGCTCAGAAACAGCATCAAAGATGTTATGGCTTCTCTATTTCATACAATGACTGAATGTGGGATTGACTGACTGACTAACTGAAAGGATGGCATAGAATGAGGTAGAGGTAGGGAAAATACAGAGAAGCACCCTTATGTCCTGTACTTATAACTTACTGGCGTTCAGCTCTTTACTGCTTCATTTTTTATTCTTCCACTTGGTTTTCTCCAGAGCAACTCCATTAAATCTAGAAAACCATGTCAGTCTAAGTTTAAGGTTCCTCCAAGTCATTTATACAGGTTTTTTTAATGCAGTTTTTTTTATCCCAATTGTGCACCACACATTTCTACCTCCATTCCCTTAAGGAGAAATAAATTGCCCTGAGGTCAATGAAACTTAATTCCAAGCTGTTGTTTTTTGGGCTGGGATGTGTTTATGCATCTATCTAGGTTTCACATTAACCAACAGTTTTCTGGCCCATTTTTTTTCTTGCTTTACGGGAAAATTCTTCAAGGCTGTTTGATCTGGGCATTCATCAGCATACCTAAGGCTAATTAGAATCTAGGCATCCATAATAAACTGGAAAAGTGCCGAAACTAAGAGTTAATTTTTAATTGCAAAGATGAAGCATTGCAAAATGGCCAATGTTTAACAGACTCTCATTGTGAGACATGATTTAGGAGTTTAGGGTTAAGTCATCCTTTCAAATATGCTTCCACTCAGCCTTCCTATTTTAAAGCCTTAGCCATTGGTATGCAATAGAAACTAGACAAACTTACAAAGGAGGAAATAAATGCAGATTGCAATTGTATATTTAATGCTTAAAATATAAATCTTCTCCCCCACCTTTGCCTGGAATAGTACATTATAACTTTTCACATTTCTTTTTTTTCTTCTGAAGAGAAGCACTTATCCAGATTCAAAATCTGATCTTTGATGTTGCATATATTAAGATATAATCCAACTCTAGAGATCTTTAGCATTGCAAGTGAAGCTGTGCTGAAGTCATTTTGACTTGTGGCCCTTTGAGAAGTTGCCAGCTAAACAATTCCAATTAAGATTTTAAAAAATGATTAGAAAAAACTCCCCCAATCATGCCCCCCCAAATTTGTCTTCAAACTGGAGAAAAACAATACATGAATTAAAGAAGCAGCTGCTCCATTAATATCAATTTCTATCAATGAAAACTTTGGTTCTTCATCAAGTTGATGATTTATGATTAAATCGATTAAATTACAGAGAGTTAAGGGTTTCGTGGTTTCCTCTTGGATTTCATCTGTCATCACATCATGGAAGATTTTGAAAGAAGAGATACATTGAACAAGTTGGGTTGCCATTCTCTGGCTTTGCCAGTGGAAATATTAAACACCAGGGTAGTTTGAAGGTTTGATGGTTTGTTTTATTTTTAAGTAATAAGGGATATGTTTATAGATAATATAGCATCTCAAGATCCTCATTCTTATAAATGCTATTCTCAGCCCAGAATACAAATGTATTGTCAGCCTTGATGGCTTGATCCATTTAACAATTCTGACTTTTCCTTTTGATTTGATCCCTCAGCTGTAATTATTCATTTAATTAGCTCATTTTTTAAAATGAAACACTGGTTTTCAGGACAGTCTAACTTGGCAAAAGGAAAACTTTTTTGTTCCCAAATGTAGAAAACATCATCTTCAAGATGCAATTGGAAGAAAGAAAGAGGGAAAAAGAAGAAACCCTCATGGCAAGTGGAACATAAGAGTTTTCTATACTTGATACAAGAGCGTTGCGATATTTCAAAAATATAGGATTATCCAGTTGTAAAGAAAATTATATGGATTTAAGTTGTCAGTCAATTTATTATAGTCCTTAGCAATTTCCAACAATTCCGGCTCTCAGCTGGTTGATCTGGAGCAAAATCTTGTTCCCTTGTAATTTTATAAGTAACTTTCCTGCTAGAAAATCTTACACAAATCCATGAGACTGACTTCTCATAGGCAAAGGAATGGAGTATCAATGCCTCCCTTAAAGGTTGATCCCAGGTAAGTCTGTATTAAAAAAAGACAGGCTAACATTCCCAAATTAATTCCTACAAATCATAAGGTATAAAGAAAGGAGCAAACACTGTGCTAATAAATTGTTCCCACATCTAAAAGCCTAAATGGATCACTTATGTATTGGTCACCAAGCCAGCTTGGTCTTCTATTCTTGTCCCTTCTTGGCTTTACAAATCAGGAATATATTTATTTGTTAACCACAAATAGCAAACACAAAAAAAGAGTAATGTGGTGGGAGAGGAGGAAGAGATTCGGATTCGATCTTCTAGGAAACAGACTAGCCGCGACATAACCACCTCAAACAAACACATCTTTCTCATCGCCATAAATCACGTCCTTCTGTTTAACAAGCGGACTTTCCCCTCCCAGAAAGAAGCGTTTGTACTTTTTCCCTTTCAAACACCCTAGAGGCGTTAAACCTTTAACAAATGTGGTCCGAAAGGGATGGGTGGGGTGGGGGCATCCACTTTCGAAAAAGCAACCTGCCTCCCACGTATTTTATTTCTACTGGAAGCCCCTATTCAAACGTTATTAGGCGATCATTAATATTACTTATTTAATATATGACCGGTGCCAGTTTGTTCAGATCAAAAGACCGGATTAGGGCTGTGTTTTGTTTTGTTTTTCTGGCGGAGACGGGGGGGGGGGGGGAAAGGTTTGTAGAATTCAGATCGACCAATCGACATCTTCCCAAGCTTTTGTCAGAGCTATTAATTAAATCTCCGCGGCCCGAGCATCTGCCAGGCTCAGACGAAGCTGTTTCGGATTGAAGCTTTCTTATTAAATTCGGTTTTTCTTTTAATTTTTATTAAACCTTCTTACCTGTAAAAATGCTCAACGTAACGATTTCCGTGGAGAGGGGAAAGCGGCCCAAAGCTTCAGAAGGATTCAAGGAAAGCAAAGCGGGAAGAAAGAGCGAGGCTGCGCGAATAGAGCTCCGTAGATGTTGCGGCTAAACTCCTACAGCGGAGCTTGTGGCTTGGGGAGTTTTGATTCCTACCGCACGGATGCGCTTTCCCCCCCCCCCCAAGTTGGGGTGAGGGGTTCCTTTTTACATTCCAATATTTTTTTTAAAAAATGCAATAATTTCCGAAATGCCAAGGGAAGCCCAGTTTTTATCAGTACTGGGATGAAGACACACGCAGGACTTTAAAAAAAATCTTCCCACTTCCACCGGAGAAAGGGGCAAAGGCCTATCGCTCTAGGCAGTGCTGGTTCTCTGTATAAAGACTTTAAAACAAGAAAGGGATCCTACAGAATGACCAGAGGTGCCAGAGAGAAAAGAACCAAATGGGTTATGGTTTAAGAGACCAGCAGGAACTGGCTAGTTCTCAACGTCAAGATACGAAATTAATTCCATATGTCTTTCTTTCTTTCTCTTTCTTTCTTTCTTTCTTTCTTTCTTTCTTTCTTTCTTTCTTTCTTTCTTTCTTTCTTTCTTTCTTTCTTTCTCTTTCTTTCTTTCTTTCTCTTTCTTTCTTTCTCTTTCTTTCTTTCTTTCTTTCTTTCTTTCTTTCTTTCTCTTTTTCTTTCTTTTGTCGTGTTTATGATTTGTTTAAATTGATGTTAATGAAAAGCGAAGAATAATCCAGCTTTCATTTTTGTAACTAACAGTAACAATGACAACAAAAACAGTTAGAAGGAAACACATTTAGAAAAAAAATGCAGCATGCTCTCATTTTAGACAACCGATCTTGCTAGTTTATGTTTCATCAAGGAAAGGTAGGGTGATGAGCAAAAGATTCCCCTGAAGAAGGAAAGCCTCATGCCACGACATTTTAATGTGGTCTCGTTAGCAAACTAGCTATTGATCTGCTGAAGCATGCATACCTACACCATGTCGTTTTCTCTGTTTTTATAGTCTGTGAACAGTGCAGAGGCTTCCTTCTTTTTTAAATTCTATCCATTTATCCAACACCCACTATGATGATTTTCATAGCTTCCTTTTCAGAATCAGTTTTTCCATTCTCTGGGGTGCACAAGATATTATTGTATGGAATCAATTAATACTTCTTCCTCCACTGGCCTTCCTTTTGTGATATTTATCACCATTTCTATCTTTTATTTCAGCTAAGAAATGAATATCCCTTCCTTCCTTCCTTCCTTCCTTCCTTTCTTCCTTTCCTTCCTTCCTTCCTTCCTTCCTTCTTTCCTTCCTTCCTTCCTTTCCTTCCTTCCTTCCTTCCTTTCCTTCTTTCCTTCCTTCCTTCCTTCCTTCCTTCCTTCCTTCCTTCCTTCCTTCCTTCCTTCTTTTGATTAACTTTGAAATCAATCTGGAATTAGGGTTCAAATGGGCTTGCTTCAGATGTTCATCTTTGGGTGGTAATACACCAGAGACAAAGGAAGAGATTCATGTGCAGTCTGAGATCTGAAGGCCAACCTCCCATCTTCAACCTCTGCTCTCGGCAGCTGCCTGCAGCTGGCGCTGACTCCCCAACAGCTCAGAGGTGGTGGTCTCCTAACAAAGAGCTCTGCTGGTTTTGTAGAGCTGGGGTTCCCCTCCCTGTAGTGCCCCCAAATTTGGAACCCACCCCAAGTTAATCTGGTTCAAGTCCTTTTGATTAGTGAAGGGCTCATTTGTTACTCTCTTTTTTTCCCCACCTCTCTCAAATGCAAACAGTAGACCTCACTGTTCCTAAGAAAATGAATCACTCTTAAATCAGGACAGGAGAGCAATGTAAACCTACTTTTTTAAAAAAAAAGTTTCTGTGTTTAAAAAGCATTGTTCTCAAAGGCTGCTTCACTGAAAGAAATCCTGTCTTTTAATATATGCTTTACTTTCTTGTACATGTATTTTGGATTGTCTGCTCAATGCTCAATGTTGGATAACACATCATGTTTTAATATTCATACTGGGTACATTATTATTTAGTTTTCCTAAATACAAACGTTCCAGGATTAAAGCAAATGGACCACAGATTTCAACACTTACTTGTCTGCTTCTGTTACTAATCCAGCAATGCCTTTCATTCATTCCTTCTCTCCTTATTCTTTCATAAATGCCATTCAAGTGGGCTTATTGCAAAGCAAGGGTACTTTTATCCTCAGGATTCCATTAAGGAATACTTACTTCTGCAACTATTAACAAATTCATTATTCCCCTAAAAACATTCAATCAGTCAAGACTTTGTGAATATATGATCCCAAAGCAAAGCACCCCAGGGTGTTTTAATGTTGGTAGGGAGGACTCATTGAAGCAACCTCCTGCACAAAGTTTGTAGAACTGAATGGGAATTATTCAACTTGATGAAGCTTGCCTACAAGAACTCCCGCTGAATTGTATACAAGATACTCTGGGTCATGGCCTTACATCTGGAACTTGGTAACTCATTCTAAGATATACTAACTTCAGTTCTTCTGGTTTAAAAAGGCTTACTCTAATATAAAAATAAGTTTATCACTTTATATGAAGCAGAGCAATTTTGCTTTTCTCTGTTAATATCCCTTTGGCTTCATCAGCACTTTCTCAACCAGTTGCAGCATTAAATTAACCTACCTGTGAGTAAGTCTTACTAAAGTTAATGGACTTATTTCTAAGAAGGCTCACAGAATTTAATATCTGACTTGGAAATGCATCTTTAACTATCTTCTTTTGTGCTTTGCTTTTGTGCAAAGAACCTCTCATGGAATCCTATCCAAAGAATAAAAGAATGGTTCCCTGGGCTTTTATACCAATGCTACATTTATTATAGGGCAGAAATAGGGCTAATTTACAGGGTGAAGTACATAGATCTCAGGTAATCAAATTGCTACTTGGACTACTTAGTCACTGCAGCATTAACTAATCTTTACTCAGTTGTAATGTCCATTAATATGAAATCTTCCCCATTGTCATTGGACTAAATTGTCAGACCATGATTTCCTGAATAGAGTAAGTTTGAATCCCTTTTTATTTTCTGATTGGAGATGTAGGTCTCATAGTTACTTAGAAGTAAGCTATCTGAAAGTCAGAAGATTGATTTGGAAATTTTTGCACATATCTAAGGAGAAATATACACATGCATCAAATACTGAAGTCCCAACCTTATTTTACTGTATTATTTTGGATTACTCTTTGTTTGTTTGGTCTCTAAGAAAAATGCCTTTCTTACCAAGTTTCTTAGTTTGCCTACAAAACTGTTTGTGGGCACACAAAGAGTGAGAACTGGGTAGAAATATAGTTGTCAGGTATGAACTATGTCTGCTCTCACCACTTTATTCTGGCTTGTGGTTGTGTTTGAGTTGGGTTTAGTGAGGCTCTGAAGCACAGAGGTTCATCTTAAGCCAGGGTCTAGATGTCCAGATGCTAATGGTATGCATTCTAGTATGTTGGAAAAGATTACTTTAAGGTGTACTGTAATCCAGAAATATTTGATGGATCAACCTTGTCAAGATACTTGGACCTTAAAATATATTTGTACACTTTGGAAACAAGGGGGATAAACTGAGGCACATATTGCTAGAATCTCTGGCAAATTATCTCAAAGGAATCATTTCCTATGGATTTGTAAAGTGGCTTATGTCCTTTGTAACTTAAAACAGTTGTTATTGCTGCAACTCCCTTACTCAGGTTCTTCTTCCTTTTAGGCAGTGAGTTTCAGACATTTTCCTACTGTTCCCCATAGGTTATCAGGCAGTCAGGCAAATTGTTGTTGGATTACCTACCCTTGACTTTATTTTAATATAAAACTCAAGAGTCCTTAACATAATAGAGAACCACAAATTGAAACAAAAGAAAAACACTTGCTGTGTTTTGAGAAGCTTATGTTTCTAATATTCTGTTTTTGTCCCAATGCTTCTCCAAGTGCAATAGGTGGCATATGTGATTCTCAGCACAGAACCTATTTTATTCTCAGAATAGGGCTGTAGAACAAAGGCTGACCCAAGGTTATCTAGATCAGTGGTTCTCAACCTCAGCAGTTTTTAGTTATGTGAACTTCAGCTCCTAGAATTCCTCCCCCCCTCCCCCCCAGCATGTTGGCTGGGGAATTCTGAGGGTTGAAGTTCACACAGCTTAAGGTTGAGAAACACAGACCAAGTAGGAATCTTACCTCCTGTTGCAGACTTGTCCTAGCTCTCTTATAAGTTCTAAGATCAAATTCTTTGATCTAGGTAAGAAAAAGATGGTTTAGGAGGAGTGCAGGAATATTTATTTACACTGCTTCTTGTTTCTAGTTTATCAAAATATGCTTATATTGTTAATTCAGTTGCTTAGGAGAAGAAGGTATACTATCCTTGTTCTTTGAAACAATAAACAAATATTGATTATAAATAAAACTGGGGAAGAATTACAACACAATTACCTTTGTTTCAATACGATGACTAAATGTAAGGCTGAGATTTCAAAATCACTTATAATATAATCCTATATAAATATTTATAAATAATCCTACTTGTCTCATTGGAGCATGAGTCTGTAAAGCATTGTAATCTTAGCTGTTGAAAAAATGCTTTGGATATTAAAGGAGGTTTGCTTCAAAATTAAATGGATATAGAATTAATCCAAGAAGTCCCATATGAATAAAAAATGGTTGCAAAGAAAACATTGTTTTTCTCTTTCAGTAGTTTGCTCTGCCAATTTAGTTTCAATTTGGTTGCTATTTCAGACCACAGTTAAGAGGAAAATTACCTTGCACAGGTAACCCTGTTCAAATGAATGTTGCAGGTTTTCCAAGAATAGCAAGAGGGGGAAGCTGAACGGGCTTCCATAAGAACAATTCATGGGGGAAAGCCCCTACACTGAAAGATTATTTTCAATAATGTTTAATTGTTAAATATGAATTCTAAAGTGCTGTTGATAGAAAAAGAAATTGGGACTGAACTCTGAATCTTAACAACCAATGTGGATGTCTCCTTATATGCATCAATGGAAGAAGTAATCAATAAACTAGGAAGCATGTGAAATAGTATATATCTCATTTCTGTGTTGAACTTCTATAACAGTAGTGCTAATTTAGCAGGATATTGGAGATCAACCAAGCTAATAAAAAGTATGCACCTATAACACAGAGGAAGATGTTAACGATTTTACAGATTTTGTTACAGTTTGCAGAAAAGTACTTCAGCAGCAAAGTTATTGTAGTGTCCAATCAATAAATAAACCAATAATTAACACAAATAGGGGGATGTGTTATGATTTAATGAAGCAGGATAGCCAGCAAATACAAAGATATAAGTTAGTCTTTTATGGGGAAGGAGAGGGATGGAAAGGAGGCAATGTCAATTCCCCCAGGAAAATGATATCAGAAGGAAAAACTGATACAAAGGAATGAGGGTGGGAAATAGATTTATAATTGTGGGGGGTTGTGTTGGGAAGAACAGAAAATGGGAAGGACTAGCCTCTCTGCACCCCTACCATAGCTGCTTGTATTATTCATCTTACTGCCTCATTTTGTCATAGGCACCATGCATTTTCAGCACCTTCTGCAGCTTTTCAGAATTTGTCTAGCTTCCATCTCAGAAACATTTCAGCCACAATCTAGCAGAGATTTCCCCCCCCCCCCCACAAACCCAGAAAATAAAGGGACCAATATGAGTTTTCCCTTGGAAGTCAAGAGTAAAAACTCCATGAAGTATTTTCCAAAGTTGCCCAGGCTTGATGAGGTTGGGTTTCTATTTGCTGCAAGAACTTTGGAAAGGATAAAAAACGTTTCAACCCTCATTCCCACCACCCCAATTTTTCTAGAGCCGATTCACACCTCTCCTTTTTCATAATGGAAGTCAAATGCCTCCAAATCCTGAGAAGAACTGGATTTGATTCCTGTATTATGCAAGAATTCCTGCGGAATTAGAAAGGGAAATTAATCAAGCCACATTACTTTGTAGAAAACTTGTGCTTTTAAAATACACCTTACATACAAGATTGGTCCGTACTGGAGTAAGTCTCACTGACTTTGTGAATTCCACAAAGTCACTTCTAAGTAGACCATGCATAGGATCGCACCGTAAATAGCTTTTCTTTTCTCTCTCTCTCCATCCTTTCTTTATTTTTTTTTCCTTAGTTCTCTTCCTTTTTACCTTGTTTGCATATTCACAAATCAAAATATTGCCTTGAAACAATAAGATAGGAAGGAAGGTACTTTCCTGTCATTATTCCTGGCTAATGGAAGTCACCAGGTTGACAGAATGGCCTAATCTATGGGCTTGTCCTAGCAGACAAGAGTAAAATAGCACCATTCCGGCAATAGGTGAGCAAAGCAAATCGGGGCTTTGGCAGAACCTTGTCTGGCAGCTTTCTTCTTCCTTCCAGTAAGTAGTTGCTTGGCCAACTTTCTAATTTTGACCTTGCTTGTGGTGGCAACATACTTCCCATCGAAGGACTCCGCCCAGTCTGACCTGCACCTTTCCTCCTTTGAGCTCTTTGAGGAATGGCCAGCTCCTTGAGCCAGCCAGCAAGCTGAAAGGTCGCTGGTGGGTTCTACCATTTTCTCCTCTGAGCTGGATCAGCCTCGCTCTGGGGCTGCCCTTCTGCATTTCAAAGAGGGCCATCTTCCTTTAGAGATTTTGAGCTCCTACTCTTTTTCCCTCTGCATTCACTGCCCAGAATAGTTTTCAAGGACTATATAAATTTCAAGGACTATATACTTTGTCTACCAGTGGCGCCTGGAAAAGCGCTACACAGCAGCCATCCCCTACCCCCCACCCCAGTCCCCAATTCCTTTCCACAAAGCCAAGGAAAGGAAAGCAAGGCAGGAGAGAATTCGCCGGCAACATTCAGGAGGCTTTGGGGTTTGCACGAGTCCAGTGAACCAGGCCCCTAGGAGAACTGCCTGCATTCACAGTGCACGTATGTATGCATTGGCTGTTCAGGAGGAAGTCCTAGCAAGTATAAGGAGTCTTACTCTCAGGTAAGTGAGTAGGGGTTGGTGACTTCAGTCCCATTAGCATATTGTTCAGGCTCCCGATCCTGGGAATTTCAAGGAATAGTCTCTTGAAATTCGCCCATTTATCAAACCTTTTGATCTGCGACATATCGAAGTTCTGCTTTGTCTTGATTCCTCATCCCACCCCCAACCTCCCGGCTATAGCACTTTATTATTATAGAGGTCATCCTTATTAAAGAGTCCTTTGCTGTCCGAGCAAGCATCGCTGTTCCGCAGTGCAGAAATGAACAATTCTATGGGCAAATATCCTTAAATAAAGGGAGGAAAAAATATATTCTTGTCGTTTTGTAAACTAGAGGCGAGGGAGGAGGGAAGGCCTCCGGTACAAAGTTCATGCTGGGCTTTCCATTGTTGTCTCAACGCGGGGTCTCTACCGCGGATTTGGAAAGGCACCGTCTATTGTTCTGCCGGAGCCTCGAATGAGGAATTAAACAACGCACACGCGGGCGCGCGCGCACACACACACGTACATAGAAATATACCCGACTCATTCCAGTATACTAAACCAATCTTCCCAGCCTCTTAGGTGCAAGTTTTGGTACATTTCACATACTGCCAGATGTTTGCATCCTAGCTGGTTTGCCATTGTCTTTTTCGGATAAATTGTCGCTTTGACATTAAGAGTTCTTTAAACCCTTTGTCTGATTTTTCAAGTCTGATTTTTCAAAGTGCTTAGGTACAATCTAAGGGAATCTTCCCCAGACTTTTAAGTAAATTGGAGACATTCATTGCCAAACAGGAAAACCTCGCTGGGGATTGGGCCCCTCGTCTTTCTTGCACAGATAGCAGAATTTAACCCGGGCAGCCAAACCCTTACCTATCTCCCCCTCCCATTCCCCGCTGATCCCCTCTTGTTTTTAAAAAAAAATTCTAGGAATTGGCAAAGAAAATTTCTCTCCCCAAGATTTCAAATTGCTACTTAATGTTAGGTTTCCATGATTTCTGGATTGCTCAAAATGTATACAAATCTCTTCTTAATTGGTAATCACAGTTGCTTTAATTTAAGATTCCCAGCTATACAGTTTTCACATTAGGCTTTGATATATTACAGTAAATCGTCTGAAATAATCAACTGGGGGAAAAGATGGAGAAGGAAAGAGAGGGAGAGAGAGATTCTGAAAGATCACACATCATTTTCATTTGAGAAATGATTTACTTCGGACAGTGCTATAAACAACACAACTCTCTCCCAAAGATACATACACACACAATGGGAGAAGGTTTGTTGCTGCTGACATGTTTATTGTAATAAATCAATGAGAGAGAGAAATGACAAAAAGAAAAGGTTTGAGGATATGTGTGCATGTATACTCTCTCTCTCTTTCTCTCTCACTCTCACTCTCTCTCTCTCTCTCTCTCTCTCACACACACACACACATATGCACGCTCACACAATGAATGCCTACATGGATATAAATATACACATCACCACGGGTGAAGAGAAATGGGAGAAAATGAAGATGGCTATTTGTCACATTTTACGACAATAACATTAATAACAAACAATAAATTTACATGGACATACAGACCGAGAGGCAAGGAGAGATCTCCCGCTACTTACAATAAGTCCAGCCCTCGGCGTGGCTTCTTGCTTCCTGAGAAATGTTTTATTGCAGAGCTCTCTCTCTCTCTCTCTCTCTCTCTCTCTCTCTCTCTCTCTCTCTCTCTTTCTCTCTCTCTCACTTTCACTCTCACTCACATCCTCACTCTTTCTTTCCCCCCACCTCTGGAATACGCTTTTGTGTATGTGTGTGTGTGTGTGTGTGTGTGTGTACAAGAAAGAGAGAGAGAGAGGGAGGGGGTAGGTTTTTTTTTTAAAAGGACAGTTGAATTTCACGTCAGACACAAGGAGTCCATGTCTGCGATTTTCCTGACGAATACATATCTATTCTGCAACCTCTGCATTAATTATTTAATGAATCACATGACTTGGGGAGGCATGGGGGTCCTCTTTCCTTAGTTCTCCTTCTCCTTCCCTCCCCCCCCCATTTTCTAGCCACAGAAAGGGCAGTTGTGACCTTCTCCTGGAAAGCTGAAGTTGTTCTTTTGTCTATATACACACTTATACTCCCACCATTTCTTTCACCATATACACGAATACTTATTCATACATAGGTATGCATTTCTGTGTATACACATCAGTCCCTTTATTTTGTAGAAATATATGAAGGGGAATGTAGCATTAGCAAACCAATGGGAGGGCTTCATTAGAAAGACACGTGTTACAAATAACATATCCATAAGTTTAAGCAGATAGGGAAATCCACATTTAGACACTTTTTGCTCAATACTCTCAAGAGCTCACAAACCTTTTAAAAAAGATATTCCATTTCTTTTCTTATATCTTTTTCATCCTTCATTATTTTATTAATTTTTCATTCCTTTGTTCTCCTCATTTTCTCTTTCGAAAGGCTCCCTTATGCTGAGCGCTCTCACCTTTTCCCATTGGCCATAACACTAATACTAAATGTATTCCAGAAGGATTTAATCTATTGTCTATACAAAGTCAGTATTAAATAATAATAGCAACAATGATAATGGTAAGTACAGACTGACAGGTTTAAACCCACCCAGGAATTGTATTTATTCTAATGCATTTATTCTAATGTATTTATTCTAAATGTATTTAGTCTATAGAACAAATGATCGTCCATGTTATAGCATACCTATGTATCTGTGCAAATACCTGTAAACAATTGTATTATGCATGTAATAAGAAATACAGGAAAAGACAGTTCCCTTTTATACAGGATCAAGGTTATTATTTTTAAAAAATATTCCCTCCACTCCTCTTATTTCAGATGGTAAGACAGTAATGATATCTTTTATCCAAACAATAGGCTTTATAGCAGCCAGGGAACTAGAGGTGTAAGTAGGCAGTAAAATCAAATCAAACAAAGGTGCAGGGGTATGTGGGTGGGGGGTGGGAATAAAGCCTTTCTCTGTAAGAAAGAAAAAAAATATCTCTCTGTGTGTGTGCATATGCATGTGCATGCAAGTGCATGGATGTATCTGTAATAAAACACAAACGACACTTTGACAACTGAGTTCCATTTTCTCTTTGGTTGGTAAATGCTTTTGACAAAGGTAACTTGCAGTAATTCTCTGAAAGTGAAATGCATTTTACCCAGGACTTAATAAAACATTGAGAAAACACTTTGGTGTTAAGGTCTGTATAAAAAAAGGATCATGAAAACCACAAGATGTGCTACCATCACTGGTTCTACTGAAGGAAGCCTTATGTTGCCAGTAGAACAGGGGGAGTTCATTGCTTATTTTGAATCATAAATAGACATTGTTTTTTATTTTAGAATGCAATATTCATGTTGAAAGAATATAGAAAATAATGGTTGGATCATGAAAACCTCCCTTATAAGGGTGGCTACGATCCTAAAGTTCATTTGCATAGAAACATGTTAATCCAAGAAGGCTTTGCCATATACATAGATATCCTGATTCAATTTGGGTTAAATATTATTGTGGTTTTCACTCAATCATACCTCCAAGAAAAAGTCAGTGATGTAGCCAATTGTAATTCCTAATCCACTTTTATTAATCTATCAATTGCCACTCATCCTAAAATATTTTGATGTGGGAAATAAAATTCAAAGAGAAATCCAGTTTTAACTCTAGAAGCAAACCAATTATTATTATTATTATTTTAAAAAAACTGAAATAGGGATTTTAAAGTATTGAATTGACCTCAGAGTACAATATATAAGGAAAGAAGGAAGGAAGGAAGTTATAAGAAATGAAAAAGAACAAGAAAAAATCAAGAAAAGATTCTATAATCTTTGTACAACAAAGGAAGAAAAAATCTAACTGCTTCTCTCTCCCTCCTCCCTCCCTCTTCTTTAAAAAAAGAGCAACTTTGATTTAAAAAGACTTTCTGTCTTTTACAGTTCAAAGAAAAAGAAGAGCCTTTGCTTCACCCTGGTAGGTGTGAGAAACCGAGAGGATTTTTCTCTCTCTGAAGATAAAATGAACATTTATATAGGGGAAAAGGCAGATTGATTTACGAATTTAAACACATTGGTTTTATTGGGGATCATAAATCTGTCAAGGAGACTACTGATCAAACTGAGCATGTTCCTAAACTCCACTCTCTGGCTAGCTTCAACTGCCCACTTCTTTCTCCCTAAAAGGGACCTTTACCAGATAGAAAGAAAAAAGAAAAAAGAAAAAAGAAGAAAGAAAACAGAAAACAGAAAACAGAAAAAAAGGAAGGAAGGAAGGAAGGAAGGAAGGAAGGAAGGAAGGAAGGAAGGAAGGAAGGAAGGAAGGAAGGAAGGAAGGAAGAAAAAAAGAAAGAAAGAAAGAAAGAAAGAGAGAGAGAAAGAAAGAAAGAAAGAAAGAAAGAAAGAAAGAAAGAAAGAAAGAAAGAAAGAACATAGCATAGATAATGAAGAAAGAGAAAACACATGCTTTGGGCTTGGTTTGAAGCAAATATATGCACACAGGAAGCAGGACACACCTGCTTTCCTCTAATTTCCAACTTGAATGCACCTCTGAATGTGTTGAGCTATAACCCCATCACTCCCAAAGTAAGTGGGGGTATAATTTAGTAAAACACATGCAAAAGCGGTGTGTGTGTGTGTGTGTGTGTGTGTGTGTCTGTGTGTCTGTGTGTGTGTGTGTGAAATAAAACTACAAGGCAGAAAGGGGAGAGAGTGTCAGTGTCCTTGGCCTGACCACCAAAGATTCATGGCTCCAGACTGGTAGGCCCCAATTGCTGCATCTAGAAAGTTTTCCTTCTGGAATTGTGAGCAACGGGCAGGGAGGCTCTGACCCTTCTGGAGGATTCAAGGGCATATTTTTACACATGCGCTGGCTAGCTAGTTTTCTTGGTATGACAAAAGACAAGCATAAGATGTGCCTGGAGAAAGAAGGTAGGTGTGTGTGTGTGTGTGTGTGTGTGTGTGTGTGTGTGTGTGTGTGTGTGTTTGTATGGGTAAGAGAGAGAAAGAGAGTGAGCAGAGGAGGTATACAATGTTCTCTGTCTTTCATTGATCAGTTTTCCTACATATTCTAGCTTCCCTCAGTTGCCTTTCCCCCAGATGTCTTGGGCTATAATTCCCATCATTTGTACTTTCAAAACATCTGGAAGGTGGCCTGGGGTTTTCTTGTTTTTAATTTTTTTTTATTTCCTTACTCAACAAAATACATTTAGCAAAAAAAATTCCTTTATTAATCACTACTCATCTGGAAGTTAGCTTTCCTTGCGAATGCCAACTTGGGGATATGGAAGGAGTGGGGAGCCTTGTGGGTGATCTTTAAAGAATATTTTAGGTAGCCCAAAGCAAACAGCAGTTTTGGTCATGGTTTTGAAATGCCTAAATGGAACCATGCAGACTGTAACCCTGTAGTTCCTTTGCTTTTACGTAGGTAGCTTTAAATGGCCTTAGATCAGTTTAAAGCAATCAGTTTTGAGGTCTCAATAGGCAAAGATTAGTCTACAGCCTGGCTTGTGTTTTATGACAAATATTTCATGGATTTCCATAGTTATAGCTCTCACTTGGCCTTGCAGGTTGGAAGGGATAAGATTCCCTATTGATTTGATTTATTCAGTCTCCTTTGAAAAATATGGGTCTTTACTACTTTCCTTGCCTCCTATAGCTAGTATCAGAAACAACATAAACATGCTACATTTCATGAGTAAATATATACCTGAATTATTTCCAGAATTTTGTAAAATCTCCAAACATTACAAGCATTTCTCAATTGATATTTCACAATTTCATAAGAGAAAGAAAAGAAAAGAAAAAACAGAAAAAATGGACAAGTAAGGAAAGAAAGATAAAAGATGGCAAGACAACCATTTTAGTCTCTGGGCTATCTTCAGTAGTCAAGAAATATATTCATCAAACTCTGGACCACCAAAGCTTTTTTAGGCAGAAGGGAAAGAATGAGATTTTAAAACATTTGAGAGGTATTGGAGGTAATCTTTCTCAAAAAGAATGAGGAAGACAATGAGAGGAGGATAAAAATCTTCTCTTTACATTCTAGTTTGGTAAATCTAAGGGGGTTATGAAGGACATCTAGTCATAAAATGCTGTCCGTTGTTCTTGCAGGGAAGAAAAAAAAGTGAAAGAATCAACCCAACTGAGAAGCAAGGCTAAGTCACAGCACTGCTACTTCTACAACAATCATTGTGATTTTTGTTGTCACCTCTGATGATGACAAAGTAATATCCAGTGTACTTTGGGAGAGGGAAATTGTCTCTGTTCATAATTAAATCCAAGGAGACCAAACTAAGATAAAAGCACATTAAATTAATTTCTATCAATCAAACCAGCTTAACTTTTCCCCAATCCCCATTCATTATAGGGGAGCACTTTTCTTGGGATTCTGCCCTCAGCAGCAAAGTCTGCCCAAAAAAGAAACTTCAGACAGCCTAATTCAGCTAGAGGAAACATTAACAACGTCTACAAGAAGCAGAAGAAAATCTGGTGGTGAGAAAGGTGTTGTGAAATGGCTGTTTTCAGATTGGCCTCCAGAGTTGGAGTTTAGCCCAGCCCTACTTCTGTGTGAGCCATGCTACATGGCACAATGTCCAGTCCTGAAAAGGTCAAGGGGTTTGGAGAGGTCATCCTGTAGTTGCAATACCAGGCTAATCATTCAGAAAATGTGTCCCTTGGATGAACTCAGCACTCACTCTGCAGCTCACCAGGGTCAAATTTTAACTGCGTTTGTTTAATATAAGTGTTACCCACCTTGAAATGTAGATGGATAGATGAAAAATAGATCGATGATAGATTGATGATAGATAGATAGATAGATAGATAGATAGATAGATAGATAGATAGATAGATAGATAGGCAAAAATCTATTGCTCGTGTCTCTGCTAACAAATGTTAAAAACTTCATATAAAACATACCAGACATATGCATTTTAGCAGCAATTTACCAGCTACGCCTCTTTTTCCTCAAATTGCATTTATGTACCCGGACTATAATCTGTTTGCTAAAGCTTGAAAATGTTACTGGGCGGCAAGCCCAATGTTGTTCCCAATCCCATTCCTACCCTAATCCCGATCCTAACCCCATCCCAAATCCTGATCCTTACCCTGGTCATATCCTCTTCCTAACCCTATAAAATTTAATAAAAACTCTTACAAAAAATGACATATATTATCTTAGACCATGGAAAAAACGATTTCTAGGAAACACAAAATCTATAGTGAAACAGATAGGGAGTTTCTTAATTTAGATGCCTTCTGTCTTATCAGTTCTACCAAAATCTAAGAAAACTGCATTAAAATTAAAATAAACCTTGCACAGGAAATTAAGTTCCAGAACTCTCACATAATCAGGAAACAAATTAAAACCACTGTGTTTGTTCCTTTGTTCTTTTGGTGAAAATAAAAACTCTGTCTTCATCCAGAACTGCAAATTCTATTAAAACACTTACGGGGAAGTAAGACCACAGTGGTCATTGCTTTGGAATAAACAAGGCTACATAGAATCCAGCTTTTTCGCTTCACAGGATACAATTTGAAGAGAAGACATTTGACATTGTCCCTGCCCAATTTCATTCTTAAAACCCAAGCAATATGCAGTTTCAAAAGAGCAACCCAAAAGATATTAAAGTAATATCTATATATAGGTATATTATTTTACATATATTACCTTTTTAGCTTCACAGGATTTTTTCCCAGATGTTTAAAGCTGATGGTAATCATATTTGAAGTCAAGTCTTCCATTAAAAATAAAAAAAAAGTGTTCAAATTTTAATGTATATTTCGGAGAATATTATCTCCTGGAAGATATCTTAAAAGATTCAAGGCTCCTGGTGCTCTCTTTTTTTCCCAACAGAAGGTCTGTAGAGGTTTGCTGTTGAATAACAATAGGAAAAGGATAAGTATTTGAAGAAAAGAAAATGATTAATGATTTTTTCCGCATAATTCTCACATTTTTCTCAGCTCCTGTCTGCTTTCAATGCCTGTGAACTTTTGGAGGCTATAGAAATCCCCACCCTAAAATCTATTCACACTCTCCAGCTTTGATTTGGTTCTATAGAAGCTACATTCTTACCAGTATATGCTTTAAAGTTTTGTTTGGGATACATAGAAGGGAGAAGGACTTGTGGTAGCCCTAAACAGTCTGAAGTGAACCCTCCAGTATCACAAAAATCAAGAGAAATTAAAACAATGTGGTCTAGCTACCACCAGTCCTGGGGGGGGGCAGGGTTGGGATTGGGGTTGGTAATCAAGCTTACAAAACATTTGTTCCACTTCAATATGGCAATAATAGGAAATCAGTATGGAATACAATTATAAGCTGCTGCTTTTCTTCCTTATTTTTTTTTCAGCCTTCCTCAAGCCTGTCACTACCAGATGTGTTCTGAATATTCCCGAAATAATAAAAATCTACCAAATACTTGAAATGACATTGCCCTCAAGTATTACCGGTAATCCATAAGAAATATGGGATGGGGGAATTAATTAAATGTATTGTTATAAACAGATCTTTTTTTTTTCTGTAGGTGCAGGATGCATGCACTTCCCTCTGTGCATGCATATATAACTGTCCCAAGACATCCTGGAGGGACCATATTTACTTATAAGTTAGTCCCATTAATTTCCATAAACAAAGGATCTGTCACAGATTATTTATTTATTTTTTATTCATTCATTCATTTATTTATTCATTCATTCATTCATTCATTCAATCAGATTTAGAAACTCTCCATTTCACTCACAGACTGACTCTGGGTAATGTACAATGATTCCCAGCATTATGGCTGTTTTTTGAGTTGTTCCAAAGTAGTTCTATTAAAAAGCAATGGATTAAGTGGACGTGCACAATTTTTAGCAACCCCAAACTTCTTAGTAAAGGATTAATAGAGGGTATGATTGGCACATTCTTAATTTGATTTAGAGTAGTCTCACCCAAATCAATGAGGCCTAAGTTTGCAATTATTATCTGAGCTATCATAAAATTAAATGATTTTATATATAACTAAATTCTAATCAGGACAGGAATTTTTGCTTCAACTTTGATATGAT
Organism: Vipera berus; assembly: GCF_964194415.1. Classification (NCBI taxonomy): domain Eukaryota; kingdom Metazoa; phylum Chordata; class Lepidosauria; order Squamata; family Viperidae; genus Vipera; species Vipera berus. The sequence continues at coordinate 34,428,525 of NC_138205.1, read as the reverse complement.
ATTTATTTATTTATTATCTGTCTATCTATCTGTCATATGAAAGGTGAGCAACACAATTATAGTAGATCCAGTAAAATTAATGGGATCTAGCTTGTTAGGAGTTGTTTAAGTCTCATTGATTTCAGTTGGTCTGCTCTAAGCATGACCAAGTTTGGATCCAACCTATTACAATTAAATGTAGACAGGCGGATTGTGAATAAATCCTACTGAGATGCATGCTTTGATAACACAATAAAGCAGTAAAATAACACTCAGTTTGAATAATGGATAAAAAAATATAGCCTAAAGGAAGGTTATAGAATCGTTAACTCTCCCATGGAAATTACTTTCTCTGAGGCATTTCTCAGGGTAGAAAGCAAGCGGGATTTCTCTTGCACAAACTCCATTAAAATGAATGTGACCTTCATTTTTACAGGTCTTCTGGTAGAGAACTTCTGGATGAATTCTACCTACATGATCAAATAAATTGGGACCCACATTAATGATATAACTGTTCTGTCTCTCCCTCCCTCCCTCCCTCCCTCCCTCTGAGTCTATGTGTGTGTTTGTGTGTTTTTTTAAAGAGAATTTAAGTTTTCTTCACACTAGCTTGTATCACCACCATACACAACCAACCATATAAACACACACACTCACACACTTGTAACTTGGAAGTGGAATGCTATTTCATCCAAAACAGTATTTTCGATACTTTATATGGGAAAGAAAATGAAAATTAATACAAGAGCTATGGAGCACAAAAGAAGTCATTTGTCTTCTTGATTATCTATTTGCTTGTCAGAGTTTGAGCTATTGCAGTGGCTGGCTCCTTTGTAATATAAAAATACATAGAAAAACCTGCAAATACCAAGAAACATCTGCGCAAAAATTATGATCATAAAATTCAGTAAATACCTTAAAGAAGGTAGCTTTTCTTACAGAAAAAAGAGAAGGGAAGGGATAAATCTCATGGAGAATGTAAGTCTGCCCTCTTAATATCAGATAGAAATCTAATACTGTAGTATTTTTTAAAAAGCAAAATGTAACCACCCTGATGCATACTTACAAAATAAATCATTCTATACAGCCTGAGTTGTAGTAAAGGAAGGAATAGCCTATGGTCAAGCATTTTTCATTTGTCAGAGAAGTTTAGGCTTAAAAATTGACAGTTAAAATCTGCTAGAATCCAAAAGTGGTGGAATTTACAGTGGAGAGGGGAGGTGAACAATCACAACAAAATAATCCTGTCAATATTCTAGCTGTTAACAGATTCTGAAAAACGCACAGTCATGTTCACAATAAAATGTTTTATTTTGTGGTATACTATATACATGTTTGCATGGATATCACACAAAACAGCGAGAAGTAATTATACAAAAGCGAAAGAGGGAGGGATTTTCTCTCCCTCCATAGAGTTCTCTGGCATCACCCCATTTTGGAATGTCTTAGAGGGAAGGGAGGGGAAGAAGGGATTTGTGCCTGTGAAAAAAGGATGCAGGGAATGTACAGAGGTCATATATATCTTCTCCTTGCCCCTAACTCCCTGGGGGAATTCCCTGAAGTCCCATCTTCATGTGTACATTATTTGGTCCAAAATTGGGTATAAAGACACCAGAGGGGCACTCTTATAAATAAGGCCCCCCTCCCGTTTTAATGGCTACTGGAACGCAGATGGCCTTATAATCAACTTTATGGAGTGAAATGTACAGCACTCTTGGCTTTCCATGTTTCCCATGTTATGTAATTAACCCGAAGAAGCTGCCATTTTTAATGGGTTTATTATTTCAACACCCCCTCCCCATTTTTTCTTGCTCTTCTCATTTTGTTTTGTTTGTTCCTTTTGGGCCCTTTTCTTACTACATTCACCAGCCAATTATATCCTTAGAGGGTTCACGCTCCAGCCCCCTCCCCAATTCTAATCATCCCCTCATCCATAACTGCATTAAAACAGCTTTCAATAGTCTTAATCAGCTCTCTCTCTTTAGGATGGCTTGTATGGTAGGTGAGGATGGATGATGGGGGGGGGGCATAGGGAGCAAAAGGATGGGATTCCAAAGAGGAGATAGAAAGGAAGGAAGATGGAGAGGGAGGGAGAGAATCCAGTCCTCCTTAGGTGAAACCAAGCCTCATTTATTAAAGATGACTCTGGCTGTCGAGCTAATGGCTGGCATAAGGTCCTTCGTTTGTACGGGAGAGTAAACATGACAAATGGGCCCAAGTTTGGCTTGATTAAGGATGAAGAAGGGATCCATCTTAGCCAAATCTGGAAACCCCTACCTCCTATACAGTAGAACAGAGAAACTACCCCCAAACACAACCCGGCCAGTGAGAAACCACCCCCCCTTCTCTTTTGTTTCCTCTTCCTCGTATAAATAGTGATCCCACCCACCAACCTCCATATCCCTAATGGCCCCCATCTTTCTTCTCAGGGAACAAAAACCCATTCTATAATCACTTCTTAGCACACGCATTCATATACATCCCGCCCCAACACACACACAAACACACACACACACACACACGTGCACAGGCATGTGTGCACCCACACACCCTCAGGTCGCATTCAAGGATGGTTATAGGTTGGGGGTGGGTTTTGGGGTCGGCCCATTGGTTCGATCCTGGGGGCCTCCTGCCCCGCCTGGCACCGGCAGGTTGGCAGCAGCATTTGATCGGATCTTAGTATTGGGTAACTTGTGGTCTTTTTTCCATTTCATCCGCCGATTTTGAAACCATATCTTGATCTGGCGCTCGGACAGGCAAAGGGAGTGAGCGATTTCCACCCTTCGCCTCCGGGTGAGGTAGCGATTGTAGTGAAATTCTTTCTCCAACTCCAGCACTTGCTGCCTCGTGTAGGCTGTCCTGGAGCGCTTGGGCTCCCCTCCGGTGTAGCTGGGGTTGACTGGAAGAAGAGGCACAAAAGAAGTGGGAAGGAGGGAGGACAAAAGAACAAGGGCGGAATGGGGGAGTGTGAAGGTTACTCTTCTGCCTCTTTAAAACAAAACAAGAACGGTCTTCACTGCCCTCAGTCTCCTGCAAGTGATAGTCAAGCAGACCACAAAAACAAATCGCAAACCGCAGGTCCCCGCCCCAAATCTGCTCAAGATTTTGAATCCTTCCTTCCTTCCTTCCTTCCTTCCTTCCTTCCTTCCTTCCTTCCTTCCTTCCTTCCTTCCTTCCTTCCTTCCTTCCTTCCTTCCTCCCTTCTCTCAGAAACCTTTTATGTGGGGGGCACTCCAACATACCTAGGATGGTATTCCAGTCTCAGATCTCTATCAGCCCACCAGACACACCCCATTGCATTTAGTACAGCTTACTTTTGAATAAACCCACCCAGGATAGGATTACAGAAATACACCCATGGGTGTAGCTGGATGCAGTGAATGGAGCACAATGTTTTTAAAATGATACAGGCTTAATTGGAAGGTTTGAAGTAGAATATCTATTCAACCTTTTTTTTTGTCTACCCGGAGACCAATGCCTTTAACAAGGACTGGAACCTTCCCTCTTCCTCCGGCCTTGCATAGCCCTAAAATTTATATATCCTGCATTAAAAAAACCTTCACTTCATTCCCAGCCTTAGCTGAGATCTTCAAAGCAATTAAACAACAAAGTTTTAAAGTTAATCTACAGTAAACCCATTAACTTACTATCTGTTAGAGTGTTTGGTATCATTGCTAAGAGAATGACAGCAGACTCTCTGCCTTAAATTACGGATAGCAGGCCACTTTTAAATTTATCGGCAATCATAAGCAGAAATCAGAAAAAGAGGCCACTATTTACACATGTCGACTATCTAATAAGGAATCCCTCAAGGATAGGAATGAAATATAGAGTGCAGTTAAACCTCACCTTATTGGACTGATAAACACCATAAGTACCTTGAAATCACTCATAGTGAACAGCATTAATAAGCTCAGGGGTGGCAATTTAAGTGCCCCAAGCAAAGTAATATTTATCCACATGTACCAAAGAGTTAAGTGTGCACCCCAAAGTTCTATAAAGTTTCTGCTAGATGTAACACACTCTTTAATACTAAATCGTCTTTTCTCTGATTCCACTATATAGCCACCTTCAGTGCTATGAAAAGAGGTTGTGAAAAACTGTCAAGAAAGAGACTTTTCAAGAGAGGAATTTGAAAAAAAAATGTACAAATTGAACTTTTAAAAATCCCATACCTCCCTAAAATTTTTCCAGAGGAAAGGAAAGGAAAGGAAAGGAAAGGAAAGGAAAGGAAAGGAAAGGAAAGGAAAGGAAAGGAAAGGAAAGGAAAGGAAAGGAAAGGAAAGGAAAGGAAAGGAAAGGAAGAAAGAGAATCTGGAGAAGGATGTTAACAGGACTTCAAAGGCAGTTGGCCAAGAAGAGCAATAAAAATTTATGGAGGATGTAATTATAGAGCTCTGCAAACAGGGAGACCATAAATCTCCAAGGGGAATGGTTCTTTTACAACGGGGGCAATAAGCCTTTTTCCCTCTCTTCCCAACGAGACTTTGAGGTGCAGGTTAGTATAAAGCGAACAGCTCTTTAAGGTTCACTTACCCGTGCTAACATGAACCTTCTTCATCCAAGGATAAACTACCGGCTCTTTGCCAGGGCTTTGGTTGAGAGAGTTTTGGCTACAGGAAGGCGGTGGGCTTGGCGTGATGGATTCGCAAGTATGATTTGGTTCGGAGAGATGGTTCTGAAGTCCAGCCGGAGCATGTTGGCTCCTGGGGGAGAGGACCAGTGGCTGGTGCCCAGAGCCCTGACATGGAGGATAGGATGGTTGGTTACAGGCGGACCGCGCTGGGTACAACGCCTCGTGTTGGAAAGAGTTCTCCTGTCGCCTCTGGCCGCTGAAATATTCCGGAGTATGACTGGGAAGGTAATCGTGCTGGGAATATTCTTCGCATGGTGGGAATTTGGGGTCCACATAGTTGGAGTTGATCAAGAAAGAACTCATGGCCATTAATTTTGGAATTGCAAGAGCGCGCGCGCGCCGGCACGCACACTCTCGCTCACTCACACACACACACACGCACACCCCAAAAATATACTAAAATTTATTCCTATTTCTTCAAACCCCCCCTCCCTTTCCCCCTTCGCCCTTCCTTCCCCTCCCCTTCTCGTTTTCCTGTTTCGCAGATCCCTCCTACTTTTGCCGTCAACTGAACAAAGTTAGCTATCCATGTGACCCCATGAACCAATAGAGAGGTAGCCTGGGATTCCCGGATAAGGAAATAATCACGAAGAAGGGAAGGGGTGGGGGCGCACTTTTAGCCTTACCGTTGCCACCTCGCATTCAATTTTAAAGCAGGTTGCTTTGGAGCCAGTTGGATTTATTTTATCTGTGAAATATATTCGGGATATAAATAGGATCCTGCTTTGCGGTGCGAATAATCGGCATTCCGCATTCCTTTTTGATATTTAAAAAATTATATTAATATTTTAATTTCACACACGCACCCAAAATCGGGTATTCCATAATCTCTCAAATCAGGAAGACACAAAATCCTAAACTCCACCCCTTGTCCGCGGATGTTTGGTCAAAACTCTATACACCCAACGTCTCTTTTCGTAGTGAATATTTCAATTCAAAAGGCATAGAACAAATATGAAACTGGAAGGAAAAAAACGGGATCTATGTGAGGTATTCATTTTCTTGTCTCGGCTTAAATTTTGTGAGCGAGTCAAACCAGTGGCAAAGATAGATAGAGGTTATTTTGGATCGATAGAAACATCATTAACCAATTCGAATTACCCATCCTTTAAATGACAGCTAGCTTCTGGTTTAGACAGGTTCTCTTTCCATGTTTAGAAGATAAAAATCATATAAACATTAAGAAGTAGAAGAGAGAATTGGAACTAATGTCATCAAATTGTGTTGGGCATTAACTGAAGAAATTCGCTTTTAAAAAAAGTATAAAAAGAGGTTACAGGGTTTCTATATGGGCAAACATACACACACACACATATCCTGATTGTTCCTTTTCATTATACTGCACTATCTGTCTCTTCTTCCTTTTACTGTGATTTCCCTCCCAATAATATTTCAATGCAATAGGGAAAAAAAACTTAAAATGTTTAGATGATAGTAAAAAGTGGGGAAAAGAACACCTGTGATAGATGCTTGTGTGTGTGTGTGCACCAATGGTGCATAAAAAAAGGAAAAATGTTAAGAAACATGATTTTAACGATTTATTCTCCTTTCTTTTTCTCATTCTTCTTTCTTTAAGGCTGGGCTCCGCTCCGTAGGGTTTGTGTCAACTACATATTCCCCTAGATGCGAATTTGTGAGACAGCTTCTTTTACACAAATTCGGATCTACAGGGTACATACAGAAGACAGAGAGACCTCCTCCTTTGCGAAAAAGGGAGAAAAAAATGTTAGTTTTCAGCCAAAAGTGGTTGGCATTTGGAAAAACAATGGTCCAGTTTCAAAAGAAACTGTGTGGGCATTTGCAAAATAGTGCAAATTAGCCAGAATCTGTAGCAGAATCCATTACAGTTTCATCCATCCAAAAAGGCATGCAGTTTTTGAAACATAATCTGAAAGTTAGGGGTTAAAAGTGGATTAAAGAGGAACCTTAAGCAGAAAGAAATTCATTCTGAATCTAGTTCAACAAGATTTATCCTTTCATTAGAATGAAAATCACTCCTTTGCATGACTTCATGGTAGTAAAGAATAACTTCCAAACATTGCAAAGATTTTTAGGCATCTTTGCATAAAATGAGAAGTAGAGAAGTAAAGGCAGAGAAATCTGGAAACAAATTAAGAGGTAGACCGGGAAATAGGGGGTGGTTCTTTTTTGTTCGCATTTCCTTTAAATCCCAGAAAAATGAAGAAAAGATCAAAGAAATGTAATTGCAGTCCTCCCACCAAAATGGGGATATAAATAAAATATGTATTCTGGGTAAACCATTCATCTTCTGTAGGTAGTAGGAATGAGGAGAACAAAGTTGTAGGCAGACATTTTAGAAAGGTAAAATAACTCCAATTTTGTTTTAGGATGTGTTACTAATTGTCCCTAAGCCATACTGAATTCAGTGTTCTCTACCTCTTAAGTAGGTCATAGAATTCACTGTTCCTGCGGAAAGAAAAAAGCTTTTCTGTTACCTAGACATATTTATCAGAAGAACATTTTATTCATTTTCTTCTGAAGTTAGGATTGAACTACTGGAGCCTGAGGTGTATTCCTCTGAATAAAATTATATCAGTATGTGTAGATGAATTATGACATACATATACTGATATGTAATATATCTACTCTTTGTGTGCTGGCCTTCTCAGGATAGATTCTTCTATCAGCAGTACATGTAAGCACACAGTTCAATCCTACTCACGTGTTTAGGAATAATTTTCACTGACTAATACAAATTTGCTCTCACCTAAGAGGTGTAGGATGTGTTGTATTTTGAGAAGCAAAACTATTCACTTCAGGAATAAATATTAATTTCAGACAAAACAAAACATTTGGAAGGAAATGTGACTAAACTTATCATTATTTTCCGGTTGGTTTTCCCTCCTTCCCAACTTCCTACCAAACAACATCCCTCCACCCTCCTAGTTAAAAAACACAACAAGATTCTTGTTCCTTTTTTCCAATAATCAAATTTCTGATAACAATATTGAATATTTTAATTATTCAATATAAATAAGTTTTAAATGATGTAAATCTGCTTTCAGCAGAATTTTCTTTTAACTATGTCCAAATTGAATACCTTCATCCAAAAATAGAGTGTCCACATATCATTTTGTCTTTATACACCTTTCCAAAACATACCAATCTCATTGGCAGAAAAACATCAAAGGGCATTAAAAATTAAGCTACAAATCTTCAGTTTTTTAAAAAAAAAAGCTAACTTGATGAGGAATGGAGTTCTGGTGATCAAAGTTGAAAAGAAATTCCTGCTCTCTACAAGAATGTTTACCAAATATGGATGCACACTAGTTACATCTTTCAGACACCAACTCTTGTTTTTCTTCTGATCTGGATCTTTTCCATTTTTCCCTTTCCTGTTTTGTGGAGGGGGGTGTTATATGTACATTCTAGCTGCCCTTCATTTAAGATACAGGCTTCCTGGTGAACGAAAAATGAGGATAATTCTGTCTTTTAAAAGAAACAAAACAGAAATATCGGTACTATTTTTAAAAATTCCTTGTACAAATAGACAAATGGGGGGAGGAGTTATCCCAGTATCACCAGCACCCCTAGCGTTCACACTTTCCTCCAAAACACACAAACCCCGAAATCAAAAGAAACAGCAACGTCCCCGCTTCTCCCCCCCCCCATTCGCCTCTCCTCCCCGCCCCCTAACCTTTTGCGCTTAATTGGGTGGTGGAGAGGAAACATTTTCGATTGCTCTAATAAAAATGTCTTAACTTTTCGGAAGTTTGGAAAGAGATTTAGTCAAGCGATTTCTGCATAACAGAAAAGTTAATGAGGCTAAAAAACCCAATCTTATCGCAAACGTGGCCAAGGATCCTGTTTGCAAAATGTAATAAAATTAAGTAGATCGGAAAGGATGGTTGGCAAGGGTTATCCACAAAGGGGCTCACTTTTCGGGATCCTGTGAGAAAAGGGATTCCAAGGGGAGTCTCTCTCATCAACATATAGACAAAACACCTGCCCGCACATTACATCTTAAGACCTTGGTACATAACTGTCACTCTAACATGCAACATTTCCACCTTTTCCAAGGGGGGGGATGTTGCGCAAGAATCGGCACAATTCTTATAGTTATTGCTCGTCCTCTTTTGGGCTAAAACTATGTTGACTTCCGAGGAGGGCCGATTCTTAGCGCCTTTTGCCAGCATGAACCCAAGGAGCTTCAGGAACTGATCCCAAAGTATCTTCACCCCAAATTCGTCCTTAAAGCTCCTTAAATATTCTTGAAGTCACTCGCGTTCCCTTTTCCCACAGTTAAAAAGATAAGTGCGCTCGCTGCCAGCTACGGTACAAAATGCAACCGTACATCCTGACCACTTCAGCCGCAATACGCCACCTCTCCACCCCACTCCCACTCCGTGCCATGCAACCCTAATACCAACCAGAAAAGTAGATCCTTCGCTTATATCTTCCCTTCCTCCATGTCAGATATTTTCTCCGAAAGTGTCTTTCTTTCTTTCTTTCTTTCTTTCTTTCTTTCTTTCTTTCTTTCTTTCTTTCTTTCTTTCTTTCTTTCTTTCTTTCTTTCTTTCTTTCTCTTGGCTTTTAAAGCTTACGATATATTTGGCTACTGGCTTTCAAGCAGCCGTAGGCCTAACTGAGCCTTTTCGATTCGGATACCGGCAAGTTTTCGTATTAATCTCCATAGTTTGTCAGTCTTTGTTAAACAGCTAGGCGTGTCCCGAGCGCCTCCAACATTTTAATATTTGTTAGACGCGCTGACCTGAGTTTCACCCCACTCCCGGGCTCTCCCCCTTGCATTTCTATAATACGCTTGCATAGTTCTCTCGGTCATATTGAATTTTACTCAGGCCATTACTTTGTACGGGAGAGAAGTGGGAAGAATGCCAGGGCCCGGCTTATGAGCGCAGTCCTGTCCTTTACAGGGGCCGCAATTATTGTTTGGTCCTTTTAATACACATTCCTTTTACTATATATTTTAATTATAGCACAATGCATTCCTGTGGATACAGCCCATATACACAGCGATATCAGTATATCCGCACTTATACCTTACTATGCACCCAACACTTATAATAGGATTAGTAAGCATGCAATATAGTACAATATATGTACAGGAAAAAATACAGTGTGTGAGAGAGAGAGAGAGAGAGAACACAAGAATTGTTCAACTTCTTTCTTTTGTTTTTGGGAAAGAGAAAGTTTTGTTTTTTCCTTTGTTTGGTCTTAGAGGTTATGTTGAAAGTACACTTGTCACAAGAAGGGAATTGTAGGAAACACTTGGCGCAGAGAAGGAGAGAGTGATGGTCTGTCTAGCAAAGAGATGAGGAGGAGGAACACAGAGAAAGAGAATTGTCTGTGCGATTCTCCCAAATGCTATCTTTACATTTGAGTAAAATGGCACTAAGCAACAACGAAGTATTTAGGTTAAATCTCATTTATATCTGATACAGTGGCCCCTTCAAAATATTTAGTTGCCTCTAAAAGATACTAATCAAAAGGAAAATAATATTTGTGGAAATTTTCAGGGAATTAGCCTAACTCATCCAAGTTATATTTTTACTGTTATAATTATTTAATGCCTTTCTTATTGTGCAATCTTATTTATTATTTTGCATATGCCACTTATTCTACAGGTTCCAAACACGGAGCAATACTTTACGTAGGTTACTGACAAAGCTGGCAAAGTGCCATTAAGTTATTGCTGTAAAGAGGTCATTATATTGATTGCCTTGTAGAAATACCCATTCTCTTTCATTTTATCTCTACATGGGACGGAAGCTTTATCCAATAACAAGCAAGCTTCACTGGTTTCTTCCCTTTTCCCCCTAATTGATATTTCTTCAGTGGCTATTTCTATAGGACTGGAATATGTGAGGGCAGGAAAACGGAAAGCATTAGTTGCACAAGTTCCTATTAGAAGCCAAGTAAGCCTGCATATTAGGGACAGAGACTTGGGACTCTTATCCATTCACACACCCATTCCTTCATAATAATGCTCTAACTAGAGATGACTGCACTTTAGAGATAAGTGAATTAATTAAGGGTACCGGGGAATGGATCACCTAAGTTGCAGCTAAACAGAGGGCCATTTATTTAGTGGTATTTTATAAAATACCGACAAAACCTATGCCATCTATTAGAATTAAACCTTTACCTTTCCCGCCCCCCCCCCACCACCACTACCACATGCACAAATATATTTTCTTACATTTCCATGGATATGCACATGAAAAATAAAACACTAATTGGAAATTAATTTACAGACAGATCCTTAAACATGTGGGATATATTATTAGATATAAATATTTTGCATTTAACTTCTTTGGTCCTTTTAATTTTGATAGTCCAACAAAAATTTATGTTCAAGCAATTCACCTAAAGATGAGAGAGAAAAAGAGAAGCTGAGACTCTAGAATGGAATGGTTCTTTATCTTTAATGGCATTGTATATCCCTGAACAACCTTTTTTGTAAACAAATTGAATCTTTTCAATAATATTTGCTTCTAAATTTTGTATCTGTGGAGAAAATGTGATTTTAACTCACTTAGGATTTTGATATTCACTTGAGATTGTAATCTCTTAAGAGATTTCAGTTATACTGTAATAAATTGGTTGAAATCCAAAGTTTGATAAATACACAGTAAAAACATGGAAATGAAATTCTGCTTTTGTTGTTGCAATGTTATTATTATTATTAATTGAGTGAAATCAGAGTTTTTTCCTTTCAATATTGTTTCTTTTGAAGGTTGAAGAAAGGTTCTCTATCATTTGAAATTAAATGGCCTTTTACAATTGATTTAATCCACCCTTCTTTCATTCCTCATTTTTGCTAAGAATATTCTGCAACAATAACTTTAAGGATTTTTCCCCATGTAAATTCAGAGACTTTACATGCTAAAGAGACATAAGTGAGTTATTTATTCCTTGTGTAAAGCTAAAAAGAATCCACCTGATCATTCTAAAAAATACTTTTGTCAAGTAATCCAATATTCAATTTCTCTGCCATTTAACTACATCATGTATTGGTGTGCAATTGTATTTAACAGGCAATGTTCTTAAGGGTATTATTAACTGGATAAGACAACTGCATTCATTTTTTGAAATACAATTCAGGAATACAGAATATTATCTGCTTAAAATACAGACATAGTATAAATCCACAAGCTAAATATATAAACAAAGAAACGATTGAAAATAGTTTCAAAATAAAAAAGTTCAATATTCAGTATTGAATTTCAAAAAATATTTTGACAACAGATAAAGAATAAACAGGTCTGGCTTTCTGATGTTTATTTTTTTAAAAAATATTTATTTATTTTATTTCTTGTTTAAAAGTGTAAACCATTCAAAGTAGCCAATTGCTATTAATGTGACAAAATAACTTTTTCAGCCTACTGGGAAATTGTATGGGACAATCACTTGGTGGAATTCTCCCTTTATATATGAACATTATATATTAGTATATAAACCAACAACATTCTGAAATTTCTGAAATTTCATAAGTCAACATAATCTTTATTTACTTTCAACAGTGTTTGTACCTACAGAAGTTTCCCCTTGCATCATGTTCTAAAGCAATACTTTCCAAACTTTTCCCTTCACTGGCCAAAACTGCTTATCAGAAAGTTCATTTTACCCAATATAGGTAAAACACATTAAGTCAATTAAGTGGGCAATGGTTATGTGTATGTTACCCCTCCACTTTTTCTCAATTCTGGTTTAATTTACACAGGTTTAGCAAAAACAGTGCTCTAAATCCCTGAAAAATGCCTGCAAATTGCCGGTCTAAATCTCTATACATTCAAAGCTGGATTAGGTTCTAAATCCTTTGGAACTTCATTTTGGAGTAATGTGGGGAAAGATTTAGAACATTACTGCCAACGTAAATTAAGATTTATGATGATTAATATTATTATTATGCACCATTAAAAGTAATTTCTTAATTTCAAATCTATTTTTCTACGTGATTAAAAAATACCACTTAAGGACATAGATTTCTAACCAAAGGAAGGATTGCAGCTAATTCTGTAATATTAATAGTATTCTATATTCTATATCAAGAACACTTTATACTTCCTAACAACTCAATTTTCTTGAATTCCAGCTCATCTAGCTGATATTTTTATGTTACAGGATTGATGGTAACTTGGTCAAACTGCACATAAGGTGGGTCATATAAACCATCGATATGACCATTCAAGAGCAAGGTTTTATGGCCAAAAACTGCCGCCACCAAAGAATTAGTAGCCCTGGGATGCTAGCATCCCAAGCCATTCATTTCTGCAGAGCTTGCTCTGGAAGCCCAGGACACTGGGCTGTGGCCAAGGTGTTCAGAGACACTTTTTCTTGGAAAAACGAGGGAATGGAGCAGAGGAGGGCGGGCGAGAGGGCGGAGATCCTTCAGAGCCCTAAAGAAAAGCGACCGTCGAACTTGCCCCCAGGTACGTTTCCTCCTTAATGCCGGGAGTTCCCTTTGCACTTCCTAACTCTTTCCACTCACGTTCACCTTCTCTCCTCCCCCGCCAGAAAGCCTCTTCCCTCCTTCCCCCTCCCCGCCGCGTCCCGCCCTCCTTGGAGCTGACATTCTGTCTATCCGCCTCCAACACAAGACCTGGTCTCGAACCACCTAAACTTTTGACCCTCGCCTTTTTGACCCTTGGCGCAATAATGGCTGCCCTCTCCAATCCGCCTAAGACCACCGTCTCTGGCCAGATTCCCCAACCTATACCGATCGGTGCTTCCGGCCGTCGTTCCTTCCCCAACTTTGCAACACACCCCTGTCCATAATATATTTGCCTTCCGGGTAGAAAAAGAGCGGGAAAGGAAGGTCGAAAGAATGAGGCGGCTGGAATCGTAGCGGGCAGAATCCCGGTCGCTTTTCCTTCCTCTGTTTCATGCCGGGCAGCGGCCGGTGGAAAGTAGCCTTCCCTCTCCCTCCCGCCCTCTCCTCCAATTCTCTGGGCAAAGCTTCTCGTGGAAAGGCAGACCCTTCTCTGCAGAGGAGGGCTGGACGGCTGCTGTGAATCGGTCTGAAGCGAGCTCTGCTGGCAATACCGCGCTGTTACAAGTGCGGAGTTTCACCCTTCTTCCACAGGTCCAGCTCCATTTCCCCAACCCCAATTCCCATCCATACGATACTTCTATAAAGTTGTTTTTAGGAGAAACTTTCAGTTTGTGTTTCTGGTGTAAGACAACAAAATCCTTTCACAAAACGTGGAAAATCAATTCCAGAAGATTAGGCTGTCAGGAACAGCCTATCTATCCATCCTCAAAACCCCGAGGCTTGGCATTGTAAAATCCTACCCCCACTTCACAGGGTTTTGAGGAAAAACCTGCTGAATTGCATAAGGTTTGCCATCTGTAGAATGCGAGGGGGGAGGGGGCGAGGGGGGGTGGGAGGAAGAGACCGCTTTTCTCAAGGCTACCTGGTGCCTGGGAATCAACTTTGGGGAATCAAGTTTGCGAAATTATTCGGAAACGCCGCAAAGGAAAAGAATGTCCGAATTTCGAGGAGAAAACAAGTGAAGACTTCTTTACTTCTTACAAGAAAGAGCCCTATTTTCCTCCGGTGGTTTAATTTTGTATTTGATACTTAAAACCAAGAATGGGTTCTTGGCATGGCAAGTACAGGTCAATTATACTCAAAATGACATCCTGTCCAATCAAGTTCATCACAAGAATCTGTTCTCCATCTTCTCAAAATTGATCATATTTTCCTCCTCCAAGCCGGCCCGCATTGTGAGAGAGAAGCCAGCAGAGCTAGCGAATCTTCCTGAGTGAACGATTCTCTTTCTCTTCTTCCTTCTTTATTACTTTGTTGTGATTTTCTGTTCTCAAAGCAGCATACTCTGTCGAGCAATCAGCCAGCCAAAATAAAACAAAGGAAAAAATGAAGAGGAAGGAAGAGGAAAACTAAGCAAAATCTCAAGCATTGGTTGGAATATTTGTGATGCTGTAGCTTTCCTCAGTTAGAAAGAAAATGTGTTTTAAAAGGCTGCAATTATCAACAGAAGAGAAGAGCGCTTTTCCATTTCATCTTCAAAGATAGTCTCTACATGTCCCCAAATTTCCACAAAATGATGGTTTCCTATGAAATGGACTTCTGGGGGGGGAAATGAGATATTTCCAAAGGCAAAAAAAACTTTAATGTTTCATCCTGGTAGAAATATTCCAAATTCTTCACATTACTCTACAGTTTTGGAAATTTGTTTGTGGGATTGGAAGGTGATACTTAATGATAGAGACTTGCCTAAAGCTGCCCAGAAAAAAAAAATGTCTGAAGATGTTATCACACATAAACCTTAGAGGGGAAAAGGAAACTTTAAAAGAAAAACATAAACAACCAATGCACTAAGATAAGAATAAAAGAAGTTTGGAAGAAAGCTTGCAAAGAAGGGTGAAGATGGGGTAGGGGTGAAGTCTAGTAACATGAATAGGACTTAAAATGGGACACTCCCAGAACACTTGAAGAAAAGTCTCCCCTTGCATTTCTACCGGGAAGTAGAGGTTCTTCCCCTTCAAGAGATGCCTGCTCTTTACCTCTGTCTGCTGACCTAGGAATGATCCCCGGTGCCTATGAATTATTGATGAGCTATAAGAACCCGTCCCCCACTTTTCAGTATGCAAACCCCATTACACTGTTAAAAATGGTGATTTAATCGTTTGGAATAGCTTTGCTTTGCTTCCTCCTCACCCTACTCCCGCCCCTCCACAGAATTCATTTGTGCCCCTTTTTCATTTAATTTTCTTAATTAAAATCTTTTCACAGATTTTAATTCCTCCTCTTCCTCCTCCTCCCCCTCTCTCCCTATAAAAGAGAAGAGGACAAGGGAAAGGAAAAAGCAAACTCCACACCTTAAAATACTATGTTGCATTTTAAATAATACTATTAAAAATAGTGTTATCATTATTCTTTTTAGTAAAAGGACAAATCAGTACTGACTATCGTCCTATTAATTAAATATTTTAGATGCAATATTCAGTAACCTTTCCTTGGCAGTGATGGCGGTATGTTAAGAGAGGGAAAAGAGAAAATAGATGAGAATGCAGGAAAAACTGAGACTGAGATAAAAGAGGGGAAAATCTGTGTTTAGTTCCATTCATGCCCCACAATGTTATTTGAAGTTTAATCTTCAAAAGTAAAACTATAAAGAATTAGAATGAAGACAACTTCAGGGTAAATGTATTTGATTTCAATGAGAAATAAGCAAATATCACATTGAAATAAAGAGGATTTAAACATATACACAACTAGTACTTTTTAAAAAATATTAGCAAGTTGTTTATACACACACACAAACACAAATGCACACACCTAGCAAGTTTCCCTGCCTTTTTAAATTTTACATACTATTTTTAATGCTTCTAATATTATTGTACATCACCCAGAATTCCTCTGTGAAAGAAATAAGCAGTTCTTCAATATAAGCAAATAAGTACATGTAGTGTGTGTGTGTGTGTGTGTGTGTGTGTGTGTGTGTGTGTGTTTTGCAGGATCCAATCTGTTGATCACCAGGACCAGAGATTTAGTCTTCCAATCTTTCAAATTAGTGCTGGAGCCCATCTTCAGGGAATTTATCTCTCTGTTTGTGTCTGTAGACAACTAGCAAATTGTACACACACAGAGAGCAAGAAAGACAGACCTGTTTAAAAGTACTTCTTGGGATCTCTGCCATGATCTCATTGTACAGCATCCTGTAAACCAGCCTGAATCCAGGTAGAAGGCAAAATCCTGGCATGAGATAAATAACATTCCTTCTGTTTCATTTACTTCCTCACACAGACTTAGCACCAGCCGGATTTCAGAAAATGGGTTGTTGGGGGCCCAATTCTGAATAGGAAATTCCAACTCAGAAACTAAGGAAAGGCGTTACCTTTGTTATAAGAGCTATATTGTCCAATCTTCATCCCATAAGTTATCTGTCTCCAAGAAGCCCAGAATTGTTTGCTGCTTAACTGTATATCAAGTATAGGTGTATATAAACAAATGTGTCTCTGTCTCTTTCTGTCTCTAAATGACAACAGGCTGGAAACAATGGGAATGATAATGCTACATTTCTGAAGGGCACAGAAGAGTGTGAGAAAGCATACATATAACATCTCCCACATCTGTATACAGAGTGATGCCCGAAGGTGGTATCCTACAAATTGACTGGAGATCACTAGAACAAAGTTACATTCAAGAGAATTGCTTCAAAGAAGGGTACGTGATGTCTGCAAATCACATATCAAATATTTAATTGTACCTCTCCAGATTTAGCTAAAGGGCAGTGGCTTGTGAATTACTCAGTAAATCTGCACCAATAGTATTAATTGTATCTATTTAAATGTGTATAAATATTTATATTTATGTGGGTTATACTAAGCCATTGTGAATTGTGGCTGTGAGCTTTCTACTGTGTATTTGTATGTGAGCCAGTATGAAAGAAGCATTCATACAATAGTTTATACCCACACATGTGCCTGCAATGAATAGGGTAGACTGGTTATCATGAGGCCAATAGAGTTCAAGGGGAGTTTATGCATTGACTTCAAAGAACATTGGATCTGACCTTTAGTGGTCAAGAAGTCAGCTATTGTTGCCTGACAAATGTACTACTTAGAGAGGTGTATATTGGCTGGTTTGGAGCAGATTGCCTTCTCCTCTTCTTCAACATCCCCTCCCACACCCTTCACAATGTGTATGGGTGGACTGAAAAACATTAATTGGAAAAAGATTAAAATGTGATGACTAAACTGGTCCATTTTGCTTTAGGAAAATGGTTCAGGATCATTCAAGGGTGGAAAGTGGCGGGCGCCGGTGGTGGGGGAGACATATACATGTCTGTATATTTCTATGCATAGTTTATTATTTACAATTGCTAGTTACCTTAGTCCAATCATGTTTCTAATAGCAAATTGTCATATTAGCAACAAGACCATCTATAGCAGTTTGCCACCACATTTCCTCTTGAATATATTTAAGATGGGAAATATTTCTTTAATGTTTAGATGTAAGATTCAAAATACCTCCATACTTTACTATTGATCAGTTGTAGAAATTCTTCCACTTTGCCATACCTTTAAACTTAGACTAGTCATCAGAAGATCCTCAGAAAGATAAACATTAGGATTTTGCTTGTGATCATGATAAATTTATTGTGCAGAAAAATAGATTGCATGCAAGATTTTTTGCTTCTTGTTTATATTGTATGCCAGAGCAATCTACTCTTGAATGCTTTAAGGATATAGCATTGTACAGTTTATAACAAGAAATAGAATTTTTCATAGGAACCATCTGCTATCTAGGTAGAATTGTCTTTCTGTTGATTCTGCTCTGAAAATAGTCTTAGTCTTTTTCAAAAGAATGATTAGTTTAAAAAAATCAAAAACAAGAGAAATTCTTGCTTTCCTTTACTATGAAGTGATTGCTGAGTCTTTCTGTGGTCTAGCAGTATTTGTGGAGAATTAGAAGTAACCAAGATAAGATGAATGTCCTACAGAAGGGACATAAAAGAGAAGACATGCAGTGAAAAGATTGCAGAAGTAGATCCAGAAAAAAGAAAATGAAGACAGTTTCACCACTTATTTACTCCTAGTGCTGAAAGATTCAGATATATTTATCTTGGGGGAAGGGGCTGGAATGGAATGATGTAAGACTGCAGCACCATTTTTAAACTTTACCTTCCTTTTCTTTACCTGAACAAGAAGGAAGCAAAAGCACCACTTCCCTTTGTTCACAAATGCTGTCTTTCAACACCAGCTATCCCCTCTTGGCATTACTTCAAATACAAAAGAAAAGGGTCAGCCTGTAGACAATGCTCCATATTTACATCAAGAATTGAAGGCCTCTGGTTCAGGCCTTGGATCCTTGAGATAGTCCAGGTATCCTTAGTCGGAACAAGCCTTTTCAATTAGTGCTATGCATTGGGCCCGCAGTGCAGTCTTTTCCCAGTATCCATGAGATTAGCTCATAGTGCCGTTTAGCAATACTTAATCCTCAGTTCACTGTGCATATGGTCTGTGGTTGCTATATTTGAAAACACACAAGATTATACATACAAGGGACAAATGCAAAGAGGTGAATAGAGCCAAGTTAGAAGCATAGAAAAAATGACTGAAGAAAACAAAGTAGAGAATGGTAAGAAAAAAGTAGTTGAGGGTTATAGGGTAACTAAACCTGTGGAATGATTATGAATATTTCCTCCACAATCACATTATGTCCTTATGAGACTTGGACAGTATTGCCAACAGTTTACTCAGTATCCAAACCCTTCTAGATAGTATCATCTGCATTATTTTCCTTCCTGAGAGGAGGAACAATTTAGAGGAGATCATAGTATTTCATACACAGAGTTGCATGATTGATGCATAATCTATAACATTTAATCCTAAAATGGAATATTTATTATTATCGTATGAGTCCAATCCAAATCACTCAATGCTATTTATATTTCCTAAGAAGCTCCACTCAGTTAGGTACAATATACTTTTATGCAAACCTGTATAAAGTTTAATGCAAGCCTGCTTTAATTCAAATTCTATATTCATTAACGTAGAAATATTTCTCACAGAATTTGATGGAACTTTTATTCTCTGATTGAAATTTCAAAGAACCTAACTACGGCTATGCCCCTTCTCCCCCTCCCCGCACTGCATGAGCATTCAGACACAAACACACATAATACAAAAGTGTATTATACAATAACAAAAGAACCACATTGAAAATAAATTTTAAGGACATTATTATCTTCCCAACACTTTCTAAAAAGGAGGCCACATTATTGCCTCGCTTTTTATAAGAAGATTAGTAACAAGAATTGTTTTAAGTAACAATAAGAATATCATTAACCAACAACATGCTTTATGGTCTAAATGGGGAGAAAACAAGCAATAGAAATTACCCCCTCTTATACAACCCCCAAAACATGTGTCTACCAAATGGCATGGTCATAAAACCTTAGTTTAAATGACTGAAGGGGGAAGGGGTTGAGCGGAAACAGGAAGAAAATGTAAACACCACAAATTGTTAAGACAAGAGTTCTCTCACCTTTACGGCCAAAAAGCAGCAGGGAATTGGCACAAGATCTCTTATACCCAAAAGTTTCTCCTCTTTCAATTCTTAAATCAACTAGAGGCCCTGATTTTCAAGATTCTACCCTGTGTGATGGTGCTTGTTACTGCTGTTTTTTTCTACATTTCTCAACATTATTGGAAGAAAAACCTCCAATAAATGCTAAGCATATTTCTGAGATGAGTCAAATTCAGAAATAGTTTCTACCAATACAGTCCTTTTGAGTGGAAAGGTTTGATGTAAGTGCTACAGTGGCAAATTAGTGAAATTTGGTGCTTACAGAAAAGTAAGGCTTCCTTCCTTTCCTATAATATTAATTGAAGTTGATGGGAGCACAATAGCATTTAATGGAAAGGAACAAGTTGAGGTGGTGGGTTTGGGAAGTCACAGTTAAGCAGAGAACAAATAATTACTGAAAACTGGGTCTACAATTCCAAACCATTTAGGCTAACCATGTGACAGTCCAGAACCTATGTTATTTTACTAGCAAATAAACCCATGGAATAAACTTAATGAGATTTACTCCTAAGCAAGGTATGTTGGTTAGTTACCAGAGGACTATACAGCATGTTCTAATGGCATCTATCAAGCAATAAAGCCTTGCTTTATCAAGATCATTGGTCAAAAATGTTGCATGCTCTTACTGCAAATGGAAGCTCTTATGAATCAGGAAGGGAGGGAGGAAGGAAGGAAGGAAGAAGAAAAAGAAAAGAAAGTTCAATATCCCAATCAGTTTTTCCCCATCTTCCTCAATAATGAGCTCTTCTAAAGTTAAATCATTAATTCAGTGTCAGGGCCTTCTACTTAGATGACCCTAGCCAAGGAAATACATTTTTTTATTGTTAACATCTAGATTAGGCTACCTTGAATTTAATCTAATTTTCCTTTTTCTTGAGATCAAAGAAATAGGAGTCTTTAAAAATATTTTTGGGAAGCAGATCTCCGTGTCATATTTTTTTTCTACTTCAAAAATCTAGTCTTTATCAAGGCTCCATAAGTGATAAAAAAAATCTGTCCTATGAATCATGTATCTGTCTATGAAGTTCAGCTCATAAGTGAACTGAATATGAAACAAGGTATATACATGCGTAGTGTACTTGTATGCATCCCACAATGTATGTGAGAGTTGCGTGCCCTCAGAACCCAAGTAAACAAAGGGGAGGGGACGTACACATACTTATTTTCAACCAGAAAATTCTAAGCTCTGTATTCTATGGCCACAAACTTTCACAAGGTATTTTTCTTGTGGAGTGTGGCCAGGAAAGCAGCGACAAGTGAGTATTTGCAGTTATGCTGTGGACAAAAAGAAGGAAGGAAGAAGAAATTCTAGAGAGAGGGGATGACATAATTGTTATGGCAAGAAAAAAAATGTCCTGAAACCAAACGCTGAAGGGGGGAGGGGGAAGGGGGGGGAGAGTAAAAGCTGGAAGAAATGGGAAAGGGTGAATTAAAAGCAAAGTGCCATATTATTTATTCAGAGCTTTTTAAGGTAAGGATAGCCTTGCTTGGAATTGCTTATATCTACCTTAATAATTCTTAGATCCTTGATTAGAACTTGAATTATTTAAGTTTTCACCAGCCCTAGACCGAATCTGCAGATTACTACTAACAATAATACACCTTGTTTAAACCATTCTCACCCTTGCACCTTTGACTTCTAAAGGTAACTCCCAAAAATCCAATCCCACAGATTCTGAGAGAAGGCTCTCCTCCTAAACTCTGACATCAATACAATCAAGAATTCAGTATAATCCCAAAGTGCTTTATGAGGCTAATATGTTAGAGTGAATACATATAAAGCCCTCTGCCCATACCTCCCAAAATTATTGGTATATTCCTCTAAACTACCATCATTATTAACCGTTATCTCTGTTTTTTCTTGTTTCCTGCAAATCATATGCTTTTAAAAACAAAATTATTGTGGGCCACACTCAGGTAATTCAGGGGCCTTGGCGACAGTGTTCTCACTGAGATTTTATGCAGAAGAAAGTTTCCAAGGAAGACGGAAACCCCTCCCTCTAGGCCCCGCTCCCTCCACCCCCATCTATAACAACCTGGTTCTTTAAAACTCATTTAGGCAGATAGTATTTCAAGAGAACTTACTTTAAGGTTAGTAGTTCCTAAGTCCTCTTTGGAGTAAACAGTGCACCATGAACGCTTCCTATTTCTGCAATGGAGCTGCTTTTATCTGCCTGGAAGAGTGTTCTCCCTTTCCTGCCCCCTTCCAAGCCAAACCAGGCAGTTAAAATGTCACTTAACATTCTGGAGAATGTGAAATATATTGTACATTGTCAACTCCCCAAAACCATAAAACTAACTTTATGGACCTCACGTGACTTTTGAGAGCCAGTGAGGGGTATCTGGCTGAGGTCTGGGCGATTTTTACGATCTAACTTCTAGATAAAACCCTATCCATTTGACATCTTAATGTCACAGCCACTTTCGGTATACTTACTTACTTTACTACGGGTAAAATATATACATGCGTGCATGTATGTGTGTGCAGGCACAGGGCGGGTGTTGTGTGTCTATGTATATTCAAGAAAAGGCAAGAAAATGGGTTGTTTTGGAAATGACAACTCACACCCCAGCCCTCTCAAAACCATTTTAAGAAGTAACCAAAGAGTTTGGGGTAAGTTTGTAAGACCAATTTTACTTCCTACAAGAGTGTCAGAGAGAGGAGGGAGGGAGGGAGGGAGGGAGGGGAGAGAGAGAGAGAGAGAACTGCTCTAAGCTATAATTTAAGAATATCAAAGGCTACTTATTTCCCTATTGCAACAAACAGACCTTAATCATAGCACTGTGATTTAAGGGGAGGAGGGGAAAAAAGTTACCAGATTAATTTTTAAAGGAAAAAAGAAAAATTGCCTCATCCACATTGTTTATATTAGCCTTGTTGAGACAACTGTGATTTTCCATGCTGAATGCATTGTGTGTATATGTATAATATTTGCAGAATTGTATAGAAGCAAACAACAGATAATAACATATATACTGAGCACAGTTAATAACATATATACTGAGCTCTAAAATTTGAATGGCATGTTGTCATTCTGTGATAACTTCAGTTATTAATGTTTGGTTTGTGGTCTTTGAATCTGTAATCTGAAGCACATTTACTTGGAAGTAAAGGCCTTAAAATGAGATAGAAATTTCTTGGTCAAGAAAATGGTCAGTCTAAGGAAAAAAAGGAATTATTGAGAACCGAACCACTGGTTTCTCTTCTTTTTTTTCTGAGTTGTGCTAGTTCAGCATCTAATACCGCTTACAGGGATGATTTTATATCCTTGGCTCATTAGAGATTTTAGGGGAGTGGGACAAAGACCCCTAAGGAGAACCTGGAAGCTGGATCAAGTGGTGGATGAAGAGTATACACTTTCTCTCTGGGCCTCTTCTTAAAATGTAGATTTTGCTGATGAGTAACTTTAATGTTGTGACTTGTGAAAATGGTGGAATAAAAAAATGCAAAGAAGGGCACTATTTTTCTGGCCAGGAGAAACGTTTATTTGACTTCAAGTTAAGGCTACAAACCAATACGAACAGCGTCTTGGCAAGGATGGGAACAGGCGGCTAGACGTGACAAACGCCATTTCAGACACACAGAACACTGAATTCACCCTGCCCACTAAAACGTCCTATTAGTCACTGTAGAAATATTTCTAGTATTTACAAACATTTTAAACATACTATGGTTGGTCCAATCATATACCCTTTTAAAGTGAACTTCACTCACATTTATTTAAAAAAGAAAGTTTCAGAACTGGCCTGGGATAAAAACAAGGCCAGGATCAAATCACAGACTTGACAATTTCAAAGACAGATACATGAGTTTATATAGAGAGATATACTGGGTTGTTGTTTTTTTTTTAAAAAAAGTTTTTTTTGTGGTTGATAGTTTTTAATTTTCTTTCTTTTCTTTTTTTTTCCTGCTACTGAGTTGCAGGAGCCCCCAACTTGAATAGAAGGAAAAGAGATAGGGTTCCACACAAAGTTGTGAACTTTTAGGAACCCATCGTTCCTTCCCCATACTGGCTTATAAATAAGTTATAACATTTAAAAAGCACATTAAAAGAAAGAAAAGAAAAGAGAAAAGAAGGACATGCTAACTTCTTCCAGAAAGCATCATTATAGCACAGACACAAACATTTAGAACATCTAAAGCATGGAAGAAGCCTCTGGATTTTATCTTTTAATTTAAAGGGGTGATTGCAGCAAAAGACACAATCCTGGAATAATAGTACCCATGAAATTGCTTATTATTATTATTATTATTATTAATAATAATAATAATTATAATCATAATTTAAAAATCAACAGCATGCTGAATGGAAAGTGCTTCACTTTACAGTACTCCAAACTTAACATAAACAAATCTGGCTGTTGCTTTTCGTTTGCTTGCTTGTTTTAAACTTTCTTAACTTCCTGCCCCCTCTTTCCTATTTCTTAATATTCCTCCTAGATATAATTTATGGCTGAAAAGCACTGCCACCAGATGCTAAGCTCATACTTTTGAGTTTGTTATCTTTCTTCCACTTCATTCGCCTGTTTTGGAACCAGATTTTTATCTGTCTTTCGGAGAGACACAAAGCGTGGGCTATTTCTATTCGCCTTCTGCGGGTGAGGTAGCGGTTAAAATGAAACTCCTTCTCCAGCTCCAAGGTCTGGTAGCGAGTATACGCCGTTCGGGCTCGTTTGCCATCCGGTCCGGTCATATCTGAATAATAACAACAACAGGGACATAGGAAAAAATGCCTTTTGTTGGTCTAGCTTTCTCTTTTTAGATCACAGGCACAGAAAGAAACCGCGCGTTCAACTGTTTCCTCCGCCGCCGCTGCCGCCTGACACTGCAGACAAACGCCCCAGCAAATTGAGCACACGGCTTCTCTGCGTCTGTTTCCTCCATGTCAATATCCTTCGTTTTAATCTGGCTTCAGCCTTATTTCTAATTAATTTAGATCCATACCCCGCTCTCCCTTCTCACACACTCTCTAGAGCCCAGGAGTCGAGAACGTGTTTTTTTCTAACACAATCTGATTCTGCGCAGGTTTCTTCGGAGGAAACTGCTGCTGTTGGGGACTGGCTCACAGTTCAGGGAGTTTGGTCTCTGGAAGACAACCTCCCGAAACCCCAGCCCCACCTTGTCTCTCTTCCCTGGGTCAGTCCAGTTCGACTGGCGATCTAAACAGGCCGGCTGGAAGACTGAGAGGCGACCTTCCTAGGCATTGCGCCTTTCCTTAACACCCCCCCCCCGCCCCCAGTCTCGGCCACATTTCATTGGAAGCAACTTCCGCTGAAATCCTTAGGGCTCGCTTTCCACCCAAAGGGAGTTAGCCTCGGCGTACGAAGCGGGTCGCCAGGCAGTTCCTGCTTCCAACTCTGAGGCGCACACCCTCCTTTCATTTTTACCCCATGGGTTGAAGGGCTAGGCAAAGAGTTTGCCACCGCCGCCGCCTTTCGCCCTTGTAGACGGAGAAATGTGGGGCGGAGGGGGAGGGGGAAGGAGAGAGGTTGACAGACCCATCTGTGCCCCAAACAGCCTTCCTTTTTTTAACCCTTCCCGTTAGCTTTCCCATTTCTTCCCTTCTCAATTCTTGCTACTTTCCAACATCTCCCACCCTTCCGCTCTCCTAGTACTAACTAGGCTATGACAATTATTGTTACCATCAATACAGTTTGGCTTTTGCCATGTTGAATAACATTTTTTTTAAAACGGAGGGAAGCTGGATTTTATTTTTTATTTATTTATTTATTTTTTTGAAAGATAAGAAAATACTCTTTAAGAATCGAACATTATAATGAAACAAAAAGACACTTGAAAGCAAATAGAAAAGGGCATCTGGAGAGAGAGACAGGAGAGTGTTTTCACAATGCGATTGAATTCCTTCTTCCGTCGCCAAAGCAAATATGTCCTGCCAAAATCCTATGCTTTATGTGTATGGGTGTGTATGTATGTACACACACACACACACACACACACACACACACACGCCACAGACCCAGAGAGAGAGAGAAAGACAGACAGAAGGCGCAGGCAGGCATCCCATAGATCACCCCAGCCAAATTAAAAAGGAGCAAGTCCGTACCGTGGCTAATGTGAAGCTTTCGCATCCAGGGGAATATCTGCGGGCTTTGTCCTTCCGTGGCCGGCGTGGAGGTGGCGATCGGCTCTGCCTGAGCTCGGGCGCCGTGGCTGTTGACTTGGGAGCCGCTCTCTTCGGGCCCCGAAGATGCGCTGGTCTCGTCTATCTCGGCAAAGGCAGTGGCGCTGGCCGCGCCAACAGAGGCTGCCTGGTCGGCAGGGGAGGACCCGGCTGCCTTGCCTCCATGGCTTTCGCCGCCACCGCCGCCGCTGCTGCCGCCACCGCCACCGCCGCCGCCGCCGCCGCTACTGCTGGTGCTGGTGCTGCTGGTGCAAGGGAGGGATTCGGGAGAAGACAAGGAGCAGCTGGACGCCTGTCTGAACCTGCTTTCGGGCGCTGCTTGGGCAGGGAAGGCGCGAGAGCTCTCCCCAACCGCTCCAAAGTGGCTGGAGGAGGAGGATGATCGGCTGATGCTCAGATCCATTCCATTGTAGTTGTATCCCCCGTAAGAGCCGGCGTGCATGTTGCCTGGATCTCTATAAGATCCGTTCATGGAACTGCCGGCCCCATAATTTAACAGCTGATAGTCTGGGGCATTAGGATAGCGTCCTGAGAACGAGTTTACAAAGTAAGAACTCATTTGGGTTTGTATTTTGGAGGGCTTGATTTGTGGGGCTCGTGGTCGTTATAACCCCTGTGCTTGAGGATTTATGATGTATTAATGAATTATAGCGATGCACTGTACTTCGTTTTTGCTATGTATGCGGCCAAATATGGGGGTGGGGTGGGGGGTGCGTTTGGGAATCACGTGCTTTTGTTGACCAGTCGTAAATTCTCACTGATGACCTCAAGAGGCAATTCATGCTCTATGGTTACAAATAATGACGATCCGAGAATCGTTAGGCCCATGTCAATGCGCGGCTTCCAAAGAGGGGGAGGAATCAGCGAGCACAGATGGCTCCTTGTTGGCATTGTGCGCCACCTACTGGGTAAATAAAAAAGTAGCCGACAGGGAGGTTACCTCACTCACCTTTTTTTTAAGTAGTCAAGCACTCAAGTTTTTCTGTCCTCTGCCTTTTCTAGAAATAAAATGTTTTCCCCCAAAAGTGTCGTTTCTGTCTTTGTTTCTCTACTTTCTCTTTTTCTTCCATAGGAGAACATGCTTTTCTAATGCGGAAAAGAAATTTTCTTGTTATAGTAGATGCAGTATAAAATTGTTGCTATTACTATTATGAATAACGGTTGTTTAATACCAAATAATAATCCCGGTGATGTTTTTGCTTTGATATTAGAAACGGCTATTCAGGGCAAAATTTATTCGGATGAAAATCAAAATGATAATTCCTCTTTCTCCCTTTCCTGCATCCCTTTTTTAAATTTGCATCTCCTACTTAGGAGTCACCATCTATATCAAAAGTTGCTTGAATGTTTTTGCATTATTATCATTATCATAGTATTATTTCTACTACTATTCCTACACTTTAATACAGTGCAAATAATAGAAGGGAAAATTAACTTAACTTGACATGATGTGGGGTGTTTTTTTCCAAATAATCAGCAATATGATTTATACAACTGGCAATCTCTTGAGGGAACTGTTTCAAATGAAGAGGGTTTTCAACATTCATTTAAATTATTAAAATGCTTGGTAATGATCAATTTTATAATGATGGGCCAGATTTGGATTTGGAATTCTTTGTTTTTGTCCAGCCATGTCACTATTTTCTTTTCCATTCTTCTTCTGCCAACCTACAAGAATTTACAAAAGTATTATGCAGCCCCAAGACTTCAGAATACACGATTTCATTGTATTTGGGTGGGAAGGAATTAATGCCTTTATAACTGAGCATGTGAGATGAGAGTATTAGAAAGGAAATTATTGTTTCACAACTTTTTCTTCTTTTCAAAAAAATTCAGAAAATATAAAATAGTAAAAATAAACAAACCAGGGATAGCTGTTAACAACTTGCTAAGGACAACAGCAAAGAATTGTTAACCTTCCTTAAGTAATCAATGCAGGAAAGGAAAGGAAAGGAAAGGAAAGGAAAGGAAAGGAAAGGAAAGGAAAGGAAAGGAAAGGAAAGGAAAGGAAAGGAAAGGCAGAATTAAATGAGGAAAAATAGATTTAAGGTTCTCTTCTTTTTTAAAATACTACCTGATTATTTCCTTTTAAATCGGTTATTTAACACATTTTTCTTTTGATCATAGGACATTAATAGCTCCCAGTCTCATATTTTGGAGTAAGATATTAAGGCTAGTTAGAGGGCTTGGGGAGGGGGGCCGGGTTGGGAAGATTTACCTAAGAGGAACTTGAGCCAATGTTTGAGAAAGGCAATGAAAATGTTATGTATGTTTTAGCAGATGTAGAATGGGACAGTGAATTATGCCTGTTTCTTTGATTTATTATATGTGTGGTGTGCAGCCCACATAACTCTTTTGTGCAGTAATAATAAAAAAATCCATATTAAAGTTAAATGTCAGCTCCAATATATTCTTGGTGAAAAGGTCTTTTATTTAAGTTTAGGCTAAGCAAGTGGAAGTGCATGCATGCGTGTGTGAGTCTGTGTGTCTGTGTGTTTATGTGTGTAGGGGGGCACTGAATATATCTTTCATCCTCTAACTTCTGTAGTATTTAAGGAATTGCTTGCCTGTTCAGATTAAGGAAATCACAGGTTTTTTAAAGCAGGTTTTTAAATTTTTTTACTACCAACCATACACCTCATATAGATATATAGTCAGTCCTTAGAAACGATGTGGGAAGAAAGAAAACACATCCTAAATTATGAACATAACAAATGTTTTTCTCAGTGTACTTGTTTTTATCTTTTTATTGTTTTTATAGATCTTTTAAAATCTCCATAGCTAACACAAACTACAAATACAACACTACAAATTGTAATAAAATAAAACCGATTAAAAAAAACTCTTTAAAAAAATCCACCATACTTTTTAGGTTGCAATTGTTCCTTTTTAATATAATTTTGCTTAAAACAATAACCCTTAAATGACAGAGAATCCAGGGCTTGATTAACTTAATTTTATATAAAAAAAGCAAACAATGAGTAAATCGTGCATGACACTTCTGTTTTACAAAATAAAGACAATCAAATAGCCCCAAACCTGACACATATATATTGCAGCACCTCCACTTAAATACAAGGGTTAACAAGAATCCTAAGGAGGACACCCAAAGGTAAATCAGACAAAACAAAACACAACCACAATCTCAACTGTGGCAAAGAGAAGGGCCAATAAAAGGGTGTGAGAAAAATAAATTGGACTAGAAACATGGTTATGATATGTATGACAAATTCAATAATTCAATGCAAGTGAGGGTGTAAAAGGACAACACCACCATACAGTCTCATATATTTTACAAAAATGTTTGTCTCAGTTGTGCCTTTTGGGTGGGAGGAGTTGCCATTTCTGGAGCTCCCCAATTGTTGACATTCTGTTTTCTCATTCATTCATTCATTCATTCATTCATTCATTCACTCTGCATTTATTCGGGCTCTCATTCTCTCTTTCTCTTCCCGTTTTGCTTTTTCATTCCGTTGGTTTCTCCTCTTCTTCCGCGCTGAGCTGAGTGGAGTTAAGGAGCTTGTTCTCCTTTTTCCATTTCATCCTCCGGTTCTGAAACCATATTTTTATCTGGCGCTCTGTCAGACACAGGGCGTGAGCGATCTCGATGCGTCGGCGCCTGGTCAGGTAACGGTTAAAATGGAATTCTTTCTCCAGCTCCAGAGTCTGGTAGCGCGTATAAGTCTGCCGGCCTCGTCTGCCACTCGGCCCAAAGGAGGTACCTGGTGGGGATGGAGAAGAAGGCAAGCGTGTGCTACTGAACATTTACTGGAGTTACACATATACATGCCAATGGCTATGCTACGGCACCAGAGTATGTTGTTGTGAGTCTCTCTCTCTCTCTCTCTCTCTCTCTCTCTCTCTGTGTGTGGGGGGGGGGAGGAGGAGGGAGAGAGACCCATTCCCTGCAGTAATGTTCCTACTCCAAGTAGCCCCCGCTCTCGCTTTCAACTCTCAGCTATCAAAACCTACTGTGGTACCTAATACCAGTGATAATCAAATCCACTCCTATCTAATTGGCTTTTCGCTTCATGCCTGGAAACTCTTCCTTTTCCAGAACAATTCTGAAAACTTGAAGATACAATTCCCAGAAGTTCTTTGCCTGCTCTTGGCTGACTTTCTTTCACTGAGCAGCCAGAAAGCTCAGCTTGAAAACTTGCAACTCCACCATACAATCTGTTTTGTTTGTTTGCATGTTTGCATGTTTACCTTTTTCAACAAGAAAAGGAGGACAAAGCTTTGGAAAACAGTGATGTAACTCAGAAGCTTACTGTTTCTGGGAGAGTTAAGTGAACTGGTTCTACACAAAAAGATTCTCTCTACCTTTCTCTCCCTATAAACTGGAGTGCCCTCCTGAGCAGTATTCACAAGGACTAAAATTACTGCACTGGGACACTTGCTTGGGAATAAATTCTATTCATCGCCAGTTCTTCTCCCAAGAAATAGGCTTTGAACATGTTGTGGGGCTCTCAAAAGCAGCAGAAGGGGAAGTGACTTAATATGGTGTGGGGGATATTTAAACAAAGATAAGTAACACTCTCTCTCTCTCTCTCTCTCTCTCTCTCTCTCTCTATATATATATATATATATATATATATATATATATATATATATATATATATATATATATATATATATATATATATATATATCTCATCTATATCTATATCTATCTATATCTATATCTATATCTATATCTATATCTATATCTATATCTATATCTATCTATATCTATCTATCTATCTATCTATCTATCTATCTATCTATCTATATATATATATATATATATATATATATATATATATATATATATTGAGTGCAATAGCAGTCTGACAAGATTTGTTTTAAGAGAGTTATCTATGTACTTCCTTCCCACACTTCCATTAGGAAAGAATTAATGTCCAAAGTTAAGAATTCTTTTTACCCTATGCTCTCCACTTTCTTCTGGACACTCACCTCTGACCAAGTTTATTTTCCTTATGTGGTGCTTAGTCTTTCCTCTCTTTTATTTCTATTTTCTCTTCCCCTCTGCCATTCAGTTCTAATTGCTTTAGAACAGCTTAAGCTAAACATCTATCTACCTGCCTAATCTATCCATCTTTTACCTATCTCTATTGATTTCTCTTAATATCCCCTCCCTTTGGAATGTGGGGATGGGAGGAGGAGCTGTGGCTACATCTTTATCTTCTTTAAATGAATTTTTATGGAAATTATGGCACCTGGAGGCAGTCGTTTATCAGAAAGGTGGGGAGAGTGAGTGAAAGAAAAACTATCCACAACTTCCTCTTCAGGCAGGCATTCAATTAAGCTTGAGTTTCATTAAAAATGTAGCTTTCTCTTTTTAAATATTTAAGCCCTCCTGACATTATACAACAGGCTGAGTGTGCTGAATATACCTTTGGCTGAAATGGTATCATGTCTGTATCACTGGGGTGGGGGAGAGATGTGGAAAAGAAGTTAAAATCCAGATCTATTGAAAACAATTGGGGACTGGGGGGTCAGTGTGATAGGGATTGCATTGTGTGAGTGTGTGTGCACGCGCGGATGAGTGTGAGTGCCAAGATGCCTTTCTAAATCATCCCTAGTGAGTGACAGCTAACATTGCCTTCTACAAGACAGAGTGCTCGGTCAATAAATCTCTGCACTTTCAGTTGGAGAAAGTTGGCTAAAGAGAGGAACTAACTCTAGAGAAGTTCCTGCAGATAATATGACAAACATACAAACAAACAAGCTAGGCAGCAGCGCCTTTGAAGCAGTGCAAAAAAGTTTGAAGGAAATTTCTGCCTCTACTGCCTGCAACTTCAGATTAGAAGAAAAACATTTCCTGCTTTATCTGGGTAGCCATCTGTCACCTAACATGATTGGGAAGAATGAGAGGGGGGGGGGGGAAAGCAACTTACTATTGCAGGAATTCATTCTCTGCATCCAAGGGTACACTGGCGTGGAGCACTTTTGATCCTCGTTGTCCCCGAAAACGTGCTTGCTCTGTGAGCATTCTGACTTCCGGGCTTGTTCCTGGCCGAACTGGACAGGCTCCTCTAGGCTCGAAAGAGAACAGCCTGTCTCTTTCTCCCTGTAAAAACCAGACGTCCCGTAATCGCAGGCTGGACTCCGGTTGTAAGCTCCGTTGGTTTGCTGGTAGTAAGGCGCGCCCGCGTAACCTTTCTCCTGGACCCCACCGCCCCCAGTTCCATACGTGCTGGGATAGTGTCTTAAAGGATCCGCGTAGCCCGTGGAATATAAAGGCAGCTGTCCCAGAAATGGTTCTTGACCCCCGGCTAAGCTCACCGGAAAAGTAGAGTTGACAAAATAAGAACTCATTGGAAATAATAACAACAACAATAACAATAATAATAGTTAACCAGAAGAACAGCGCCTGTTCCTTTCCCTTGCTCTTTATGATTTGTTGCGTTTTATAGTCCAAGCGGTTTAGCTATTAGCAGTATATGGGAGATTGGGTTTTAGCTGAAGGGGGATGGCCGCGTGCCAACCAGGGACATAAGGGAAGAGAACCATCTGATCACGCGCTGACCAATAGCAGGAGTCGGAGGCTGCGAAATAGCACCCTAGAGGGGTTAGCTCTGCACAGGGGACCCCCCAGAACAAACCAGTGAAAGCATCCCTGCCACCAATACTATCACCTTTAAACAACAGAAACGCCCCCCCCCTCCCTCCCCATGCACAAGACACTACTACTCTTTTACCCCTGTTTCGCGTTTATCACGTACTCAGTATCTAGGAAAAGATAAATCCAAGAGCTATTTGGGGGTAATTTTTTTTTGTAGTAATAAACAAACGCGAGAAAGGTGAAAGATATGAAGAATGACACCGGTCTTATCCTTGCTACCAAGGAAAGGGAGGAGGAGAACATGGGAAATATTTTCAACTTGAAAAGTTTGTGGTTTTCCTATAAGTGTCCGGAGGAGGAGGAGGAGGAGGGGAAGGCGCATTATCTCCCTCATCTCCACCCACCTTTGGGTTCAAGTGGGGGCAATGGGAGCCTTTACCGTACAGCCAATTCAAGCGCTCAAGCGGGAGAAAGGGAAAAATTCCAGCCAGCGTCTCTTGCTGCGTCCTCTGAGCACAAGACAGAGCTTCCTACCAAGAATTTTAAACTCCTTGGGAGGTGCGGCCGGGCATCTGGCGGATGGGGTTACAATTTATTCTCCCTTCTCCAACTCCCCCACGGGTATGTGTTTCTACCCTCTCTCCGCGCCTATTTTATCTCCCCGGTCTAATTAAATCCCTCCAGTATAAGTTTGCGGCTCCGTGTCCGAAGTCCGAGAGAGGCACTGCCGGTCTTCGAGCTAAGCTCCCACCACTTTCTGCGCAAAGAACGGTGCCCTCTTGCGTTTTTACCGTTCAGGCCGGATCTCTGGACAGGTTAGAGTTAAAAGCAGCGACTGGTCTGACTGCCACCCCCACCCCCCTTATTGATCACCTAACATCAGAAATTATTAAATTTAAATCAGGGGATAGTCCCGGGGTGAGAGATGTCAGGATGGTTGATAGGAGCTTTGGGGGCAGAGGGGAAATCCCGGTTTTCTATTTTGTGCGTTTGGGTTTCCAATAAATTCGGGAATAAAATTAAACCCGCGTCTAATTCGTTGATCTGCTTTAAAACTTTTTAAAAAGGTAACTATGAAGGGGATGAAAAAGTTGACCTAAAGGCTGGAGTTTAGCGTTCGACTTCTCACACTTGGCCGGGGAGCCTCGATCTCCAGCGATAAAATTATCCTGCCTTTGGCACGATTATGACAGTTTAAAAAAGATGTGCCCATTTCTTTCCCCCCCTCCTCCCCAATTCCACTTCTTTCGTATGCAATTGTGAATTCAAGCAATCCTATAAAGATGCTCCACTTTTTTCTACAACAGTGAAATGGTTCCAAATTGTAAAATGCTACTTGCCCTGCCTATCATTTTGCCACCATTGTCATACTTGTTCTCTCTCTGCCTGTCTTCTTTGCTCCGTTTTATCCATCTTCCATCTTTTCTCAAGAAATAGCCCTTTTCGATTCTTAAAAACTTTGAAGCACTGTTTACCGACCTCACATCTTCATCACCAATCTACAAACATACACACACCCCTTTCCAAATTCACCGGTTTTCCTGATTTTCCGCACTTTTGGACAAATGAAACTGTAACCCAACCTATCTGCCTATCATCCCTCGGTTACAGATGTGCAATCTGTTCATAACAATTCTCCAACACACACCTTCAATTTGCTTCCACATTTACATGGCAATGCTATCCCTGCAATGACCAGTGCGATTTCTTTCTGACAAGGATTAAGGAACCCCAAAACATGTTGGCTTGCTATCTAATTTGTTAGCCTGTTTTTTAATGGCATAGAAACCCAGAGGGTCCCAACACCGCTATAATATAACTCTTAGAATGAAAGGAAATCGCAAGCAAGGGGAGTAATTTTTGTTTGTTTGTTCAAGGCACTCTCCCTCTTTTCTTCTCTCTCTTACACACACACACACACACACACACACACACACACAAATTACCCTGGTCTTTGATTTGTGTTCCTGCCGATTCTTTCCCGCCTTTCCTTTATGTTCAGAGTACACCCTAACTTTTAAGTTAATCTGTTTTACTGATATGTAGAAACAGAGAAAATTTGGCGGAAGAAGAGTAAGAAAGCGGATCTCAGCAACCCCACACCACTCTCAAAAAACTAATTTCAAATCAGCACAGCACAACACTTCAGACCCCTGCTTAATAACAGGAAAACCTCACAGATTAGCAAGAATCTCTGAATGGATTATTTGGCTATTTAAGTGAGTAAATGTGCTACTTTTTGAACTTTTAATCTTTAAGAACTGGCACTGGAAATGTGCATTGTGGATGGATGATGGATGGATGTGGGGGAAAAGGCATTGGTCTGGTAAAGGATTGCTTAGGGAATAGAAGATAGTTAAATTTGAAATATATAATAAATGCATTTTAAAATATTTAATGTATACTCTTTAAAATGGAAAAAGCCTAGTCTTTTTCAAACCTGATTGTGTGTTGGAGAAAAGTTCCACTGCTCAAATTTGGCAACTCAGATGGAATAGTTTAAATGCTGCAAAATATTTCAAACTTTAAATCTGAAAATAGGTAAACTCAAAAGTTAATCCACTGATTGATTTGTCCTGCACTAGTAGTTATTTATTGTCCAAATATGAGGAAAAAAACTTCCCACTTTGCCAAATCTTGGAAATAATAACTGCTTTCAATGATTTTACGGTTTTTAAAAGTATAAATCGATACCTGAAAAT
Organism: Vipera berus; assembly: GCF_964194415.1. Classification (NCBI taxonomy): domain Eukaryota; kingdom Metazoa; phylum Chordata; class Lepidosauria; order Squamata; family Viperidae; genus Vipera; species Vipera berus. The sequence goes on along the minus strand of NC_138205.1, from coordinate 34,393,454 downwards.
GACTTGAAAACCAGCTGAACACTATTCTATGTTGTAAGTCGGGTGTATGTTGTAGAAGTAGGGATGCATCAGTTTTCAGTAATCAGTATCTGGGGCCAGAATAATCCCTCAGATTATTGCTATTCATTCATTGAATGATCATTCATTCATTCATTCATTCATCATTTATTTATTTGATTTCTATAGCCCCCATCTCACATATTATCTAATACTATCGGTAATTGAGAACATTTATTTTAATGCCGAGCCCATCAACATCTTTTTCTTCTAATAATTCTAATTTTCATCCTCCTTTCCTCCTCTGATTACTCTGAAAATATAGGGCACCTTATTCTTAGGTCACTTGGCAAACTTTTATAGTGGGCAAATATTTTTCAACTAATATTTTTGTTAGTTGAAAATAATATATGAGACAGCTGTAAATCAGAGAAACTCTTCTCTATGACCTGTTATTGTTAGAACATACTGACAGGCTTTCTTTAAACTCAGAAAAATTATCTTGACCAGTTTAAGGCATAAGTATGAGAAGAATTAATAAAGATTAACAGTATTTATTTATAGAAGTTGTAGCTGGTATTTTGCTGAAAAAGTGCCGCTTGTTTCTGACCCCCTCTCCTGTTTCCTCTCCATTCTTTCCTGTCTTTTTGCTTTAGCAAAATCCAACTTTAGAAAGCACCAGGAAAAGTGGTGATGGTGGTGGGGGAGATAAATGAAGGGATTAAAACCTACACCCAAATATTTCTTTAGGCAGATGCTAGGCCAGGGAATTATTTGGTGGCAAAAGGAGGGGGGGGGAGTTGAAGCAAGCTTAAGCAATCAGAAAATTTTCAATAAGATATAAAATGGCAAGGAAGTAAGGAAATTTTATTTCTCTTTTGTGAATGGAGGTGTTGGAATTCAGCAAACAGCATGATCTTTTACAGGAGAATCAAATTGGTACCATAAACTTAAGATTGGCCTTTAAGCACACCCTGTACACACACACACACACACACACACACACACACACACACATGGGGGGGAGGGAGAGGGAGACAGAGAGAGAGAATTGAATAGCCTCATAAATTTATTTAGGATCATAAAAGTATTCACAAGAGATAGCTTCTTTTGTCTTACCACAAGTCTAACTGATGTTTATATTGTTGGCATTTATAAAACCTACTGAAAGCACACAACTCATAACACACACACAAGCATGTACACACCCACCCACACAAATACTTTGTCTTATCCTCTCAATTTCCTGTTTTCAAGCCTATAACCATTCAATTTTAATTTTCAGCCATTTGTGTTTAATTTACCTGACTTCCCCTGTAATGTATAATCATCTTTTTAATGGGATTGTGGAGGATTAAAAAAAGAGTATGGGAAAACTCCCATTCATTACTTTATCAAAAGCATTAAGCTAATAATTAACTAGAAGGGGAAATGGCTGTTTATAGTAAAATTAAGAAACAAAACAAACAAGCTGGCCCCACATTTTTTGGAAATGTTTGACTAAAAAAAAACAGAAATGGCAAATGCTGCAAACCGATATTTTAACATATTTTCCAGCTCTCTGAAAGTAACAGTGGAGAGAGAAACTAATGTAATTGTCACTTGGCTATCTTGTGTGATGAGAGGTATTCTAAAATAAAAATATCTCAGAAATTCTCTCTTAAAGGTGAACCTCATTATAATGATATTTACACAAACATCATGGAGGAATGCATGTAATTGAGGCATAAAAATAAAATGATTATATTTAATCTGATCCTGATAACATAAGTTAGTTTGTGTGTGCGGAGGGGGAGTTCTACTCCACAGTAGCCCGATTAATAAGTTTATACTTACACGCCAGCCCTCTCCAACCCTAGTAAAATTTTGAACAGTAATATCAAACTATGTCTTTCAGTTGAAAAATGGAATAGGTTTGTCATATATTGACAAAAGTACCTTTTTATCAGTTTATCAGAAACAATTAAGCAAAACATTTGACATAATTCCTTAGGAAAAGATTTTTTTTAACTGATACAAACAAACACAAGTCCCATCTGAAATTGTTCCTACATTCCGAAAGCTGTAAAATAATACCTCATGCAATTTAAAAAGAATAGTCTGTTACCATGAATGCACTTTAACACACACTAACACCATCTTAACTAAAATAGACGGGTAGAAATTCTCTTCAGCCCATTTTCCAGATTCTGTAAGGCATGCCTAATCCTTTACATGACAAAAATAAACTAATTGTAGAAAATGCAAATCTTAGTCTAGTTGAACTAGTTTTCATGGGGAATTTATCATTGTACAGCATGGAAAGCAACTCGAAGAGTTCTTTAATTGGACGGTAGATGGCAGCAAACAGCACCAAATGAGAAGACACAGTAAAAGACGAACAGTCAAAATACAAGAATAGGTGCTCCGTTGGGGAGGAGAAAACTGCACACATAGAAACAACTTAGCTGTGTTGTTTAAGCAATAGGAATTCTTTCACGAGTGGCCTTTATATAACCCACTTACAGGCCATCTTTTAACTGGAGAGTGATACTTCCCAGTAGGAGTAAAAAAAAAGGCCATAATGATGAACACATGAATATTGGAAAACAAGAGGTTTAGAAATGGCACTATTCTGAAAATAGAAAAAAAACCCATTGTATTAATATAACAACAACCATGTTTCAATTCTCAAACATCTGGTGGATAGAAAAGAAGGGTACAGAGAATCAGAAAGATCACACCAAATCTATGTCCAACAGTCATAACTATATATAAAAATGCAGAAGACATTTACATGTTTTCATTTTTCCCCTTTATATTCCGTGCAGTTGTGTGATTTATTTGTAGCAAGGTGATGTTGATAAAGAAACTTGGAAGGCTAGGAAGTTAGATAATTTTTTGGTTTTTAAAATGTTTAACTAGCTGTTACATACATTTCAAACTGAGTAAGCAGTATTTGCTTCCAGGTAATAGTAATTGTTTTTCAAGTACAGATCCTCAACACTTTATTGGTAAATGGTTAATTGAACACAGCCAAGAAATGTTTTAAATTATTCTGTGAGGATCTCTCCCTCTTTTTTTTAAAAAAAAGCATATCAATTAGAACCCAGTCAAAAATATTATTTATAGAGCAACAAAAGGAAAAACAATGTTTTTAAATATTGATGGAATGACTTGTACAAACATTATCATCTTTATACAGTACGGTTGTATCTTACAACACATACACATGCATGCACGTGCATTTTCTGTTAACGCCCAAATGTAAGCAGTGTTACCTCCCTTATATATTACAATTTTAGGGTTTGTACGTCTTTAGTTTAAAACCTAGTGCAGTTAATTTTTCCCTTAATTGTATTTATTAACTGTTGTGACCATCTATCTCTGTGTTCTGTCTCTTCTCACCCTCCCAACCTTACATAGACCGAACAGTTTGTTAGAAGAAAAATCACCTACGTCGACACAGAACACCCTGGAGAAAAGGATCTAAATCGAACTGGCTGCTGTACAGAACTTCTTAAAATGAGTGGATTCGCTCGCTGACAAGCAAGTCTCGATAAATCGTTCTTCCTGGGATGGGGAAGAGATTTGAAGGGTAAAAGAAAGAATGAAAAGAAGCCTGCAGAAGGGGTTGTATCCCCCTATGTTAAAAAAATATGTAACTATTGAGGTAGCTCGAATTCTCTAGGTGACATGGACATCTTAATCCATTCCTCCCTCCCTCCCTCCTTCCTTCCTTCCTTCCTTCCTTCCTTCCTTCCTTCCTTCCTTTCCTTCCTTCCTTCCTTCCTTCCTTTCCTTCCTTCCTTCCTTCCTTCCTTTTCTTATGCAATGATACATTTAACAATAGCTTTTCTCATTTTTAAATATTTTTTCATATAAAAAAGAAAGCAAATCTATGTTCAGTTCTTTGCCTCCTTCAAATAATATCAGCTTCAATTTTAGAAAATTATGAGCTTACCTTTTGATGCCCATCCTTCTCTGGATTGGGAGGAGGAGGAGGATGAAGAGGAGGAGGCGAAAGAGGAGGAGGGGGGGAGATTGAATTGCGTTTGCTTTTATATGTAAGCTGACAAATATTGTCCCAACCTGATAGCCGTCCATTGCGACTTCTGATAGCTTTTTTTTCCTTTGCCGCGTCGTTTTGTACAGAAAATGGAGTAACTTCCCTCTTTGAAAAATGACCAAAGCCTCCATCCGGTACCGATTCTCCATTTCCCCCTCCATCATTAAAGAGAGAAGCCGAGTCAGTACAGAGAGAATTGGAAAAGGAAGGGTAGGTGGGATCAATAATATTAGCTATTTAAGCTTAGTCCCAGATATGTGCGTGCATCTGTGCGAGAGTGTTTGTGTGTGTGTGTGTGTGCGCGTGTGTGTGTGTGCATGAGAGAGAAACTGTGTGTGTGTGTGTGCGCGCGTGTTTGTGCCGGTGCTTCCCCTGCTCCTCCTCTATTTTTAGCCCTATTGAGCTTATACATGAAAGCAAAAAAAAAATGTTAAAAGAGACGACAGTCCTACAGAGGACAGTGATCCGACCCAAGGTACAGCGGCCAAAAGAATGGTAGAATAACCACATGGGAAATCATAAAAAGTTCATGTTCACGGTTAGCAGTCCACATGACCAGCTCTGGCCAATCGCAGAACCCAGCCACTCATAAAGTTCTATCACAAAGTTGTAAATTTTCATAAAACAACAAGGAATTTATTGCATTTCTTCATGACTGCTTTAACAGCAGTCTTTTTCTCAGCCGCCATCTTTTCTTTTAAAAAAAAGGGAGAGTAGAAGAAAGAATATACGAAGATTTGGGGGGCCCTCCACATCTCGGCAGGGGGCCTTAAACGACCCCTCCTTCATTAAAGGTTAAAAGAACCTCCTCTGCAAAGCCACCTCTCTGCACAAACCCTCCCAAGTTTTCGACCCTTCTTCGCAATAGGGATCCACCATTGCCTCATACCTGTAGTGTGTAAATGCGGGAGGAAAGGGAGGGAGGCACAGAAGCACTTGTTCTGAAATTGTTTTGTTTCCTTTAAAGCAAAAGTGGTTCTCCTTAGCTTAATCGGACTGGGGTGGGGAAGAATATTCTCTCCCATGATTTCCCTTCCGGAAATTCGCTACGAAATTAAAACATTAAATGCTCCAGTTTCAAGACCTCAGGGGAAAAAAAACAAGTATATAATATGATCGTAAGAAACGTATTTAACGGAGTCAGGCATATAGATGTTATTATATGCATGCATTTGTGTATGGAACATGTGTATTTACATATCTATGTGTGTGTGTGTATGTACACAGACATACAAGAAGGAAGGCAGGAGGAAAGAGAAAGAAAGAAAGAAAGAGAAAGAAAGAAAGAAAGAAAGAAAGAAAGGGCGTATACTCGCACAGGCGCACTAAGGTTTTTGAAGGCGTACACACTACCGCAGTGGTACATGCCACGAACACAATAGTAGTGGTCCAATGCAGCAAAATCTCATAAGGGTGGGTGATAGGACAGTTCAGGAATTCTGTTTCTACCCTTAGAACTTATCCACTGAAATTACTTATTTTGCTTGAGAATAATAAACATTTTTGTTTATTTAAATAAACATTTTTGTTTATTTGGTCTTTCAGATCCGACCCATTTCAAAGAAGAAATTAGACATAGTATTCCCTCTCCTTATTTCTCTGGATAGATTCAGGCGGGTACTACTGAAATGTTTTTCTCATGCAACCATCAATTAATAGCAAAGCAATTTTCTAATATTTTATTTTGATAATTTTATATGTGCGTATCTATTTCACCTATCTTTCTATTGCATGCACATACTCATGCCCAAGAATACACACCTCTTCTGTGCGAATAAGTGTAACTAACTGTATTCAATATTACAAGATCTTGTCTAAAGATTATTTCTTTTCATAATCTATAAGTAATATTTTTAAACATTTCCTTCTCAGAAGTATTAGTATACAGTTGAAGGCAAAGTTAATAGCTGAAAAATACTGGAGAGAAGAATTTTAAAACATCAAAATAATGTTACAGAAAGTGTGAGTGAGTAAAAATACCTATTTCATGATTTTATTTTTAAGTTTAATTAAGAGTTGGATGGAGCTTTGCCTTGATTTTTCCTATTTGTCATTTATCTTTACATTTTGACCATTTAGCACCTTACCACCAATGAAAACAAAAGCAACTCTGTACTTCACAATCATAAAAACTAAAATGCGAAGTATTTAAGATACCATTCCTCTTTTAGTTCTGCAATTACTGCTCTAGGATGTGAAAGTACAAAACTGAAAAACTAAATTGAAATGATGCCTTGAATGTGTCTGAAATTTGTTACAAATGTTGCCTTTATGACTTAAATCAGTCTCATTTGTATTATTTTTTTATTGTTAACTTTTACTTGCCACACACATAGATGTCTCCCTATAAAAAGCGGAAAGCATAAAGATACAAATTGAAATAAGTCTAAGGAACTTAACATGCATATTTGGAATTTCACTTTGTTGTTGTTGTTATTAGTAGCAGCCGCAGCGTATCTTATTTGCTGTTCTTTTGTCTTTTGAAGAAGCTGATTGAAAAAAAGGGAATCACATGACACAGTTTCTCTTCTTTTCTTAATTAAAGCTCTTGGAGTCAACCCTTAAGCAAACCATCACAAGCTTTAACTCTCCATTCTGTTCTCAAAGTGGCCAAACTACTGACATTGGTAAGCTCATATGAGATATGCAGGGAGAATAAAATAGCTTGTGATTTTAACATGATGTAATCAACAGAGAAGGGTACCGGATTTTTGCAATAGGATTGAAAGGCATTTTTAAACATGCATAACAATACATGGAAGAAAATAGTAGGAATTGAGAAGGAATTTTTGAAATCTGCTCTCTCAAAGCATAGGCGCCAGTTGGAAGACACAGGAAAGGTTCCCTTGTTTGCACCAAATAAATGATATCTCTCACCCATGTAAAGCTGCTCAGTGTCACTTCGCACTGTGAGATGAACGGCATATAAATTTGACAAATAAATAAAAAATACAGTCATTAATGGACAGAATGTTTATAATATTGTTTTTAATTATTTTTCCCCTTTCTACGCAGAGTAATCACAGAATACAAATCAAAAAGATTGTTAAACTATTAAAGTATTTGCTATCTATCATATACATTGGTTTTACTCAGCACAATATTAATTTCAGGTTCTCTAGTGACAGTAAAAATGAAGTGGTCCGTTGCCAAACATGTAAAAATATACATCAACAAAAACAGAATAAAATAAAATGAGCAAGGAAAAAAAACCAGCACCAGTAATCAGACTTAGAGGCACAAACCTACAAAGAGGAAGACAGGAATTTTACAGAATTATGTACAACAATTTTGTCTTCTGCTAAGCTTTGTGTTCCCTTCATACATTTGGAGTTCATGGGTTTTCTAAGGAAAAGTGCTAACCACGTCCACATTTTTACTTCATAAACCATTTCTTTTAAATTACAAGAGGCTCAAAAAGAAGTTTTAAACAAGAAAATTTACAAATACTTGGACTATATTATACCAACATGAAAACAAAACAGTTACCTAGATTTGATTCTAAAGAGACATTTAATAGGTAGGTTTCTTTTTTTGTTGTACAAAAACAAAATAAGAGAGAAATGTTAATATAGGTAGTTTTTCCAAGTGTCAAGAAGCAGAAGATAGAATCCCTTCAGTTTGCTTAGATGTTTGTTTCTTGTTTCAATGTACAAACTGTTATGTTAATTTTTACATTTTCCTCTAAATTTGTGGAACAGTGCGGTCAGATTACTTTTCTTTCTTTCTTTCTTTCTTTCTTTCTTTCTTTCTTTCTTTCTTTCTTTCTTTCTTTCTTTCTTTCTTTCTTTCTTTCTTTTTCAGTGCCATTCTCTCTTCCATTCCCACTTTCATCCCTTCTTTTTTTCACTCTTCTTCATCTTCTTCAGCCTCTGGTTTTTCCTGGCTATTTGAGCCTGGCCCTGCAGGTTTGTTTTCTTTTTTCCACTTCATCCGTCTGTTCTGGAACCAGATTTTGATCTGTCTTTCTGTAAGACATAAAGCATGGGCTATCTCAATGCGTCGCCTTCTGGTCAAGTAACGGTTGTAATGGAATTCCTTCTCCAGTTCCAGGGTCTGGTACCTGGTATAGGTCTGGCGGCCTCTCTTCCTGTCAGTTCCTGGAAAATAATAAAATAGAATTTTACAAGATTAATTTGGCTTTGCACTTCTTTATGTGCTTCTGTTTTTTAACAAGTTTACCCGCAGGCATATTCACAATATACATATGTTTAAGACTACCTACTTTTAATAAGACATATTTTTCCTTACATAAAAAAAATCTGTATTTTGTACTCTGACACCATTAAAACAAATTAAAAGAAAAGTATGATATTGCATACTTTGAATGAATCTTTTTCAGCTTCTGTAGGCAGGAATTTATTATTCAGCTCTATAATTTCAAATAAACGTTGCGCGTTAGGTGCACAACATAAGCTTGCTGATACTTATTTGGAGGCATATGAGGACCCAGATTGTTGGGGGCAATAAGCTGACTTTGTAATAATGCCGCTTGGGGTGTGTGTGAAAGCCCTAATAAGCAGGCATATACATAGAATGAAGGCTACTGCTAAGCTTGTAAGCCGCCCTGAGTCTTCGGAGAACGGCGGGATATAAATGGAATTAAAATAAATAAAATAAAATAAAAATATCAGGTTGAGTTTAGGACAAGCATTGAAGATTGAATGAATTTAGGACAATTTACAGGTGATGCAAATTTTGTTTAAGGAGATTCAATGCATTAGTTTTTTGAATGTCAAAATTCCTATCCCTACCAATAAAGATCAGTGAAAATTCTTGTTGAGAAATGCAAGCATGAATGAAAAGTTCTATAAAAAGCTTGTTACTTATTTTCTCATAGGATGTTTGATAAGAGTTAAATCATGCAACAAGAATTGAGGTGGATGAAATTGCAAGGAAGCTCTTTCCTGCAGAAATTTTCACATCTGGTAAACTTATTTAAGTCAGTGAAGGTTAATGTTAGGGTAACGTTACTTCCTTCCTTTTCCAGGTTGTGTTTTATTTAATTCTACCCCTTCCCCTGAGGGGGAAAAAATGGTATTTGGATTTTTTTTCATTAGGAATTTCGGAAGCTGCTGGGCTCAGTTAGTCGATATGGGAATTCCTCAAAGCAAGCGTCCTGTCTTTGACCACAACTATTTTACTCCGGCATCCAAAGAATCTGGATTCAAACCAGAAATCAATTCTGCAGTCATTTCTTGCTGGCCTCATACAACTAAGGAGGCTTCGGCTTTGAGCAAATGGATTTTATCACCGGTTCTTGCCAGAGTTAAAACAGCCCTACTTTACCACTCCGAAATGTGTTGATCAACTTAGTATGTTTATTGTTTAGCAAAAAAGGGAGAAGGGATGTAAGTCTTTGGCTCTGTAAAAAGAGCAATAAAGCAGGATATAAAGAGGAGGAAAATAAGCTGTCTGTGGAATGTGAGTTGTAAACTCTGCTGAAGGGAAGGCTGTAATGGTCAGTCTTGCTTTGGCAGTGGAATCTCCCAATTCCATGCAAGGCTCAAGGAAATGCAGGGGGTGGGGGGCATGGGGGGAGAGGAGGGGAAGATAAGAGACAGAGGAAATAAACCCCAGTTTTCATTGCATTTGTTGGAACGGAAAAAAGCCATCAGACCCTCAATAAAGGCGGGGGAGGTCAGCCTTGTGCCCTGGTTGTGTTCCATCCTTCAATATTGTCTTGTATTCCAGCAGCAAAATAATAATAAAAATAATTTGCTACCAGGAGCTACTACTATTGCTAGATTTTATAAAGTGGGGAGGGAAAAGGAAGTCCTTCTCAATTGCCTTTCCTCCATCCCACCCCACAACACTAAAGCTGGTGCTTTGACCTGCAACCTCTAAATCATGGTTTATGGATTACCTAATAAGAAAAAAATAATAATCTATTATGTTAGCCCCTGAAATTACTGAGTCTACTGTGCCTTCATGTTCAAACACACACGCGCACACACACAGCCTTTGTTTCCCCCTCACCCCCACCCCTGGCTTTGGTCTTCTTTCATGCCATTTGGACAGAGACCTAGACTGAATTTTTGCCTCAGCCACTACTTTCCATTCCAGATGTACTTTCAAATAGAACTTTACTAGGGCATCCCCCAATCAGGTGTCTCCACAAGCCTGGGATTACAGCTTATATTGTAGCTGACCATGATGGTAGGTGTAGCCAACACATCCAAAGGGCACTGGAGTGAAGAGAGCTGCACTGGAATATTACTAGAAAATTGGCAGATTTCGGAATAGCCATGGGTGACAGAATTGCCGACTTGGGAGCCCTTCCTCTTCCTATAGACATCCATTTAGTTTTCTGCCTATTGATCCGTGGACAACCTTTCAGGCTGTTCTCTCTCACACTGAAATGACCACTTTCACTAACATTCCAGCTGTAGAAGAATGTGTGAAACTGGCCCTTTTCAATATTCTCATTATCTCCACCTCAGTATTTGCTGGTCTAACAAAAGTCTAATCAATTTCCCTACATTCAATTACTGGGGCAAAGGGATCTCCCAATGGCTGATTCATGCCTTCCTCCACCTGTTAGTTCTCAAGAAATATAAGCTTGAAAAGGCAATGTAAGAGACACCACCTTTTACAGTGGGTCCTCTATATGATTACTCAGAGGTAAATATTAGTTGTTCCCCTTCAGATATGAGTGCATAGGATTGCAACTTAAATGTATTTTCCTTCCACTTAAAGCTTGGAGTGTTCTCTGCTCCTCAGTAGTCTGCCTCTGTTGGTTTCAATACAATGTGCTTGTTCTGCTGGGATCCTGTAACAGTAATTGGTATAATGGAGTTGATTTGTGGGAGTAAGAAAGGGAATCACCAATCCCACCAAGCATGGAAGAGAAATCTGGCTCTCAAGAGAAGCACAGAGAAGCACATTACTGAATGTGATAATGGTGCTATAACGGGTTAAGGACAGTTGAGCTTAGAAAGCCAAACTGATGGAAGCTTTTTTCCTTCCCTCTGGATTTTGCAAGGTGCCTCAGAGTTTAACTTACATTGGTTTTTCTAACAGCAGAACAAAATCAGATAGAAGACAAGAGAAAAGTAGGCAGGTAAGACTGTTGTTACTTAATACAGACTACACACAATTGGGAAAGGGGATATTAGGTGTAACAAGCTCAACCAGTGCATCTGTTCTACTCTTACAGAGAGAGCCCTTTGGTTTCACAAGCCTCATGTGCATTTCTGTTCCAAAACCTGACACGTGCACATATTTTAATGTGGATAAGGGAAAGAATGATCTGATTTTCTCCCCCCCCCCAATTTCCAGAATCTGGTGGGTCTGAAGTACATCTACAGTTGCACATCCTGAGAGGAAGGGCATAGGACATGGGGGAGGGGGAAGAGGAGGTGTAGGATTCCTATTCTGATGGAATGGCCTTTTTGAAAACAAAACAAGCCCCACTGGGTTTGTCTCTTCCACCCCCCCCCCCCTTTGTCTTTAAAAAAAACATTTCCACTGTAAAATAGAACAGCTATGCAATCACTAAGAATCAACCTCCAGTGCAGGATCTGAGGGAAACTTCTGAGTTTATATGTGTTTGTAATCCCAAGGAAAGGAAAGGAAAACTGACTTTATAATCGTGTCTCTTTCTTCTTTCCTTCCACCCCCACCCCCTCTTAATAGTACAGCCTGCTTTTCCCAAGACACCCTGTCATTGGCATACAGGAAGCCAAAAGCAGAAACAACAGAAGAAATAAATATTTAACCATTTGATTGTTTAAGGGTTACTTTTGTAGGGTAATCTCAGCGAGAGAAGGGGGAGGGGTGGGAGAGATTCCTTTGAAGGCAAACGTCATAAAAGGAGCCCAGCACCATCTTTTCCTCCCCCACCCTCCATATTACCTCTTCACCCCCCACCCACCCCCGGCCGCTGATCCTGCTTTCTCCCCAAGGCTTTCCCGCCACCTCCACTATTCTCCCGAAGGATCTCACCTGTGCTTCTCATCCAAGGATATATTCGCAAGTTGCTTTCGTGCCGCAAGTCCGTCTCCCTCTGGTCGCTTTTGTTACAGTTGGGCTTGGACGCGTCTCCCGGACACATCATGGACAGGTTTTGCTCAAAGGGGGAACAGTGCATGTTGAAGGAGCTGGTGTCCAGACCGTAGCTGCTGGAATACATGCCGGGGGGCTGGGGGTGCATACCTCCCCCGCTAGGGTAGAGCGCAGGCATGGAAGCAGCGAAAGAGGCCGTGGAACTGGAGCCATAGCCGGTGCGCTGGGCATTGGAAGCGAATGCGCAAGAAGTTTGCTCGGGAAATACTCCGGAGGGGAAAACCGAATTTGCGGCCTGATATTTAGAAAATAAAGCATTCGCATAATACAATGAACTCATAATCTGGCCGGGTGATTTGTAGGCCGGGACGTTTTAGTGTCGGTTTTACGAGGTACCGTGATATATTACGGAATTAGACTCCAGATTTACACCAAAAAGGACCCCCTTTTTCCTCCCTTGGCCACGTGACTCTAATCCACGTGATCCGAATAGCACCAATCCCTTCCGATCTTCCTCCCTCCCCTCCAACTCTCCCTCCCCCCCAACTGAAACTGTACCCCCCCCCCGTAATATGGAAAAGGGGGAAAACACTATGTATGGAGCAGTGGCCGGAATTTATACAATACGTTGCATTATTGATGATAGGATAGATACTGAATCTCCCAAGCTAGAAGCGGGAAGGAGCGAAATCATGCGCGCGGAGTCAGTAAGCCTCCGTTTTTAATTAGTTCTCAAACGAAGCTAGTAGGGGGGAAAAAATACAGGAGGGAGGCGGCGTGGCAAAGAAAATCAAAAGATCTCCAGTGGGTAGTGGCGCCAAGGTAGGGAAAGAAGAAGAAAGAAAAGAGAACTGCCGCGAAATCAAGAATAAGAAGTGAGGTGAAGTAGGAAAATCGAGCCACTTGGCCGATCCAAGCAAGAAAGAGAGCCTTAGGATTAGCAGGAAATGTTGTTTCCCCCCCCCCCTCATCGGTTTGATTTTGTGTTTCTCTCTCTCTCTCTTTGAAGTTGCTCTTGACGGGATATATACATACAGATATAATTTTCTCCTTTCTGCCCCTGTTCTCCCTCCTGCTAAGTACCCAGGAGAAAAAACGCGGGATTGAGAGAGTCAGAGAACGAAGAGAGATGCCCGCCCTAACTCGCGGTCTCTGGGCGGGTTTTACAAGCCGACATTCCACTGGCATCTGCCGCCGCTCCCCATTCCCACCCCCCGCGACGATACAGTTTCTGACCCGCACCAACGTCGCCCATCCGAGCACTGGGAGACTTACTGTTTACTATTTCAGTTGCTACCTCCCCTACCCCTCCCCGCTCCAGTGGCTCCCCTTCTGAATGCCATTCAATTCTATATGTAATTTATTCCACTGCCACAGGCGTTGAGCTCGGAGCTCGCTTTGCTTTTTTCTGGTGGCGGAAGGGGGAGCGAAGGGGGGGGGGGAAGGAAAGATTACAACAGATCTCTATTTAAGCGTGTCAGCTCTTCTGCTGGACTCAATTATAGGGAGAAGGAAAATGTGACCAGCTGGTTATTCTGCTTTTTTTTTTTGCTAGGGAAGCAAGGAAAGCTTCCAGAAAAGGAAAAAAAAAAGGGGGGGGGAGCGACCGAGGGAAGAGATTAAAAGGCGCACCTTTCACTGAAACTTATCAAAGCCCTCTGTGACAAATAAAAATAAAGCTGGCCTTGCAGCTGAGAGATTGGCAGAAGTCCTCTTTTCAAGGTTAAATTGCCAAAAACAAGTGGGGAGATATATGGAGGGGCATGCAAATATCACGAAGCTCCTCACAGGAGGGGTGGGGACTACCCAAACTGACAAGCTTCCAGAGCCTGAGGGGGTGGGTGGTGAGTGGAGAGGTTAAGTCTTCTGTTAGGAGCAGTAAGGCTGGAATTCAGCAGTGATAAAACAGAGGCACATGCAGATGTCATTAGCATAACTTTTCTGAAACTAAAAATATTTAGCCAATCTCCTAACCTGAAGCCAAGATAAGTCTGAGACACCTTTCCAAAGAAAAGAAATTCTCTCTCTGCCTTCCTTTCTCTCTCCCCAAACTTCCACCAAAATTTCAGGTGCATTTTTTTTCCCCTGAAAGCCATAAGTTTCTTCTTTGTCTCTTAGAAGGAGGCTTTCTTGAATGGCAGTAGCTGTTTTGGATATGTGTTTATTTTCCCAACCCTTTTCTTCTAGATATCCAGGAGGAAGTGTTAAGCAGAATGAAGAAAGAACAATGTCATGGAGAAATTGTGGCTTGCAAACTTTATTTTAACTCCTTCTGCTGATTCCAGCTTCAACAATAGAACAAGGTGAAGAGAGAACAACAAAATATAGCATTAGTTTCCCCACCCCCATAAAGTAATTCACGTATACAGTATACATTCTCTTTTTTTTTCACAGTAAACCTAGGGGGGAGGGGACAAAAAAAACAGAAAGAAAAAACACTTTTTACAACTTCTTCCACTGTGTGCATGCCAACTAAATGGGAAAGGCAAGAGAGAAAACGAGAAACACAGCTTTTATTTTTCTTTTGTTTTCCTTTTTCTTTCTTTTTTTTTAAAGGTTAAAAAACACTTAAAAAGACAAACAGATAAATAAAACAAAATTGGGAACCCAAAAGGAAAGAGGATCTGTGACAATCAAAAATCAAGACAACTACAGCATAAATAGGCAGTTTCATGTTGTTGGGTATATTTTTCAGAGCTACCTGCAGAAAGGGAGTTTCAACCACAACACGAGAGAAGAGAGACAAGAAATGAGAGAGAGAGAGAGAAAGAGGGAGAGAGAGAGAGAGAGAGGGAGAGGGGGGTGTATTTCAGAGGAGGGATGAGAAAAAGAAAAAATACGAGTAAGGAAGAAAGTCTTCAAAAGTGCAATGCTGTATACATTTTGTACATCATTTCCATAGCACTAGTCTCAAATAAAAAGAAGAGAAGGAGGGGAGGTGGAGAAAAAAAAGAGACAGAGAGAGAGAGAGAGAGGGAGTGAAATTTTTCACAGCCATGATTAACAGAAGCTATTGCATTACACTATTACTAATTCTTAACTGGCCAGAAGATGAAAAATAACAAACAACAAGGCTAAAAAGATCCCATGATGTCTCGGGTCGTGTTTTTTTTTAAATATATATAGTTCATTGTATGTATCAAAGGACATCCAGGAGAAGACGCTCACAGCTATATTGTTTTACAGCAATAAAAGGCGAGATTCCCCTCCCCAAGCAGTATTTATCCTCTTCCCCCCCCCTCGGAACCACCGTTCACATTAACTGGAATTAATGGAAGGATGAGGGGGGGGCTTTCTGAGGATTGCCTGTCCAGTCTTCCATCGCCTACTTTTTGTCCCCCGTCTGTGCTTCTCCGCCCTCTTCCACCTCCTGAGCCCTTTCCATTTTCTGTTTCTCCAATTCTTCTTGCTCACACTTGCTGCTGGGGAACTTATCTTTGTTGTTCTCCTTTTTCCACTTCATCCTCCTGTTCTGAAACCAGATTTTCACTTGCCTTTCAGTCAGTCCCAGGGCGTGAGAGACTTCAATCCTCCGCTTGCGGGTCAGGTAAGGATTAAAAAGGAACTCTTTTTCTAGCTCCAAGGTCTGGTAGCGACTGTAGGTTTGCCGGCCTCTCCTCCGTCCAGCGGCTGCTGGGGTGCGGGGAAAGAGAAAAAGAGATTGAGAAGACACAGCCACCAGGTTAGGGGACAGAGGGAGAGAGAGCGAAAGACGCGCGCGCGCGCGCACACACACACACACACAGAGAGAGAGAGAGAGAGAGAGAGAGAGAGAGAGAGAGAGAGAGAGAGAGAGAGAGAGAGAGAGAGAGAGAGAGAGAGAGAGAGAGAGAGAGAGAGAAACACAGACACACAAAGGCAGCGGCGGAACTGCCCTTCTTGTACGGTACAAAGGGGAGGTTAATTACACAGCAATGGATGGAGAGAGGCGCTGACGAAGAGGTCCACCACAGATGCGTTCCCCTCTGTTCGCCCGAGTTCTTGGGTAGCTCACCTCGCTCCCTCCTTTCCTCCCATCCCTGTCATTTTCTTGGGGAAATTATTCCCTGCCTGACATCCCAGGTTTCTGGCAACAAACGCCCTCCCGGCCCTTAAAACAACCGCCGCCGCCGCCGCCGCCTGCCCCCCTCACATCTCCAGAGATTTAAAAGATAATAACCTAAGCGGCGAGAGGAGGGAGGGAGGAGGCGGAGGACGCCAAGGAGAGACACAAAAAGGGGGTCTCGGAGGTTGTAAAAGTACCATAAACTTTCGGGGAAGCTTCTCCGAATGAAAGAAGGAGGGGAGAGAAGTCCAGTTCTCTCCATTCAGGAGAAAAGGTCCCTTTCAGGGTAATTAAGCGATAAAGCAATTCAGAGGTGCAAAAGTTTACGCTCATAAAACAGTACAAAGTAACCAAGGGTTGAGGTGGGGGAAGGAGGGAGGGGATGAAAGATAGTGGAAGAGGTAGGAAAAAAGGAAGGCGAAATTGCTTTATGGGATCAGGAAATGCCTTCTCGATGGCTGGACGCCTGGCCCTTCCTGAGATGCCTCCTCACCTTGCGGTCTCATCCAGGGAAAGAGTTGTGTGGGAGACGGGCTCTGCTCCGAATTGTCCGCGTCTTCTGCCAGGCCGGTGGAGGCTAGCTTGCAATCCGGATACTGCACCAGGTCGGATTCCTGAGCGCTGAAGAGGCTTTGTCTTTGCAACGGGTCATAGCCGTAGAAGTTGCTGGGATCCCCGTGGCACGCTACGGCGCAGGGATTCTGTTGGTAAGGGGAGGTGGAGAGAGAGGACGCTCCGTGGTAGAACTCTTGGATCTGGGTGGGGTGCTGGAAAGTGCCCCCCGTGCTCGGGCCATACACCACCGTCGGTCTCCCTCCGAGTTCCTGGGCGAACCCACAATCGTAGAAGTTGGGGCGCAGGGAGTCCCCAGTTTTGTACTTGGAGAAGAGGGAGTTGACAAAATAGGAGCTCATTGTCATATAAATAGCTTATTTTAAATAGGTCTAGATCTAGGTACCAGGGTTAGGGGAGATGAAAAGCCACAGGATGTTAAAAGATTAGGAACAGGCGCCAACCAACGAGTCTTTGTGATTTCCAGGAATATATACAGATATGCATAGATAAAAAAAAATCCTGAGGATGGAGTCAAAACTCTTTCCCAATGAACATGCTATCGGATCCCGCTTTTTAAAATTGCTGCTGTTGTTGTTTGTGACTGTTGTTATTATTATTCCTCTCTGTATGTGTGTCTCTCTTTCTCTCTCTTCTCCTTTTTCTTCTTTTTTCCACCTTCTTCTTTAACCCCCCCCTTAAAATATATATGTATATATCGGCACTTAAAAAAAGTTCTCGCTTTACATTTCCAAGGCGAAGTGCCAGTTCATAAACAGTTTTCCGTGATTTACTTCGGAGCAAATGAGTTTGTTCATATTTCGCAGTGTCTTTTCTGGATCATTTGCATCTATTACGGAACCCTCATCCTATTGGTTTCCACATACTCCACACGGACTCTGAACAGCCTGCGAGCAGGAAGGAGAGTGAGTGGGAGACAGAGAAGGAAAGAGAGAGAAAGAGAGAGAGAGAGGGAGAGAGAGAGAGAGTGAGCAAGAGAGAGAGAGAGAGAGTGGAGAGCAGAGAGCGCAAGGGAGAGAGGGAGGGGGTGGGTGGGGTAAATATAGAGATTAAATATGCTAAACTATCTACGTTAATGAGATATCTCTCGTCTTCGCCTGGCGACAAATCATCTACCTAAGCCCACCCAAAAGATTGATATTTGGGGAGGGTTGAAAAATTAAAGAGAGGCTTTGCTCCCATCGTTAATTTTCATTTTTTTTTTATTTTATTTTAACGAGGCAGTTTTAGCCCTTTGGAAAATGTCAGAGTTGCTTTGGAAAACTCTAAAAAGAGGCCAGATTTAATTGCTATTCCTTTTTTTCTAAAAAGCCTCCTATAAATGTAATTGATATTTTAATACCAAGTTATCAAATCCTACTGCGTCCTATAGCCTCAACATATTTTAAAACAAACGAGATAGTCAGATTTAACATTTTAATGATCAATTTCCTTATTATTGATAAAGGCTTAAGCATCAGTGCCAAAAGAAAGAAACAGTCCATTTGTAACAAATGATAGGGCCTTAAACTGTTTAACAAACTATACTGCACACAGACAAAAATAAAGCTAAATAAAAAGATGTGTAGGCACAGAAACGCAGACATACACACAGAAAGGGAGTCAAACAAATATTTAAAAAAGCAAAACAAAGCAAAACCACGCAAACACTGATATGTTCTTGCTAGTTATATTGCACTACATAAAAAACTGTTAAAGAGTTTTTATGAGTTCTTTCCTCCATGGTGATAAAAACCCAGGTTTTGGTTGGCACCTAAATACCGTTACTGCAAGATGTTGGGGTGTCAATACTAAATTGAAATGATTATAGTTTTTCATATATAACATTGACTTTTCAGCTCCCTGATATCACCCCTCCTACCACACTCCCCCCCTGCTTCTGTTCCAGCAGAGATGAAGCTATCTCCCATCTCCCCTCATCTCCCACCACAGCTGTGAGTCTTCTTAACTGAGGGTTCACATGTGCCATCCTCAGAAGTAGCCCCCCCCCCAAAAAAAAGCCTAGTTCATACCACAAGGTGCTTTTAACTAGGAAAGACCGGGAGAAAAATGGAGGAGGGGGAAGAGAATGAGATTATAGGAGGAAGGTTTTCTGACATTGCTTTAAGTTGCTTTCAGCTTTTGCTAACTCAACCATTCATACCACCACCACCACCACCTATGATCACCGGAAAGTAAATTCTAGGAGTCCTTTAGCTCTATCAGCCATTATTTTCATGGAGCTTTCTGTGTCCTCCCTGCTCCAAAAGATGCCAATCCTAACCCTCAAATGTAAAGTTTCCCAGCTGTATAAGCTTGTTTCTCCAGTCACTCCTGGGTGAGACACAGAGCTGCCATTTCTGCATTATATGAAATTACAGATTTTTGCATGCTGTGACCTCACTTTTTGTGTTGGGAATCTTGAAAAGGGCCAAACACTCCAGCTTCTCTTCTTCCAGCCGTGCCCCTTCCCGCCAACATACAGTTATATTTGGTTAACATCCCAAAGATAAATTCAAACAATTCCAACCCAAAAGAGAAGAACCCTCTCAAAAAAAAAACCATTTCAAAGTCCTGTACATCTTTCAGTCAAAATCCTGAGATGCATCTTTTGAAACAATAGTTCATATTATGGTACCTATTCAGCTGAGAGGAAAGGAGAAGGAAAGAAACAAAACAGGATGAGAAGGCTTTAAAATTATGTTTTGAAGGTAAGAACAAGTCTGTTTCATTTGTTTAAAGGCTATTTTTTTTCTCCAACCCTTCTCCCCTCTCTAAAATTCCTGGAAATAGTTGAAATGAGTGCTTAAAAATAGAGCTTTTATTTCTATATTTTCTTTTCCTACCCGCCGAATGGAAGAAACACTTTAAAAAATGTTTGATTATTGCTATCCATAAATTTTCCCAGTAACAAAACAAACAGGGACCAGCTTTTTCCTTCTCCAATATTTTCCCAGATTTATAGGGCAATCTTTGGAATCTTACTGAGAATTTAGCCCCAATATTTCCTTAACAACTAAGCCACAAACTGTCTAACATTTATTTACCTGTGAAATGCAGTCCTACACTACTGAACATAATAAGGATGATCTCTGAATAAGTACATGCAGGACTGCTCCATAAGCTTTCTCAAAAATGATTCCCACAACTAGTATGTATTTACAACCAGTCCTCAAATACTTAGAATTTGCTGGCATTTTTTAAAAAAAGATATACCTGGCTGACATCTCCGAAGGCATTTGTTAATCTGCAAACGCTGACTACCAGGAAGCACCTAGTGCTCTGTTCTTGTGTTCTCTCTCTCTCTCTCTCTCTCTCTCTCTCTCTCTCTCTCTCTCTCTCTCTCTCTCTCTCTCTCTCTCTCTCTCTCTCTCTCTCTCTGTGTGTGTGTGTGTGTGTTTATGGGGGGATGAGAGAGAGAGAGGGAAGAAAGAAGAAGAACCAGAATTAAGGTAAGATAGCTGAGTTATCCTGGAAGTTAGCATTTTAACAAACGTGCAGGGCAATTTAGTGTTTGATATCCTATGAAGAATCGTCATCAGCATTAAATCATGGGTATACTGTACTTGGGGCCTCTGATGAAAGGCAAATGTTTCTATTATAGGGAATGGGGAGGGGGAAGCCACCAGAGAAAGTGAGAATATAATTTACAAATACCCAGCGGAGGAAAGATTTATTAGGAAATCTTTCCCCAAAATACATCACTTGGTAAATTGTAAGTTCTCATTGTTTTATAGCTCCATGAGTGGATTAAAAAAGAGGTTTTTTTTTCCTATTAATTAGCACAAAGTACATCTGGTTTAAAAGATTGCAGCTTTTATGTATTTTAGGGTTGCTGAACATTGCCTGGAATTGCAGTAGAAAAAGGAAGATGTTTTCTTATTTTCTGACTACCCACATTCAATCTCTCTTTTTTTCCTTGAAGTTAGTTCAGTTTTGTAATGTAGAAAATCTGCTGGGTGTTATTTAATCAATTTATGGAATCTTGACTGTTTCTGACACTTTGTAATCTTTTCTTTATAAAACATCTTTATTAAAATGTGTTCTGATTCTAGTTTTTAATAACTGTTTTACTTCCTATTGATCTCTTTTATTCATAGAGTTCCTTTGTGGACTGACAGTGGTTTTGAATGTGGCATTGGAAAATACTTGTTTCACTTACACACAGAAAAACGTGTATACATATGTGTGTGCACACATTTACATTCACACATACACATCTATATCCCTTTTTTTAAAAAGAGACAGGTTGGTGTTGGAGTTACTTGGTCCTAATTGTATTTTGAAAGAGCCATATTAAGGTAAATTTCTCTTCACCTACAAAGCCCCTGTCCTTTTCCAATGTAACTAGACACAAACAGAAGATATTTTGGAATTTGTGTTGCCACAGAATTCCTTCACATTCTTCAAAAGCTGGACAAGTACACTGGAGAATGAATAGTTCAACAACCCTGCAAATATTTAAGGATATTTATGATGATTCTCTTAAAATTGCCATACTATGTAATGATGTACAATGATTCCTATCAAAGTATATCCAGATATCCTGTGGGCTGGACAATGCATGACATTTCCTAGAGTTTGTGACCTATCTTTCATCTGTAGCTAAATAAATCCTATATTTTGAAAATAGCGGTATAATTATCACAAAACAACTAGAGGGGCCAAAGAACATTGCTCGGATTGTTGTCATTATGCAGTTAAAGAACTGTTTGCTTACAATCACACACAGAGAGGGGTGGGTGGGACGCAGAAGCATACACACGCAAAAACACACTGCTTAATCATACTCTTGAGTAACAAGTTCAGCATTAAATTGTTTCCACAAAGCTCTGTTAAGACAAATGGGGTTGCGCAGAAACAATTATACAAACTCCCCTTCTTTGGCTCGGGGTGTGTGCAGGAGATCTTCTCCACGGCCTTTGTGTGTTAAGTTTTCATCCTTCTTTGCTCGCCTTCCAATGGGCCGAGTATTTATACCTTCTGAGAAGAAACGCTCCAGAAAGATCGCCATGATTTGTCCTATATTTTATGCTTGGGGATTTATTCACAATGGTTTCGAGCAACAATTCCGTTTATTGTTCGTAATGAAATCAAGGTGTTGTAGACTCAAGAGAGAAAGGCACTGCGGCCCGGTTATTTCTGCCATGGAGTGATAGCACCATCTAACGATCATTCGAAGTAAGACGCCCGTAAAAATAATAGATGATAATAAGCAAAGATGGGTTAGGGAGATTGGTCGTGATGCTTTTATGGATCCCATCTTTTCTTTTCCATTGTGTGCATTTTAAAAGGTTGTTACCTATGATAAATCATGGAGGAGTGTATAAGATTTCTTCTGAAAGTGACCATCGCCTCCTCAGAATTCTTGGTTAGTTCTACGGGGCGTTGCTTTCCATCCGGTCGTTTTCAGGGCAATAAAAAACAAGAGACCAGGGGATTCTGCTTTTGAAAAACCACCATTGTTTTAAAGCTGGAGACTAAACAATTGAAGTATTCTGCTTTGGAAGGGAAAGCTTGGGTTGTAAATAGATTAAAAAGAGGACAGAAAAAGCTTTTCGAAATCAGACGTCTGGCCAGGACTTTGAGTGTGTCTACATTTGGTGGTGGTGGTGGCGATAGGGTGTTGAGGGAGTGGGGAGAAGGGGGATGTTGCCGAGAGTTTATGATCCAGGATGCTGGCAACTTGAAAGTGATAAGAAACGCCGGACAAAAAAAACCCACAGGATTTGGATAAATTAAGAAATGCTTTCTTTCTGCCCTCCCTCCTCTCTGTTTCATCTTTCTCCTCTTTTTAAATGTTTCTTATTTCTGGGGGAAATAGACAAAAATACATCTTTGCTTTTTCTTCCTCCTCCTCCTCCTCTTCTCCCACCATAGAAAGACATTCGGGTAATTTAGGAGCTTCTGAAAGTTTCCTACTCTTGTTTGCTTTACAGTCGCTTAGTTCCTTAACCTTCAGAAATTTATACCCTATAAAGTTTTATGGTGGTCATATTCTTTTATTGCAGCCTACCACGCAGAGTTTTCTTCTCTCTTTTATGATGAGCTACTCTCCTACTTCTACTCCAGTAATATCCAGCATTTAGCAATCATTTCATTCTTTTAGAATATATATTCATGCGTGTGCGTGTGTGTGTGTACGCGGGTGCGCATGTACACATACATATACATGCATGCAGGCATGTCTGGTAATGGAGATAATTTGCTTGTTGTTGTTTTTTAAATAAAAAAGGCTTCATAACCTTTTTAAAAAGTTATACAATCATGTGGATTTTGAACATAAACAAAAATGGAAACAACAATGCATGATTTTCTTTTGAATAGAGTATAAGGATATCCAGATGACTTTGGCAAAATCCAAAATATTATTCTTTTAATCTGAGTTATTTTTTGGTAAAAATTACAAGATAGTTACTGGGCATTGAAAAATATGTGGGTTTCTTCCTTCTCTGAAGAATTCTGGATCATCACCCTTCCATCCCTGTGGAAAACAACCTTCATTGTCTACACCTTTTTCCTTATGTAAACATCACATTCATTCACTCACATATATTCCCTCATTCATTCATGGGTCCTTTATGTTTTATTTTGTTTTCTGGTGTAAAAGTAACAAGAAAGACTCTTTTAGGCACAAATTGAAAGACAGAGAACTGCTTTATTTCTGTTTTGCTGAAGAGATTCAGAGATTTAGAGATGGAGCAGACTTTACAAAGAAAGAAATAAAAATACACTGAGAATGAGCTTTTTCTAAGGACAAAGGAGAGAATCTCCAACAAACCAATTCAAACCTAAAAGATCTTTATATAATACACACTAAAGAGCCATTAAAGAAAAACAAACACAAGTGCAAATATTTCTGCAGTTTTAGAAAAAGGCATAGAACACAATGAGATATAGGTCAGGGTCCCCTTTAAACTGATTTTTATTCTGTGGGATTAAACAACTGTGGAAAATACAGTTTGACCTTATAGAACTGAAGAAACAATAATTTTTTCAACATTTTTCCTCTACAGGGACTTTTTTTCTAACGAAATCAACTAGTTTCTCTTATTAATCCATGCATTACCAAAAATGCAGCTTTCAAAAACATCTCTTGTCTTCACTAATAAGGTCTAGGAAGGTATCTATGACTAAAATCAGTTAATATGCTAATATATGTGTGGAGAATGTTTTTCTTTACAAAATGTTCATATTAATCTTGAAAGAATTTCAGAGCAGTTTTTCTGCAGTGCTCAGGGTGTCTGAATCAGCCTTGAGAATTACTGGAGGCAAATTAATGCCGTGGATAAACCACCAAACTATCCCAAATCCTTCCACATACCTGCTGGTGCAATAGGCTCTCTAATGCTGGCAGTGCTATCTAAAAACCAAACAATACCTCCAGCTTTCTTTTTATTAGAAGTTAAATAGATAAATGCAGAAGTTCAGACTTTTTCTTTAAAAATCCAATATAAAATTGGTTTTGGAAACAGTATGAAGTTAGCAGAATTTAAGCCATGGGTATGCCCTATATTTTATTCCCACAGCAACATTTTGTTAGCTTTGTAGAGGATTTGCCCAGCAATCCTTCTTTCCTGATCTAAGACAACTTGCCTTGGATGTGGGCATTTCAAGTTTTTGTTTCCCTCCCCCAAACAATTTTTCAAAAACCCACTAAAATATTGTTAAAAATGTGCTGGAGTAAAAGATTTATTTGCTTGCCATTTCAGAAAATCCTTCAAACCAGGCAAATGCTATTTGAAATGTAAAGTTAAAATCTGCCTATCAAATTTTGAAAGCATGACGGCAGACCAAAGAAAATGGTAGAAAAATTCTGTACATCACTCTATGAAATTAGATTTTTCTTCTGGGACTTCTGTCTACAAAGAGCCTTACATTTAGGCAAAAAATTTTCCCCTCCCCCCTTCCTCATCCCTGTTATGTTATGAAAATTTCTCACCAGTAGAATGGTGTTATTTCTAAAAAGTGGGAGTGCATAATAGCAGTGGAAATCGGTTTAGTATGGAGCCTTGACTGGTTCTGCAACTGTTTAAAAGCTTAAAGTGGTTTAAGCCCCATTTTACATTCTTAAAAGCCACAGAAAACAAGAGGAATCTTCACAAGAGCACATACATTCACGAGAAGTTTTCCCTACAGAAACAACGGGCCCTCCCAAAACCATATATGCATCTTGCACTAAAGTAACTTACCTACCCCCTCTCCCCAACCCCATTCCCTCCGAGTCCTCCAAAAGGTTGGGGTTGAACTCATTTCAATAGTCATAAAGGAAACAGAATCCCAAGTCTGATTATTTAAAAGTGGAGAATGGGGCTAACAAAGACATGGAAACCCTTTTTTTTTAATCTAATGGGACTTTTTTCTGTTTGTAAACAATGAAGATATAAAAAGTATTAAAAATCAAAAGAAGCAATTTCTATCTCAGAAGCAGTCAACTACCCTTTTGGGTCACTCCGTGTTCCTGTTCATATAAATGTGAAATGTGGTTCTATCCTGCAGGACAAGCAGAGGGGTAGCAACCCACAACATTCAAGTATTAAAACTTCTCTGTGGAACTGGATAAATGAGGATTGACTCAGAGACCCTCTATCACACTTGGTACTTGAGTGCTCTTTCTGAATAACTCTTGTCCTTAATAAATTATAGATACCAAAAGCAAAGAGTCCCTTGCTTTTACAAATTTAGGTATCTAGCTTCACATGCAGTTCAAAAGATTTTAGCTTTCTGTCCCTCCTTTTCTCCTTAAAAATGTTTTAGTGGAGAACCGTGAGAAACTTGAAGGTTCTCCCAATGCCAAATAAAGAGAAGGAAAGGAATAAGCAAAGCCAGGGAGTGTGGTCTTCCTTGGATGCCTGGGCACTGCTTGGGGCAACGTTGTGACTAAAATATTTTTCTTTCCAACAGCTGTTCATCAAATAGGCTAAGAGAGGAAAAGAGAGATGCCTTCTGAATGCAAGCCCTCAAAAAGTTAGTGGTTTATAAATGGTTTTCCTGGAGTTTTCCTACTTGTACTCCATGAACAGAGGGGAGATCTTATCTGCCTTAAGAAAAAGAATGTGATGTGGAGGTTGAATTGGGGTATCATTCATCTGTACAGTTGTTTGCTCCTGGATCAATCCAGTTCCAGCCTGGGGATGGAGGGGGGGAAACATGTCCTTAGTTGATGACAGGTTTAAGGTCAGCCTTCTTTTCCTTTCCTTTCCTTGGCTTAATAATAATCAATAATCAATAGCATTAAAAGCAATCCTCCTCCAATTGCTGCCTATCCAATGCTGTACACTACAACTCTCCCTATTCTTATTTATTCTGGCAAGGAGGGGGCGGATTTGAACCTCACACTGTTGGAAGGCTTCATGTTTGGGAAGGTCTAACAAACAAAAGAAGTAGCTATGCTTACAGACTACATTGCCTATCAAGAATTACCTTTCAGTGCATAGCATCTCCCACCCCACTTATAGTCCCTTACTGGAGTGATCGGTAAATATATTTAAAAAGTGGGAAGGTGGTCAAATGGAAACAAGCATGTGTAGTCTTCTGAATCCTTTGCCAGCCAAGCAGGAGAGGAGGCCTCTTTCTGGCTTGATTGCTTTTGTCCTCATCTCAAGCACAGCTGAGAATGAAGTCACTGACCATCAAAAACCATCTAAGTTTGGGAGGGATTAAAATTGGGGTAGAACAGAGAAAGGAGGAAGCAGAAGAAAGCTTCACTCTTTTCCCTGTTCCTTATTCATTTTCTTCATTTTCATCCTGCGATTCTGAAACCAGATTTTGACTTGTCTTTCACTCAGGTTCAGAAGCCTGGCCACTTCATGTCTACGGTCCCTGGTGAGGTACATGTTGAACAGAAATTCCTTCTCCAGTTCCAGGGTCTGATATTTTGTATAGGGGCATCTTTTCTTTCTGGAGGAACGAGCATGCAACCAGTTGGCTGCTGGGTTACCTGGGGGAAAAAAAGAAAAGAGAAAAACAAAACAGGGTTACTCAGGAATTGACACCAAACCCTCCAAGGTTTTTAAAATCTCTTTGGGTCAAGATTTGAAGACAAGTGGAGACCTACCAAATCTTACCTATAATATAATGTTGGAAAGATAAATGTACAAAATATATCTGCACTCATGTTTGACATGCAAATAGCAAATAAGACTTTAGAAAGGAAAGGAGGGAAAGAAAAATCAAAATGAGTAATTTATTTCAGAGATGGAAGAGTATATTTATTTACATATAAAAGACAGGAAGGAAGGAAGGAAGGAAGGAAGGAAGGAAGGAAGGAAGGAAGGAAGGAAGGAAGGAAGATGGCCCTTTATGTTTTAAATGAATCTATTTATACGGTACTTGGATAGGTAAACAATCCACGCACATATTTTACATACTGGTGTGAAAGGCATATTTTCCCATCCATTTATATTTCCATAAAGTAGAAATTCCTTCCTTCCTTCTTTTGTTTATGTTACAAGAGAGAAACATATTGCCTGTGTTTTCATCATGAGCCTCCTAACCCAGCAAAGTAGGGGATCAAATGGAGAGGGGAGGTATCTTCTCCTGAAAGCCACAACAGTCTCCCCAGCAGTGGCATATGGTGCCTTCTGCCCATGGATATTATTTTAGACAAGCAGAATTTCAGAAGTAACAGCCCTGCCTTGGAGAATTCACGAGACCTTTTTTTGAGGGGCAGAGAAGGAGCAACACTACGACTAGAAGCCAAGTCAGTAAAATGCTAGAGGTGAGTAAATAGGTCTGATGTGGCCACAACTCCACCAAAGGCAAAACAAAACAAAACAAAAAAGGCAGCTGGGTGTGAGTGTGTGTGTTGTGCTGTTCATGTAGAGCCAAACTAGCCTACTCCATTAGTAACTGGGTTCTTTCACATACAGGGAATTCTGCTACCAGAAGGGACTGGGGGTCCTGCAGCAGAAAAGCCAGCCAGCTCTTGCCTGGTTTCCCCGGCCTCCTGCTGAAATTAAAAGCAGCCTTGCAAGTCTGAATTCTTGTTGTATGGCAGGAGGGGATATGGCCGCCATTTCTCCGTGGATAAAATGAAATCCATTCTCTCTCTCTCTCTCTCTCTCTCTCTCTCTCTCTCTCTCTCTCTCTCTCTCTCTCTCTCTCTCTCTCTCAACACACACACACACACACACACACACACACACACACACACACACGGCTTAGGTTCCACTTTCTTCCTAATCTTAGCAACTACTTCCTTCACAGAAGTGGCTGACTCTAATAAGCAAAAAATTAAATATTAAAGAAATTCATTTTTGTTAATAATTAATACTGCTACCTATCTTCAACGGCAGGGGAAGGAATTCTCCACAATGGTCCCCTTTTTAGGGATATGGATGTGCGTGTGATTTCTTGGCATTTCATGGAAACCTGAGGTATGGCACAGGAAAATAAGTTTATTTTTCATTTCACACAATTCCCCAAACAGGAAACAAAAGACAACAAAACAAAACAAGAGAAGGAAGAGGAGAGGGAAGGAAGAGGTGTGTGGAGAAAGAAGGGGGGGAGAGTTTTAGTTAGTAGGCTATTCTTAACACCAAAATGCACATTCAAAAATACACACACAAAAGCATATATGCACATACAAAGACAGGGTGTGTATTAGACTCAATGCTTTTCTGTCAATAAAGAAGTTTAGGAATAAGCTGAATTGCAGAGAGATGAAAGCCCAATGTCTGTCTGGGGCAAATGGTTCTTCTCTCATTTTGCTTTCCCCCCCCCCCCATTTCTACCTTCTCCGCATCTTCACCCCACCGAACTTGACTCCGAAGACACGGGTGGACAGTCTGGATCTCTGGGAACCAAGCCTTTTCTCAGCAAGGTCTGTCTCTCTCTACTCTCTCTCTCTCTCTCCCTCCATTCTGGAGCTGGTGGGAAGGGGAGGAGGGGGAGGGAGTAGAAGCCAGAAAAAGCTTTTCTTTTCAATCTTCCCCTTCTTTTCAAATGTTTAAATTTGAGAAAAATTCAAATAAAAAATTGCTGTCGTCATCACTGGCACATGCTTTCCTTCAAAAACGAAATGAAATAAATAAATTTCTTGGAAAGTCATCTTGTGAATGAAATAACCTACATCCTGATTTGAAACTATTAGGGAATCACAACACTGAAGTCAGCTCTCTTATTGGAAACATCCCCGACATTGGGCAAAAGGCAAAGAGAAAGAAGCCGAGAAATTCGCCTTGCATTATAAGTAAAAAAAACAACAAAGATTTGCATTATTATTTTTTTTGGAATCTCCCTTCTTGATTCAACCCATCCTACCCCAGTTTTCCTCACAATATTTTTCCTCGAAAGTGCCTGTGTTGGGGGGGCGGGGAGATAATAGTGTTCAAATTGCAGAAAGAAGCCTAGATGATTGAGTTTAAGAGTTTTATAATATGATCCTCTTAATAAATTTAAAACAAAGAAAAGCCCCTAATAAAGCTTGCTTCTTTTATTTATTTATCCTGTTTGGGGGAGGGAGAAGGGAAGGCATTAGCTCTGAAATATTTATACCCACGTAGGGTGTACATTTCATACCCAAACAACAATAAACAAAGAAGACAGTGCACACTACCAGGGATCGGGATCCTTCAAGGTAAATAAGGACACTTGGAGAATTGAATCCCCCTTCTTAGTCCTCAGTGGGATCCTCTTTCCACACTATTTTCATTCTCCCGTCTATTCCTCCTTTAGTCTCTCCAAACAAGCACACGGAGACACACACACACACACCGAGGCTCGTTCAATACTTCCCCAATCTATTATTATTGTTGTCCTCCCCCACCGCCAATTTTTATACATACAACCGAAGCCCGCGAAGCCACTGTCCCTTCCTCACGCCACCGGCTGCAAGTAAAGTCGAATCGCGCCCCTTCCAACCCTCACTGTCCAGTTTGCATGCTTATTTCACTTCCAACAATACGCTAAGCCGAGCAAAACCACCCCACTCCAGAACCCCCAGTCCTAGATTTAACACCAGTGGCTTAGATGGGGGGGGGGAGGGAAGGGGGAGATTTCTTTTTTAAAATCTTTTTTTAAGCTTCCCTTGCCCATTGTGCCTTTTACGACACCCCCTCTTAGGTTTTTATGATGTTTACTTCCTCACTTTTTATAACTTACTTTGATCTGGCCTGCTTTTGTCCTCGCTTCCTTCACAAACTTTATTGTCCTCGAAGCTGGGCCTTTGACTGGAAGCGATTCCTTCCCTTCCAGCAGAAAGGTCTAAGTGGAACTCCTGTGTCCCCTGTTTACGGATCTCCCCGGGGTGTCCCAGCAGCGGTTCGGTTTTAACTGGTCCCTGCCCGGCTGCTATAGTTTCTGTTCTGGGCACTGGGTCCAGCCAGCTTCGTAGATACCTGCTCTCTGAGGTAGGGATGTTTTGATGCTGGAGGTAGGGATGATAGACCGAAGGAAGGGTAGCAGCAGTGTGTGGCGGCAGAGGCGTCCAGGAAGCGCTGAAAACGGAGGTTTTGGGCTGGAAACTACAGGAGGGGAAATCGAGGTGTTCAGTGTGAGTAGTTTGCCTGGAGTTTGAGTACTGCCCGGAAGAGAATTTAGCGGCGGGAGAGTCTTCGTTGTCATGGCTTATAATGGAGTCGACATAGTAATTGCTAAGAGTTCCAGAAATTGACATTCTTGGACATCCTACGAGCACCACGGTTCAATGAAGGGGAAAGCAAACGAGCGAGCGAGCGAACAAGCAATAAAAAAATAAGGAGTAGATCTCTAGTTAAGCTGCTGTACAGATATTAGAGTATATGGGGAGGGGAGGGGGGGAGCTGGTTGGGAAAAAAAACCAAAAACAAAACAAAACACCAAACCAGGCGACACTCTCGCTTAACCCCCTTTCCTCCTCCAGCATCAACTTCCCAGCCAAGAAAAAGTACAGTCGGGACTGCCGGGTTGGGAGCTTCCAGCAAAATGATTGGTCAAACTTTTTTCGTGAGGCTGATAAAGCGTCAGGGCAGGCGTAAATCAATCCTGGCGGAGCGGGGCGGGCGGGCGAGCGGGGGGGGGCGGGGGGGCCCCTGCGCGCCCGTGCTGTCAACCGCTCTCTGCATTCCATATCAAGGATGGATTGCGTTCTGTCGAGGCGATGTTGCAAAACGTCGGGGGTTCAGAAAGCGAAACGTACAGTGCAAACGGGGATGGGAGGGAGCGCCGGGCTGGGGGGTGGATAGATGCTGCAGTGATGTCGGTGTGGGAGGGGGATCGATTCCCTCCCCTGAAACATGAAAGAGAAATGCTGAGTTTTGTCCTCTCTTTTGCCTTCCTTAAAGCTCTTCTGGGGATTTCTCCTCTCCCCCCCCCCGCCCCCAACCAAATCTATAAGCGGCCATTCTGGATTCCTTCGCCTGCCTTCGATATGTCAAGGCTACTTATCTCAGCCGGGAAAATGCAATATGAATTGTGCTTTCTTTTCTCTAAAGTTTTCCAGAAGAGGGCGGGGGACGAATCGGGTTACCGTCCAAGGCGTCTGGATGGACTTACGAGAGAGACGCTTTCCACACGGTGGTGGTTATTATCACCATCATTACTATTGTGGTTGAAAGCTAAGTTGTAGATGGCGAGTTAACCTATTGCAAAAGCTTTTAATACCGGAAGATTTTTTCCCCTCCCGCCCCCCCCCCCCCGTTCAACATCAACTGTCAAGGATTTGTATATTTAATCCCTCCACTATTATATATTAAACATTGTCGCACGTGTACATTATGTATGCCGGTGTGGATGTACGGGCGCGTGACCTGACGATGCCTGAATGAAATCTATAGCTTGTAGTAAAACAGTAGCTTGTATGGCAAACATATCATAAGAAAGGTCTGTCTACACGCGGATACATATATTCGCACTCACGTGCCTATTTATCGTTCCCATATATTTTTAAGCGCGGGTATTTACATGCAGAATCACTGTGGGTTATAATGTTGCTTTGACAGACAAGATTTTAAACAGGCAGAGCGTGAACTACAGAGAAAATCTGCCGGTTCCGGACTGCAATAGCCCCGTTTGTTTCGAAAGCAAAGGAGGGGCGGAGGAGCTTGGCGGAGAGGAGACGGATTTGCACTGCTGAATCTCCCCTCCCCTCCCCCCTCCTTCTTCCCCGCCATATACACGCACTTTAATTTTACTACCCTTGTAAAATGTCCAATCCAGTACCGCTTCTTTTTCTTTCCTCACAGAAGGCGTTAGACCCGAGACGGCTAAATAGTTGAATAAAACTTACATTAGCTTTCTTTGATTTTTATAGCCTTGAATTTACTGCCTGTGGAAAGGGAGAGTATTGGGGGGGGGGGAGGGGGGGAGAAGCCAAGGATGGGAGAGATCTCTTGAACCTTACAGAACCCACTTTTTTCCTTCCTCTGTTCAACCTTTTTAAAGCTGCAGAATGAATCCAACACAAGCCAGATCCTTATGGATTTCCATTACTAAATCTCGTTCACTGCATTTTGCTTGCGAAGAATTCTCCCGTTCTGGTCAGCGGCTGTTGGAGCATAGATTGACAGCACAGATCCTAAAACATATAATTGCAAGTTTATGTTCTCTTTTCATTATTGTTTAGTGGCATTTACTTCTAAGTAAATATTCTTCGTTATATCAGCACTGATTTATTATACCAATGCGCTCCGGCTTAACTGCTTTGCCAAGCTAGCTGTCGGTCTGCGTCAACAATGCCTGATCGTAAATTCCTCCCCCGTAACCTGGTAGATCCCGTTTTATTTCTTATGGAGCAGGAAGTGTTGGAGGTGGGGAAATGTTCTGGTTTTTCCCCCCAACAAGACTCAATTCTTCAAAAAAAAAGCAACAAGAAAAGAAAGAGATATTTAGGCTTTCAGCAAAGAGTTTTAAAATGGGTGCAAATAGACATTCAATCTGAATGCAGAAAAAGGGATTGTATTCTGTGACTTTCAAGTAAAAACTCCCTTTTCTAAGCACTGGCTTTGACCGAGTAATTGGTCTCACTGGGGTTTTGGACAACTCCATTAGTCCTTCTAGAAGAGGTCCTTCTGGCAATGAAGAGACTAGGTCCAGTAACATCTATGACAGACTATGCTGAAGCATCCTTTCGCTCAAATATATTTTCTTCTTACAGAATGGAAGTGGCTATAGTCAAGATATGGACCAAGATGGTGTGTGTAAGTTTGGGGTTTGGAAAGACCATAGTTGGGCTGGTAGATAATAAGGTAGTTCTGAGCTGGCCTGAAAATTGGATGATAGATGCATGTATAGATAGAGTGAGACATTCAAAGGAAGAATAGAAATAACCTTTCTGGCAGAAATTAAAATATATTAATTAAAAGAAACCACAGACGGCCAAGGCATTACAATTGAGAATAAAGGTATAGGGATACAAAGTATACAAAGAATGAAGGCTACTGCTAAGCTTGTAAGCCGCCCTGAGTCTTCGGAGAAGGGCGGGATATAAATGGAATTAAAATAAATAAATAAATAAAAATAAAGAAAGAAGTGGGGGGGAACAATGAGACAAGAACTAAATGTCATCTGAAGTAGTTGAAAGCTGATACATTCAAATGCTGTAGTAAGTTACTTCTTCTTGGAGTAATATATATAATAACCTATGGAAAACTAGCCTGCACCCCATTCTTATCCAACTTATGCTCTTCATTTGTGGTTCAAAGGAAGGCAGAGGTGGATAGATGGAAGAGAGAATACTGTCTTGCACACTTTATGTTTGAACCTCAGGCACATATATTTTGCACTAACCAGGTTAATTGAGATTATTTTCAAGTAAATCTTTAGGGAATTGCAACTGTGAACATGCCCAGTCAAATGCAAACTATTTTTGACCTAACCGTTTAAATTCAGCTTGGTCTTCCTTCTCTCCCTGCAAACAATAGATTTACCAGTAGTAATAATAAAAACCTGGGTACTTCTCACTGAGTTCAGGGAGGCTATTTAAGGATTGAAGTCTGAAAAATGATTAGATATAGATGGATAGAACCCTTCAAAATGAAATCTGACAGTTGGTGTATGAAAACAACACACTAGCATTTGAGATAGAATTCTGCTCCTGAGTTAATATGCAGAATAATCCAATTCAGCTTGGTTTGGGCTAATAAAGTTGGTTCTTTAAGTTTCTCCTAGACTCAAGGAACCATCTCTGTCTATTATTGTTTTTGTTGTTGTTGTTTCCAAGGCAAACTTTGCTAAAGGGGAAGAAAACGTCTCAAAATGTTTTCTTTTAAATAACCTCTTATTTAAAATGTGGCCACTACTCAGTTTTGTGAACATACTCTGGGGAAATCATCTGACAATGCACAGACTGCTTGATTTCCTTGGTTTATTTTAATAATATTTAATAATAATCAGACTAGAAAATAAATCAGAGTTTTTATGTGAAACAGACATCCCACAACAATTAAAATAGAAAAGAAAGCAAAAAATACACTTGCGTGGCATTTTTTATTTTTATAAAATCAGACTTGGAAGTATCCTCTTAACACTTTGGGCATTCAAAAGTATATATGGACTATTTGAAGGTATTATGGAAAGACAGGCTTTTTCATTGGTTAGAATTTAGATCAGTAATGAATTAGCCAGCATTTTTGTAAGTGGTTAGAGGGGTTTTTTTTAAAAAAAAAAAAGAAAAAAGTTATGAAATTTACTGAAAATTAGTTGAAAAGACACACCTGTCCAGTGTTTTTTGCAAGAAAATTTCTTCACATTTTATCTATAATGAATACATTCTTGGGAAATCCTCAGGCACCTCCTATAAATAATTATGAGACATGCTAGCAGCTGAGTACATAATTTTGTAGAGTATATAAATTTATACTCAAATGTCATCAGAAGAGTTTCCCTGAAACAGAATCCAGGACTTTCTCTAGTAGAGCAAACCACACAAGAAGACCTGCAAAAGCCATTTGCCTTCCCATGTACTGGAGGTTTTATCTAGGGATATATTCATTTTAATTTCTTCTCTTTCATAAAAAAACCCCCAAAGCCATAGTGCTGATCTATCCACATTATCAAGACAGACTCTTTGGATATTCTGTGTAAAAATAGAGAGATCAACTTTAGTTCATTTAGTATATAAGGGTTTTTTTAAAAAATTGAAGTGGTTTTCATTTTTCATTTTGAAAATATCATGCAGACTAATGTCTGGAAAATAGTTTTCCTTTCTGAAGAATTCTGGTTTCCAAAGCCCTAGTGTGTTAAACAGGCTTCCCTCATTTCAAACATTTTTCCAAGGCCATTTACTAAACACAGCAGGGAGAGCAAGAAGATTACAGACAAGAGTAATTACTAAACAAGACTTCCAGATACTATCCAATCTAGAGAACTTTAAGCCAAAAAGACTCAGCACACATAAATAAAAATATCTTGACTAAGTTTGAAATACCAGATTTGCTTGATGGTGTAAACTTATTTCTGCTTGTTAAGGCAAAGGAGATATTCTGTTTCTGTTTCTTCTTTTTTTAAGTTGGCTTTCAAAATCTGTGACCTATTTAGAAAGTGATGGGGCATTTATAGCCAAAAAATTAAGAAGACTCATTCCATTTTAAACAAAGAACAGTATCTATCCCATAGTAGACAACAGTTGGCTGTTCAAAAATACCTTTACTATTTTGGGGAAGAGAAGTTCAAGCAATGTTTATTTCAGAAAATTGATAAATATCAAGTTGCACATTTCACACTCTCTAGACTTCTGTTTAATGTGTTATATATACTGTAGTGAGAATTACTTTCCTGAAAATATCCAGTAACTTAATTAAATTTAGGGCTATAACTTCTTTCAAATCATGGTTTCCCCCCCCCCTAGCCTTTCTTTCTTCATTTATGTTTGTTGCATTATCATTTGATATAATACCTCTTCTGTCTGACCAATTTTTCATAGAAATGATATTTCACCATGCAAACTTGAGATTATAATACTTTTTACACTTCATGGCGGATTACTTCTTTCAAAAGCTCACAAACCTCACTAGCAATCCCTCCGCACATTTTTTTTATTCTTAGTAACCCACCATATGGGAAAAAAAGTTATCCCTTTTCCCAAGAAAAATCTTGCCCTTTCCATGATTTTCATATCATAGAAATAACAACAACCACCAGTAACTCTGTAGAGCTTCTATCTACCTGATTAAACTGTATCAAATGTTGCAATGCTCCTTGGAAGTGCTGGAGATTCCAACAATAATGGCTCTTTCAGGCTTTCGAATGAGCAGCATTCAAAATGTAGACCATCCATCTACATAACTTGGGAATGGATCCAGCGAATTTAGTGGCAGTGTAGGACTGCATATAGGTAAATTTAAGTTATTCAGAGAGAAAGGAGCTTCTGTAAACCCGGAGCGGGAAGTTCATACACACGTGACTTTCACTGAAACATCCCCCTTGATCCATATGATTGCAAACGAATTCCTTTCGCTTATAATGGTTTCTAACTTTCAAAGAAGGGCATTTGTGCTTCAGTTGCAATCCAAAGTAGCTAAAACAAGGGCTAAAGTAGATTAAGAGGATGAAGTACCGTAGACCCATGAAAAAGTTTCTCCCCGGGCAGGGCCACCGACTCTGCCACACTCGCGCCTCGGCAGAGATTTCTTCCCCAGAAAAAAAAATAGCCTAAGATTTCAACCAATTCACGCAACTCCTTAACGGTTCGCGCCACTCCAAAAGTGACACGCTGGGATTAAGTGGAGGGGAACGAATTTCAAGGCGGTCGGTCTAAGGCGGTAGATCCGAGCGGTTTTACATTGAAGCCGACGGACTGATAGTTCGTGGTTTTTCTATTTTTAAATGAAAAGCCTTGTCTTAGGATCGAGTCAGCTCTTTGCAGTGGTTCATTCAGATTAAATCACCCACGGGCACAACATAATTTCTTGTTGTGGGAAACAGAACTAAAAAAACACAATTCAACCCCCCCACACCCCAAATCAAAAAGGGGGGGAGATAAATAATTCAGAAACTAATCTTTGTATCAGTCTTCTTCAGGTTGTGAATAAGACTTCAGTTCAGTGAGTTTTAGGGAGAGTGGAGTCTTGGGGGTTCTTGAAAGCTCTAATATATTTATCTAGATATGTACATGTCAGGATTTTTTTTTAGAAGGCTGGAATAGATCTTCCTCTATTTCCCATACTACTCAGGATTCTGAATGTTTGAGAAGTTTCTTGAAAAAAGCAAGTGCAGAAAGGAGAAAAGAGTCAAGGGAAGAAGATGCCTTCTGGAGAGATGAGCAAAAAGATGAGCAAAAAGATCCTAAAAGTTGAAGCTGGAGCACTCATAACTGGAAAGCCAAGTTCCCAACCAGGTTTATCTCCTTATCAGTTAATAGAGCACTTTGATATCTTTTCCTGAGATATCTGCGCACAGGAGAAGATGGGAGGCTTGTTTAAGAAAATTTGAGGAAGAGGGAAAGGTAGATGTTGAATTCTGGTTGGATAAGATTGCTCACCTTCATTGAAACTGCTGCCTCCAAGTTCTTTGAATCCAGCTTGACTCCTAGTGACTTCATGGTCAGTCCACACAGTTTTGAATTTCAGAAGTGGATCGCGTTTCTAACTTTCAAAGAAGGGCATTTCAGTTGCAATCCACGTTTCAAGACTGCCCCCCCTTACAAGGCTAGCCTATGACTCTGGTATTCTCTAGAAATCTCCCATCCAAGTACCAACCAGGCTTGACCCTGCTTAGCTTCCGACAAGGTCAGTCAATGATGAGGACAAAAACTCTACTTTGAAAAACAAAGAGAAGAGCACAAAACCCCTGATTTGAAAGATAAATTTATAAATCAAACCCTTCAATAGTTAAATAACTTTAACCCACAAGCCCATGAGTCTGAAGGTTGAGGGCTAAACTCATTTATTAAGGAGAATTAATTACATTAATTTAGCTGTGAATAATAACTGCGGAAAGGTTGGGTGAATGGGAGCATTCATTTAGTCAAATAGAATTATTCTTATTGTGGATGGAATGAGGAAGAATACTAGGAGAATAATGGATATAGTTTCAGGAAGGAAATAAATATATCCCCTAAACTAATATTGATTGCAACATCATTGTAATCTTTGGTCCAATTTAATGATTAACTATGCAGAAGTCATAAATTTCTACTTCACACAAGCACATTGTAAGTGTATTTGCAACTATAATTGATTCCAATAAAAAATTCAGGTGAGTCCTGATTAATCTATTAGTACTACAAGGCAGAGTGCAACCATAACCAACTCCCTAGATTCCAAGAAGTAACCTCTGAAATTTGTGGTGAGATGCAATATACTTTTCATAGTTCTTTGTTGTTATTATTGTCTGATTCATTTGGATAATGGGTACTAGTTTCCCCTTTTAAGTCAACTGCAAAATACTTTAACCCACCATCCTGTGTTTATCTGCTACTGATGAATTTGTATATATGGCCATTCTACAAATGAACTTAATGAGGTCCATCTCCATTAAGAACCCAGGGGGGGAAAAACTTACTGTGCAATTCTTCACATATTTATTTGGGAGTAAACCCCACTAAAAAGAGAGAGAGAGTTCTGAGATTTCTTAGTATGTGTCTAAGATTAATTGGCAGGCACAGAGAAGAGCAAGAAAATATTAGAAAAATGTTCTAGCATACAGAGGACCCATTTACAGACATTACTGTATTTAAAACTTTCTTAGACTAGGAACTGGTGCAGCAAATCTGGATGTGCAGTGATTGGCCACATTACCATGTCATCACCAAAGAGTGCTTGCATGGAGAGGCAGGTAATACACTGATATCCAAAGTATTGCTCCAGTACCCTCTAACACGGAAGATGGGAGGAGGAGAAGAAGCAAAGAGCAGACTGAGTCTTCTATTCACATTGTGCCATATTTGGAGGACCCATTTCATCCCATCTAGTATGGGACGAAATGGAAAATCAGATTTTAAAAGTAAAGAACTGTGGGTGCAGGGGTTGGGGGAGTAGAAAGAATGGTGAATTCCTATCTTCCAATGTGGCTTGTGTGCAGGAATGAGGACAGAGGAGGGAGAAGAAGAAATAAGCTTTAGGCCCCAGCGAGCATGTGTGAGTTTTTCATTTTGCAGAGACTGTAGGTTTTTATGAAGTGAACTCAGCTTCAGGTAAGACTGATCTTATTTTCTTACTTGGGAGATATTCAAAAAGACTTAAACCTTTTTTTTAGAATGGAAAGCAACAGGCTTAAGAAAGTTACTGTTTGGCATAGTCTTGCCTAGTATCAACTCTTTATTCGCCTGAATGTAGTTTTATAGGACACAAGTATAGGTGTACTCTTCTGTTCTTTACTTTGAAGGAACATTTTAGCTCCAAAATCAATCTACTATTTATTTATAAATGCACTCTCCAAAGAAGTTGTAACTAGAGGGCTTATTGTCTAAGGCTATTTAAGGATACAGGCCATAGGAAGCAGGTCTGTTACACGCAAGATCATGGTATAACGGCATTTAGAAGCTGGGAGTTATTCCAAATTGCTTAAAATGAACTGCTCTGATTTAACTGGATTGTGGGTCGAGCTGTGTCAGATGTGAATGCATTAATTCATTAGAATTAATCTGTGCAAACGGGGAAATGTGAGGGCTTGCTGTTGTTATTCAAATGCCAGCTAGCTCTGCAATCCACAAGCTATTTACTCCAAGCCCTACTCTTGCTAATTGGACTGTTCCAGAGTGAGTTGTTAATTGCGGCCAATATACATTCATAGATTTACAGCCCCAATATGAAGCATGTAGTTTTGGAAATAAATCCCACAATAAATTTCCATGCTATTTGCTTTGGGGTAACCATACTTCTATCTTAGGAATCCGTAACAAGTTTTAAATAAACCTTCCAATGCATTTTTCCTTGTAACTTATTTTCATAACTAGGGATTGTAGTTTTGCTGTATTATATCTGAGCAAGGTTATTTGAGAACATGTTCAACAAGTTCCATTCTGGCTTGTACAATCAAGTTTCAGTTTGATAAAGGGCAATACATCATATGAACAACTTTC
Source organism: Vipera berus (assembly GCF_964194415.1). Classification (NCBI taxonomy): domain Eukaryota; kingdom Metazoa; phylum Chordata; class Lepidosauria; order Squamata; family Viperidae; genus Vipera; species Vipera berus. The sequence goes on along the minus strand of NC_138205.1, from coordinate 34,353,866 downwards.
TCTACAAATGTGATGTCCCTTTCTTTGCTGCAGCGTTTCCCTTCCTGTATCCGCTGTTCTCTTCCTCTAAAATTGAAAATATTGCCAAAATACTAGTGTTTCTGGCATCCATCCTTGCCTTTTTGCTGGGCATAAATGTATCCCTTTCTTGGAAAATAGACAAATAACCTGGTTAAGAGGCCATACAGCAGTAGTTTCCCCCTTGTTAAATAAAAATACATTCCTATGCATACTTACTCAGAAGTAAATCAAATTGAAAAATTCACCCTCCTGGGTAAGCAGTTATAGAAATATCGCAACTTTCATGTGTTCTGGCATTCAAAAACTCATGTTCATTAAATCAAAAGAATGTATGTGGCCATTATGGATTACAGGAAAGGAACTTACCTTCCAGAAAATGAGTTTTTCCCCTACCCTTGTAATGAAATTATTTATTAGAAATGTCTGAGACTTATTGAAAGCTATTAAAAAATATAATAACATAACAAAGATGCAGTTAAAAAATTCCCATTCTAGATTAATGTTTAATGACAACCATATACCTTTATATATTTTACAGCTGTTTCTTTTTAAAAGCAAACTTTAGATTATTCTTGCGTGATCTAATGGTCAGATAAAGTCCTGAGTTCAGGTATGCATTAGGACAACGGGAATGCTTAGAATAATATGAATTGATATTCCTGTTAGAAAGAAAAATTAGAGGGGGCATAAATTGAGCAGAAGTTGTGATGTGCAAACCCTGCTGAAGTTCTTAGAAACTGTAAAGGATTTGGACACAGAAGCCCCCAAATCTGATTCACCTCAGACCAGACTTCCAGGATCTTACGTTGCTCTTTGCTAGAATCTCAAACAAACCAGGTGCCATGTACTGGGGTAGAAGTGTGAATAGAGTTATTTATTTTGGTTTTGCCAAGAGTAAACCAAGGTTTGTAAAATCACATCATACTGGACTCCTTGGAAGATGCTAAGTAAAAAAAATTCAAACAAATATATAGAATTAAGGTATAGTGTACTTCCCTATAATGGGTCTAGGACTTTTTTATTATGAGAAATGAATTCATATTATTTTCCATGGGGGAAAATGTCTGCTCTATTTTTTTTCAGCTTTCAGCAATTGATTTTTATTTTTTTAACTTATTTTATAAAAACTTACCTTTTCATCATTAAACGTAATTCCAAAACATGCAGTTATTATTAAAGATTTTCTCATTCCAGCTATTATCCAAAATTCTACTAGTAGAGATTAGTCTAGACATGAATACTATTTTTCTTAAATCACATAAAAAAACTTTATTATCTGGGTTAAACCTTAATGTTCTTAATTCCAGAAGAGAAAAATTGACTGCAGATAGATTTTATTTTTGTGGTGTAAACAAAGGGTAAGCCAACGGTACCACAAGAAACATTACTGTAGACTACTTTCCTGACATCTGAGTGAAAATGCTTTTGACTTTGCAGGACAGAACTTTGAGAAGTAGTTTGGGGCCTGCCTCAGCAGAGTGAACAGGAAACATTACAAATAATTAATAAATCCAACTATCCAAAAGAGTTGGAGGCAGACAGAAACCCTAAAATAAAAATCTAACTAAGTATATCAAGATCTTAGGTATTCAGTTCATTCAGTGGTCTTAGAATAAAAAAAGTATTTTCAATTCATAGTCTGAAATTGCAAATAGTTACCAATTGGGGGTTTGTTGTTGTTGTTAGTTGCAAAGTCGTGTCCGACCCATCATGGACAATGTTCCTCCAGGCCTTCTTGTCCTCTACCATCTTCTGGACTCCATTTGAGCTCACGCCTATTGCTTCAGTGACTCCATCCAGCCACCTCATTCTCTGTCGTCCCCTCCTTCTATTGCCCTCAATCTTTCCCAGCATTAGGCTCTTCTCCAGTGAGTCCTTCCTTCTCATCAGGTGACCACAGTATTTGAGTTTCAACTTCAGGATCTGGCCTTCTAAAGAGCAGTCAGGGTTGCAGCCCAGGGGACTCGCAGGAGTCTTCTCTAGCACCATAGTTCAAAGGCCTCAATTCTTTGGTGCTCAGCCTTTCTTAAGGTACAACTTTCACAGCCATACATTGCAACTGGGAAGACCACAGCCTTGACTATATGCACTTTTGTTGGCAGGGTGACGTCTCTGCTTTTTAGTATGCTGTCTAGATTTGCCACTTGCCAATTGGGGATAGGACACAAATCTATCTTCAGAATACAGCTTTAAATGGAGAATAACTACAAATAATACCCAGGATGACAAGGCAAATTACCTGCTGATGGATAGATGGATGGACAGACAGATATTTAGAAATCATAGACATGGGAATAAGAAAGGGGTTTGCTCATGTGTTTACCATTTAAATCCTATCAGAATGGTATGTAAGAGGTAGCTAATAAAAAGTAATGTTTGAAAAGAAGTGGATCTGAAGACATTTGTAGTTCTACAGGCCAGCTCATATTTCTGGCTACTGAAAACAGAAGTGTGTATAACAGATAAAATCCCCCTAAGTTGTATTGAATGCAGAAGAATTACAAATGTGTTTTTCCCAAGGAAGTAAGACTAATGTGAAATTTCCTAATGCAAATTTGCCTCCAACCTCAAATCCTGGATTTATACTGATCTGATTTGATTCAAATATTATCCCTTTGTGTCAGTTGTAAATGAAATGTTTCCATGAAATAAAGATGTAAAAGGTTTACGCTGTTACTGCCTTCAGGTAAATCTTATGCTTAAAAACTTTTAAGCTTACTCACATTTCAAAAGCAGCAAATAAAGTTTGAGTTTTTGATCTATCTCTATCCCTCCAGCTTTGAAACACTTCCATTTCTGTCCAGTTGAGAAAAGATTAAAATAAAGCTCATAAAGCCCATTGGGGAATCTCTCCTGCATAGATCTCGGTCTACTTAAAGAATAGTGGGTTTTGCCATCTATCTTTCCAGTCGATCTTTTATTGACAAACTCACAGAAAGCTTGCGCTATTTTAAGATGGAGGAATAAAAAAACCGAGCTCCTTAAAAGCAGCTGAAACTATATACTTCCATCTTATCGAATTCACTTTTTAAGGCTGAAAAATCCTGAACAAAGACTAAGCCACGAGTAAGTCTGTTTGAAATATGCAGTGGTTTAATATTGTGAGTAGAACTGGGAGAAAGGGATGCAGGAAGAGGGGCGCGGGGGGGGGGGGAAGCACTGAGATCCAAATCTCCATAAGGTTACTTAGGACTAAAATCCATGGTTGGGAAAGAGGTTGGAAGGGCGGAGTCCAAATAACCCGAAGCCTCCGAGAAGAGAAAACTAAACACTTTTTTTCAACTTCAAGCGAATTTTTCCGCAATCCGTCCCTAACTAAATGCAAGCTGAGATCAATCCGGAAGCAAACCGTCTAGTTTGCCCGGGTAGCACCAGAGCACCGATTGCCATCTTTGCGAGGAGGGGGGGGGGGGCTCGCGCAGGAAACGCTCGCGCTGAACTGTGCCTCAAGACTACGGTCTCGTGGGATGCACGGTGCTAACAAAAGCTCTCATCCGGGGAAGGGGACCGTTTTAAAAGAGCACTTCCGGTCTCTGCCTGTCAAAGAGCAAGCCACAATCAAGCGGCGGATTCTTCGCGCGCTTCCTGTCTTAGCGGCGAGATTCCCTAGGCATCATGCCTCCAGAGGACAAGATTTTGCCAAGGGGATATTTTAACCTGCTCCTAAGAGACGTATGTGGAGGAGAGGAGCCTTTGAAAGGTTCTTCAGGGCTGGGAAAGGGCAGAAACAAAGCATCGTGTCACACGTCAATGAGCCCTTTTAATTCATTTTGCGTTACGCATACGTTTTGCAGCAATATACTCCTCCGTTGGTTGCATGAGTTAAACAAGGAACAGACAGCAAAAGATGGACTGGCACAGGGACCAGCACCCCCAATCCCTTGTAGAAAAGCTGAGAGTGAGATTATCCTGCGCAGGTGCCTCCCTCTTTTTTAAAGAAGCTTTAGCCGGAGAATTGCCTGCTAAGTTTTGCTGTCACGGTGCAGAACAGCCTCCCATCTTTTTCAGATGTGCAGAAATCCAATTCCAGATACCGTTACCCACCCCCCATTTCAGCACAGCCTGCTGGTGGGGTGTTGAGAATTACAGTGCAACTCACGTCTGGAGACCAGCAGGTTGGGGGAAGGTGCTAAAAGTACAATGTGTTTCTTGTTTCAGCTGCTCAATCTGGTGGATTATAAATTGCTAGGCTGACTCCTTTTTTAAGCCTCCCCCACCCTGAGAATTCACAGATTGGGAGATCCTAATCAACAGCCGCAGGCTTCTGCACATACTTCAATAGAAGTCCAGTGACTTCATCTAGTGCAAATACAGAGGGGGACTGGGTGAGAGAAGTAAGCATTCAATTAGTTCAAGATCTGCTGTACAGTTTCCAGGGAACAATAAAACCAATTCTAGTTCCTTTCCCTATTGCTTCTCAGGTGCTCTAAAGATTTGTACAGCACATTGCAGGCTCCCTTTCTTTATATTTAGACATTGTAAGAATTACATATACACATATATATATATATACAAACACATACATTTACACACATACATACGCATAGATATACATTTTTAAGAGTTCAAGATGAATAAACTGAAGTAAATCAGGTAGTTTTATGTTCTTGTGCATTAAAAATGAATTCCCAACAACGTGAAACTACCTAATTCACAGAGCAGTTGTGATTCGTTCCTGTGCCAAAATGCTACGGTGCTTCCCACACACGTCCGCCCAGAACAGCCATTTTGCTTGGTCCTAAATATGCTCCTCTGCGCACGCACTCATATTGTCTCTCTTGCTCTAATTCAATAATAGAAAACTGTTGCTAGGAAATAATAGCTCAAAGAGGATCTGTCAAGGCCCAAATTTAAACCACATGCATGTACAGCTCACCTACCTTTTTCCCAAGCCACTATTGTAATTATTTCCTTCAGTAGGACAAATGCACCAGGGTAGACACTAACAGTGTTGCCCACTGAAAAACAGTGCATTATTTCTGATTTTAGGAGGAAAGAAGAGGGGGGGATTGCTGATTTTTTTTTAAAAATGTACTGTTAATACATTGTTCAGTGGTTTTGGTAGAATTTAATAGAAAATGTACAGTTTTTTTCCATAGACACTGAGTGCCTTGATAGTAAGATGAATGTCCAGTTTTCGGAGATTAAAGCAAACAATAATTAACCTTTTAAAGGAATAAAAACCATGCTTCTACACTACACAAGTTGTAAAAATCCAAACTAGATGATGTAGAAAAATAATGCATTTCTTGAATAACACCACAAATTACTACAATAAGGACACAGTCTTGTGGGAGGTTCTGTGCAAATCATAATGAAACTAGCAGTTCCTTCTTAAGGTGTGTCAGTGTGTCTGTATATACATATATGTATATATAGTTTAATCCTATGTAGGTACAAAAGTGCAGCCTTCTTCAACTTGCACTGCATAATGTTTAAAAGGAAATTCAGTCAGCAGTGATCTGCAAAAAAATGAGTTCTTTCACTTGAATTGTAAAAAGAAGGTGCTGTTAAAAAGTACTTAAAATGATGCCTGCAATTAGTGCAGGTTCGCATCCCACCAGGCTCAAGGTTGACTCAGCCTTCCATCCTTCTGAGGTAGGTAAAATGAGGACCCAGATTGTTGGGGGCAATAAGCTGACTTTGTAATAATGCCACTTGGGGTGTGTGTGAAAGCCCTAACAAGCAGGCATATACATAGAATGAAGGCTACTGCTAAGCTTGTAAGCCGCCCTGAGTCTTCGGAGAAGAGCGGGATATAAATGTAATAAAAATAAATAAAATAAAAATGATACAGTAGTAAGGGAAATCTATAGGTTTAGATCCAAATTAGTCATACTAAGGGAAGACTTTTTGGAATCAATAAAACCTGAACTAGTTATCTGTCCACAAGTTATTCTAATTGATTACTTAAGTGGGGTTGGAGTGCTTTCCCCATCAAAGTTTGTGCATGAATACAAGTAATCTTCGATTTACAAAGGTCCATATAGTGACCATTCAAAGTTATAACGGCACTTTAAAAAGCTAGTTATGACCATTTTCAAACATACAATTATTGCATGTGATCAAAATTTGGATGTTTGGCAACTGGTTCATATTTAAGACGGATTTAGCATCCAGGGGTAATGTGGTCAGCTTTTGTGACCTGACAAGCAAAGTCAATGAGAAAGCTAGATTCACTTAACAATGTTACTAATTTAACTACAATAATTCACTTAGCAATTGTGACAAGAAAGGGGCAAAACTCACTTAACAAATGTTTCACTTAGACACATAAATTTTAGGCTCAGTTGTGGTCGTAGATTAAGGACTACCTGTATAGTGCAAGAATGGTCTGTATTAGGAAACTGATTTTACTAAATTAATTCCAGGCTGTGGAGAAGAGAAAAGGACAGAGTCAGGCAAGGCATTTACATTTTCCTCAAAACAAAGCTGTTATTTCTCATCAAGTAGGTTGCTGGGTAGAGGCTTTAAGTAATTTCAATTAAAACAACTGTTGCTTGATTTTATTCTTAGTAATTATGTATTGAACACGTTTTAAACAATAAATTTGAGCTAAGCTATTAACCATGATTTATGAATCATAGCAGCTAGATTCACAGGCTAATGGGCAATGCCTGACTCTAGTCTATGTGTCCCTGTTTGCACATTGTATTAGATCATAGGAACAATGAATAAGACAAAACACCACAGTTCCCTTAACAGATTTTGTCCCTAAAATAGATCATAGTTTATTCACTAGTCTTGTTTATATATTACAGTATGCTGAAATCATACCAATCAGCCACACTTGAAGCGGTTCACACAATACACAGAAACCACATTTTACTGTGTAGGGCATACCTAACTGGTATTTTTAGTTTATGGTTCGACCCTATTAAGAAAACTCAGGATAGTTTAATTGAGCAAACTTTGATTTAAGTTAACCAGAGATAAGTATGTCATGTGAAAATAATCTATGGCTGATTGCATCTATGGCTGATTGCAATCTCACTCAGTGAAATGTTTCCTCATGCAAGCTATTTTAAATTTCTCTCAGGAACTCTTACAGCATTTTAACAGAGCTCTACATATGCAGAAAAACATCTGTGTGGATATTTCTCTGATTCTGCATAATGTCCTAGGACTGTGGAATTTCTTGCTGAACAGATTTACAAAAAATGCTTCTGGATTTCTGTCAGTCTGATCATTTTCTGAATAGATCTGTGTACTGGTATGCTTCTAATTTAATGTAAAATTATCCAAGGAAAGGATATGTTCTGAGTTAATCTCAAGCTCTACCATATTACTTTGAGAATAGTAACCAAGATTCTTTCTGTCTCTATGTCTGTGTATGCTATTAGTAGTTAATCAAAACAATCAACAGTTAACTTCACATATTAGCATTTTCATTACATATAGATAAGATTTTATAGAATCTGAATTTAATTGTGTATTGTGTATTGTGCATTTATCTGGGGCTACTAAATTGGATACCGATGGTACATAAGAATTAAGAGATGATCTGGTTGTTACAGTGACCCAGCCAGAGAACTCTGTTGTGGACCTGATGGAGATAATAACACAATATGGGAAGGTTTCTGGATTTAAAGTAAATATACAGAAAACTAAAATTTTGGCTAGAAATATGACAGTTTCGCAGAAGGCTCTCTTAGAAGGATTAACTGGATTTGAGATTGTTAAAAGGGTTAAATATTTGGGGGTGATTTTGTCGCCCTCTAATACAAAGCTATATAAAAATAATTATGAAAAGTTATGGGGGAAAATTCAAAAAGAACTGGAGAGTTGGGAAAAATTGCAATTGTCTTTGTTGGGACGGATTGCAGCAGTGAAAATGAATGTCCTGCCCAAATTTTTATTCTTATTTCAAATGATACCGATTCTTAAGAAAGACTCTAACTTGGAGGAATGGCAGCGTGGTATCAATAAATTTGTGTGGGCAGGGAAAAAGCCACGAGTTAAACTTAAGATTATGCAGGATACTCGTGAGAGAGGTGGCCTTAAAATGCCTAATTTTAAATTATATTATGAAGCTGCTGCACTAGTAGGAATAAGTGATTGGATTAATTTGACACAATCGAGGTTATTAAATCTTGAGGGCCATGATCTGTTGTTTGGCTGGCATGCATATTTGTTGTATGATAAGAAGGTAGATACTGTGTTTAGGATGCATATTTTAAGACAGGCATTGCTGAGAGTTTGGAAGAAGTATAGACATAAGTTAAGCAGCAAGATACCATTGTGGGCAATCCCAAAACACGCAATAGAAAATATACATGCTGGTTTCAAACATGATGAGACTACTTACAAGGAAATTTTAAGTTTGGAAAGGAATATTTGGTGCTTGAAATCATATAGTTTCTTGCGAGAAGAGAAGGTTGTTCAGACTTGGTTTCAATATATTCAGTTACAGGCCAGGTGGAAAGAAGACCAAAAAAATGGATTTGCAACGACTGATGAAAATTTGATAAAGCAAATTAGAAATCAAGGACCAGCACATATTAAACGGATATATCTTGCATTGATAGAGATCGATTCAGAAACAGAGCTTGTTAAGGATTGTATGATAAAATGGGCCCAAAACATTCAGGAAGTTATTACAATGGACACGTGGGAAAAGATCTGGGTGAGGAATGTAAAATTCACTCAAGCTCAAAGTTTAAGAGAGAACTTTTACAAAATGTTTTATAGATGGCATCTAGATCCTAAAAAGCTTGCAAGTATGTATCCGAATTATCAGCCTAAATGTTGGAGGTGTGGTGATGAAGAGGCAACATATTTTCACATATGGTGGACATGTAAAAAGGTCAAGGCTTTTTGGATAAAAGTCTGGTGGAATATGCAGAAGATTTTTAAACGGAGGATAAAGTTTTGTCCGCAATTTTTTTTGTTGGGAATAATTGTTGACGCTACAGTTGTGGACTCTAAGTTGATGCTGAATTTAGTTACGGCAGCAAGACTTTTGATAGGTCAATATTGGAAGAAAGAGGAACTGCCGACTATACAAGAGTGGATTTTAAAGGTTTCCGACTTGGCAGAGATGGCGAAGATTTCGGCCTATTTGAAAGATTACTCGCAAGAACATTATATTATGGAATGGAGAAAATGGATTGAGTTTATCCAGAATAAGTATAGGGTCAAGAAGTTTTATCTAGCATTTGAATAAGTCTTCTTTCGTTTTCTTTTTTCTTTTTTTATTTTGTCTTCTATATATATTTAATAATGCTAAGTTTTGTTTGATCCTATATAAGTTAGAGAGTGATGGATTTTAGAATTTATAGTTGTTAGTATATGGTTGTTTATGATTGCCTTTTTATATATATATACCTTGTATTTAGCTCTGGGAAGTCCGGGGGGGGGAGGGGGGTTAGGGGGAGGTGGGGGGGGAGGAGGGAGGGGGGGAGGGGGGGGAAGGGGGGAGGTAGGGAGGGGAGGTAGGGAGGGGGAAGGGGGTTTTTTAAAGGAAAACTGTATTTTTAAAACTTTTCAATAAAAAAAAAAAAAAAAGAATTAAGAGTTCATTTTATCTCTTTGCTGCCATCTAGTATACATCTGGATTTTTGCATCCCAAACCTAGTTGCCTTAATTTATTGTGGCCATAAATTAAGTGATCAATAGTGTGTCTAATATTAGTACAGGGCAACATTAGAAAATGTTTTTACCTTATTACATGATTCCCATTTTAAATTATTTTACAGTAGACAGTATATGTAGAAAAATTGATTTCAAGAATCAAAAGAGTAAGCTAAAGAAAATAATTCAGTTCACCTAAGAAGGATGTTAAAGCAGTTCTATGTAAAATCGCTTTTTTTAACTTTTAAAATAAATATCACACTGGGTTGCAGTATAACAATATATGAAAGTTAAGTCCTGTGCAAATGTAATCTTATAAAATAATGGTCCTTGTTGGCAGCTGGGCTGTTGGTTTGATCTCTGTCTGGGCTTGGTAATTAGGCTGCAAACCTAATTACCAAGCCCAGTTCGGGAGGACATTATCAGTGCGGTTTGAATTGTGTTTGGTTTGTTTGGAATGTTGCATTCCAAACAATGAAGTAGCTCTCTCTCTCTCTCAGTGGTTGGTAGGCAGGGTCGATGTCAATGTGTCTGTTCACTGATTGGTTGGTGGAGAACCAGTCCTCCAGCAATTCTCTTTCTCTCCTTGATTTTGCTTGAATTATAATTGTGGTCCCGGTTAGATCGAACTTGTGTCCTTCTAAGTCCTGGTGGAGAGACATGAGGGTCAATGGGTCATGTTTTTTGATAGCCAGGGAATGATCGTGCAATCTGGTAAATAACTTTTTTCCTGTTTGGATCACATAGTTCTTTTCACAGTTGTTGCACTGGATTTGGTATATGACGCCTGATCTTTGATTTGTTTCTGTTGGCTCTTTAGGTTTTAATAGGGTCCATCTCAGAGTTGAGGCTGGTTTGTGGGCTACTATGAGTGTGTGTTGGCATACTAGTCTTGCTGTCGTCTCTGAAATGTTCTGTATGTAAGGGATTGTGATTTGTTTGGTCGTTGCTGTTCTTGTTATAGTTGTGTTATTTTGGGCGTTTGTCTTGTTTTTGTGTAGGGATTTCCGGATGAAGCCTTGTGGATATCCATTCCTCTCAAAGACTCTGTATAAGTGTCTCAGTTCCGCTGATCAGGCTTCTGAAAAGTGTTCTGACCCAGCTTTGTTTATGGCATTTGGGGTGGTTGCTGTGGAAGTTGAGGATTTGGTCTGTGTGTGTTGTCATTCTGTATATGGATATTAGAAGTTGGCCATTGGTGGTACTGGTTACAAGGACATCCAGGAATGGCAGTGCATTGTTGTTCTCAGTTTCTATTGTGAATCAGATATCTGTGAAAATGTTGTTGATATTTTGGTAGGTTTGGTCAATTTGGTTGAGCTTGATTATCATGAAGTTGTCATCTACGTAACACATCCCTAGCTTGGGTTTGTTTGTGGGAGGACAGTTTCTTCCATTTTTTACATGATAACTTCTGCAACCAGGCCAGATATGGGGGATCCCATAGGTGATCCTTTCAAATTTGAAGTAGGTGGCTAGGCATAGTTGGAGGAGTTCGCATGTGTTTTCTGTTGTGAGTGGTCCTCTTGGTGGATGTGTCTTGTCTAGAAGTTCTCTGATTACGTCAACTGCTAGTTTCAGGTCAATTGATGTGAATAATGCAGTAAAACATCAAATGATATTATAGTTTCATCCTCGTTGATGTGAAGGAGTTTGAGTTTGTCCAGGAATTGCATGGTGGTGTTTATGGAGTATTGGGAATCACTGATGAGGTATTTAAGGCATTTCCACATTTCTTTCACGAAATTATAAGTGGGTGTGCCAGGGAGTGAGACGATTGGTCTGAGTGGGGTCTTTTCTTTGTGCACTTTCAGGAGACAATGGAACTGCGCTATGTTTGAATCGGTTGCTTTCATCCTCTGGTATTCCTCTTTGGTGATTTGATTTGGTTTCTGTAGCTTTTTTAGTATTCTGTTGTTCTTGTTGGTCAGTTTTGCCGTTGGGTCTGTGTTGGTGCATCTGTAGGTGTTTGTGTCCTGTAAGAGTTGTTTGGCTTTTTGTATGTAGTCACCCGTGTCTAATATGACTGTCATTCGGCCTTTGTCAGTTGGTAGGATGACAGTGTTGCTGTCAGTTTTGAGAGACTTCATTGCCTGTAATTCCTGTTTTATAAAGATGTTGGAGTTTTGTCTGTGTCCCAGCATCGGAATGACAGTCTGGCGTATTTGTTGTTCGGCTTCTTCGTATCAGAACACTTTTCAGAAGAGCAGAATCCCATCGCAACACCAGGGAAGCCTGATCAGCGGAACTGAGACACTTATACAGTCTTTGAGAGAAATGATATCCACAAGGCTTCATCTGGAGATCCCTACACAGAAACAACACAAACACCCCAACAACACAACAACTACAACAAGAACAACAAAGACCAAACGAATCACAATCCCTTACATATGGAACATTTCAGAGACAACAGCAAGACTAGTATGCCAACACAAACTCACAGTAGCCCACAAACCAGCCTCAACTCTCAGTTGGACCCTATCAAAACCTAAAGAGCCAGCAAAAAAAAAAAAATTAAAGCTCAGGCATCAGGTTGACTCAGCCTTCCATCCTTCCGAGGTAGGTAAAATGAGGACCCAGATTGTTGGGGGCAATTAAGCTGACTTTGTAATAATGCCGCTTGGGGTGTGTGTGAAAGCCCTAACAAGCAGGCATATACAAAGAATGAAGGCTACTGCTAAGCTTGTAAGCCGCCCTGAGTCTTCGGAGAAGGGCGGGATATAAACGGAATTAAAATAAAATAAATAAATAAATAAATAAATAAATAAATAAATAAATAAATAAATAAATAAATAAATATACCAAATCCAGTACAACAACTGTGAAAAGAACTACGTGGTCCAAACAGGAAAAAAGTTATTTACCAGATTGCACGAGCATTCCCTGGCTATCAAAAACATGACTCATTGTCCCTCATGTCTGTCCACCAGGACTCAGAAGGACACAAGTTCAATCTAACCGGGACCACAGTTATAATTCAAGCAAAATCAAGGAGAGAAAGAGAATTGCTGGAGGACTAGTTCTCCACCAGCCAATCAGTGAGCAGACACATTGACATCAACCCCTCTTACCAACCACTGAGAATAAGAGAGCTACTTCAACTGAAATACCGGAAGCAACATTCCAAACAAACCAAACACAATTCAAACCGCACTGGAGATGTCCTCTCGAATGGAGACAAAATGTTTGCAACCTAATTACCAAGCCCATACTGTAGCATTACAGATATTCCTAAAGTTTGGAAGTTATATGTGTACTGTATAGGTGCTTCCTGAAGAACCCCAATGTTTATGTGGAGATGGGATGAGCTATTGTTAGAAAAGTACTTGTATGAGTTTGTCCTTCATTTGCTAAAACCATTTAATAGACTTTGAATATAATATGTTTGGATTTGTATGGACAGAAAATGCAGGCACCATTCATTTCTCAGCTTCTGGTAACAGAAGAGCGTGAATCAACCCTGAGCATAACACTCCACCTGTAAATATTTATTTGTCAAATTTATGTACCACCCATCTCACTCTCAGATAACCCATGACTGTAACAGGATGATATATTTATAAACTTGCTCATTCATCATAAAGCAGAATTCATAACTTATGAAATAAAGAATTCCAAGATGGCTTTGAGACATTTAATTGCAGGACCACCTTTCTCTGGTCTATCTACCTATCACAGGATCTGGCAGAAGTATGTTATGAGTCTCATCTATTCAAAAGTGTATCTATCATTGTACCTGCTCCATGGAACGTCTTCCCCAGAGCTCAGATTGGCCCCAGTCCTGTTGACCTTTCCCAAGTCCCCGAAGAAATGCCTAGGCTTTGGAGTTGGAATGTCTATTGGAGCCTACTGATTTTTTTTTAATTGAAACATTTGTATTCTAGATGAGGTTGTTTTGGGTTTTTTTGAGGAAATATATCAACTCATCAATTCATTTTATTTTTGTTTTTAATTTGTTGTTGGTCATTCACAGTCACTTGTTTAAGATGATGGCCACAAAAATCAAATAAATAAATCCACCAATTGGAAACAAATGTAAAGTACCAACTGGGCTGGGATGTGGAAATATTGATGCAAATTTTAAATGAAGAAGAGGAATTAATTATCCCCTACAATCTTTTCAATCTTTTGTTGTTAGCTGCGAAGTCGTGTCCGACCCATCGCGACCCTATGGACAACATTCCTCCAGGCCTTCCTGTCCTCTACCATCTTCTGGAGTCCATCTAAGCTCACGCCTACTGCTTCAGTGACTCCATCCAGCCACCTCATTCTCTGTCGTCCCCTTCTTCTATTGCCCTCGATCTTTCCCAGCATTAGGCTCTTCTCCAGTGAGTCCTTCCTTCTCATTAGGTGGCCAAAGTACTTGAGTTTTAGCTTCAGGATCTGGCCTTCTAAAGAGCAGTCAGGATTGATCTCCTCTAGGACTGACCGGTTTGATCGCCTTGCGGTCCAAGGGACTCGCAGGAGTCTTCTCCAGCACCACAGTTCAAAGGCCTCAATTCTTTGGCGCTCAGCCTTTCTTATGGTCCAACTTTCACTGCCATACATTGCAACTGGGAAGACCATAGCCTTCACTATACGCACTTTTGTTGACAGGGTGATGTCTCTGCTTTTTAGTGTGCTGTCTAGATTTGCCATGGCTTTCCTCCCCAGGAGCAAGCGTCTTTTAATTTCTTGGCTACAGTCCCCATCTGCAGTGATCTTGGAGCCCAGGAAAATAAAATCTGTCACTACCTCCATTTCCTCCCCATCTATTTGCCAGGAATTGAGAGGGCCAGATGCCATGATCTTGGTTTTCTTAATGTTAAGTTTCAACCCAAGTTTTGTACTCTCCTTCTTCACCCGCAACAAGAGGCTCTTTAGTTCTTCTTCACTTTCTGCCATTAGAGTGGTATCATCTGCGTATCTTAGGTTGTTGATATTTCTTCCGGCAATCTTAATTCCAGCTTTTGATTCATCTAGCCCTGCCTTTCTCATGATGTGCTCTGCATATAAGTTAAATAGGCAGGGCGACAGTATACAGCCTTGCCGGACTCCTTTCCCAATTTTGAACCAATCAGTGGTTCCGTGTCCAGTTCTCACTGTTGCTTCTTGGCCCGCATATAGGTTTCTCAAGAGACAAATAAGATGGTCTGGTACTCCCATCTCTTTAAGAACTTGCCACAGTTTGTTATGATCCACACAATCAAAGGCTTTAGCATAGTCAATGAAGCAGAAGTAGATGTTTTTCTGGAACTCCCTAGCTTTCTCCATGATCCAGCGTATGTTGGCAATTTGATCTCTAGTTCCTCTGCCTCTTCGAAATCCTGCCTGCACTTCTGGTAGTTCTCGATCCTGCTGAAGTCTAGCTTGTAGGATTTTAAGCATGACTTTACTAGCATGAGAAATGAGTGCAATGGTGCGATAGTTTGAACATTCTTTGGCACTGCCTTTCTTTGGAATTGGAATGTAAACTGATCTTTTCCAATCCTGTGGCCATTGTTGAGTTTTCCAAATTTGCTGGCAAATTGAGTGTAGCACTTTTACTGCATTGTCTTTTAAGATTTTGAATAGCTCAGCTGGAATACTGTCACTTCCACTAGCTTTGTTGTTGCTCAGCTTTTCTAAGGCCCACTTCACTTCACATTCTAGGATGTCTGGCTCGAGGTCAGTGACCACCTCATTGTGATTATCAGGGACGTTAAGCTCATTCTTGTATAGTTCTTCTGTGTAATTTTGCCACCTCTTCTTAATATCTTCTGCCTCTGTTAGGTCCCTGCCATTTTGGTCCTTTATCATGCCCATTTTTGCATTAAACGTTCCCTTCATTTCTCCAATTTTCTTGAAAAGATCTCTGGTCCTCCCTATTCTATTGTTTTCTTCTATTTCTTTGCACTGTTCATTTAAGAAGGCATTCTTATCTCTACTAGCTATTCTCTGGAATTCTGCATTCAATTGGGTGTATCTTTCTTTTTCTCCCTTGCCTTTCGCTTCCCTCCTTTCCTCAGCTATTTGCAAAGCTTCCTCAGACAGCCATTTTGCTTTCTTGCATTTCTTTTTCTTTGGGATGGTTTTGGTTGCTACCTCTTGTACAATGTCGCGAACCTCTGTCCATAGTTCTTCAGGCACTCTGTCTATCAGATCTAATTCCTTAAATCTATTTGTCACCTCTACTGTATATTCAACAGGGATATGATTTAATTCATACCTGAGTGGCCTAGTGCTTTTCCCTACTTTCTTCAGTTTAAGCCTAAACTTTGCAAGGAGAAGCTCATGGTCTGAGCCACAGTCAGCTCCTGGTCTTGTTTTTACTCAAATATGTTTAAAATTGTACTTCAAAGCCAACCTCGGTAGGAAATCTTTAGTTCTAACTTGCATGCTGGTCTTGTTATTATCAAACTGTTGGGAATCAAAATAATTTTATTTGCTGTTGTTGAACTATTCTGAACCTGTAGATCATCAGAAATCTACTAGTAGCTTTTGCTACATTAAACCAAAACCTCACATATTTGTTGCATTTCTCACCTATGAATACATTAGGAAACCAGTACTTTCCATTAGGAAACCAGTATTTTGTGTTTCAGTTGATGATTAAATATCTTTTGTTGACCCATTTCCATCATGGTACAGGGAGTGGCATAAGCACAGGAGGTAACTTTTCTTTATTAGCATATTAGTACTAGATGTTTTTTTTTTGCTTTTGCTTTTAGTATTGCTGTAAAAATATCAATTTGCAGGGGAAAGGTAAGATTTAGCACTATCACAGTTCATAAACCTATGAGTGATGCTAATTGTCTGGATCCAATTCAATTCTGAATTCTCAACCATAAAAGACTGGTTCTGTTTTGCTTACCTTGATGAGTGACCTATCCTGAGTATTAGATGTAGAGGGTGCAGCCACATTAATTTTCTCTAGTGGCTTTTAATTAAACCAACCATAGTACAAACCTTGGAAAAGTGAGCAAAACTGTTCTAGTTCTTTTTATTGGGTCACATATCTAGAAAGCAAGACCTGTACTGCCCCATAAATACTATCTTTTAATTTTATGTTATTTAATATCTACATCAATTTGTTGGGAAGTTTGTCCCACAATTTTGGAAGATGTTACTAATTAAAGGTAGTCCTCGACTCACAATTCATTTAATAACAACAGCATTGAAAAAAGTGACTCATGATCATTTTTCACACTTAAGATCACTGCAGCATCTCCATAGTCATGTGGCCAAAATTCAGACACTTGGCAACTGACATATTTATGATAGTTACAGTGTCCTAGGATCAAGTGATCACCTTTTGCAAGCTTCTGACAACCTTCTGGCTGTAGGGAAGCCAGATTCACTTAACAACTATGTTTCTAACTTAACAACTGCTGTGATTCACTTAACAATTCTGGCGAAAAAGATCGTAAAATGGGGCAAAACTGCCAATAAATATCTGACTTAGCAACAGATATGTAGGGCCCACTTGTGGTCATAAGTGGAGGACTATCTGTATGCCAGCCTAAGAAGTCATTGATAGTCATTGCTCTTTGAACATCAAGAAAGCAATCAAGAACCTTGAAAATTATCTAATAGGATGGAAGAAGATGAACAAGCTGGCTATTTTTTTCCTTCTGTTCAATCATGTCTGATTCTCAGAGACTGACTAGACAAGTCCCTGAAGTTTTTGTGGCAAGGTTTTTTAGAAGTGGTTTGCCATTGCCTCCTTCCCAGGGACTAGGAAGTCTTCTGAAAAAGTGATAAGCTCAAGTTATTGTGCTGGTTTTTGTGCCTACGTTGGGACTAAAACTCATAGTGTCCTAGTTTCTATATTTCTTAATCACTACTTCAAACTGACTCTAAGCTGATTGAACCAGCCAAAATGGATATGGCATTGATCACTAGAAAAATTAGGTTGTGATACAACTTTTCCTAGAAAAAAATGGGCTTTTGTCTTTATGAAAGATCAGGTTGATAGTTTGGGGACGGCTATGATTAAATGCTGGTTTTGGAGTTTCAAGGGATTATATAAGTTTGCAGAATTCCATTTAATGAATAAACAGCAACTTTCCTTTAATCATTTTGATTTATCAACAGTTACATATACTCCAAATGTATCACTTTGAGACATGTTTACTGTGTATCTTTGAACACTTCATACTTTATTCAGTACAAAATTTGACAGTTGGCTGTAGACTGGCAAACATATTAAGAACATATTATACCAATACTGAAAGATCTGTTCTGAGATGCAAGTTTCCCAGGCTTAGTTAAAACCACTCTTTAAAGTCTATTTAACAAATCATCTACCTCATCATGAATCTAATTGTAAAAATCTGCAGGAAGAGATTTTCTTATTATTTCCAAACTTTGAAATGTGCTCCTTCCAAATATGACTTTTATTTTTTTAAAAAAATCTGTTTTTTTAAGGTGGCCTCTTAAATTGCTTGCAGCTGCTTTTAATGTTTTAGGATAACTTTGTCCTTGTTTCAACATATTCATTATTATCTTAATTTTAGTTTTATTTATCAGAGACCATATTGTACTTTTTTGCAGTATAAATATTGATACATAGCATCCCCTCCTAAACAGATAGTAAATACATAGTTTAGATAGTTTGCATTTGCTTATGCCTTCATAGCTTTGCCTTTTATTCTTAGACTAAGTCATAAAGTAAGATTAAGCTGCAAAATATATCAGAACTACTCTATAAATGTTGTTGACAACTGGCAATAGAAATCTGGGTCTCCTTAGTTCATGGATATAGTGCATTCATAATTTGATGTAGAAAGTGCAGCCACATTAATTCTGTCCAGTGGCTTTCAATATCTTCAGTCTTGATACCCTTCAAATTACTCATGGCTTTAGTCAGTGCTTTTTTTGTAAAAGAAAAAGGTGCCGGAACTCACACATGTCATACAACTTGCCTTGCCTACCCTACAAGGTTCCATCCCAAAAAGGTGCCGGAACTCCGTTCTGAGCGTTCTATGAGAAAAAAAGCCCTGGCTTTAGTGCTAGTCCAATATTTCAGTTATTAAGGGCACTGATTGTTAGATGAGCAAACTAATAGCAGACAATCTACAACTGTTCCCAAAGCGGCCTCCCAATTGTATTCCTCCTCAGTATTGCTGTATTACAATGTTGTATTGCCATATTGAGAAAGTGTTATAGAAATACTATTTTAGCAAATGCTTATTTTGTCTGGGTTTTTTTTGTTTTTCCCCTCGGATTTAATTTCTATCTTCTATTTGTCTTTGTTTCTTCTCTGATCGTGTTCCAATTTCTGTCATATAAAGTCCGATGTTCAGAATCTCACTAGATGTGTTTAATTCTGTGTTTCTCAATCTTGGCAACTTTAAGAAGTGCAGACTTCTAATTTCCAGAATTCCCAGCCAGCATGTTGGGAGTTGAAATCCACACATCTTAAAGTAGCCAAGTTTGAGAAACTGTGGCTTAACTGTTAAGTACAATTAAGTGTACTTACTTCAAGAAAAAAAATATACGAGCCTTGGACTATCTTTGTTCTGCATTTAGTCACAGATGCACTGGCTGCGGAATTCTGGGAGTTGAAGTCTACATATTTTGAAGTTGCCAAAGTTGAGAAACACTGAATTAAACACATCTAGCACAATTCTGAGCATCAGATTTGATACGAGGGAAATTAGAGCATCAGATAAGGGGTAGTATTTGTCTTTTTCTACAGCCACATCATATTGGTGGCTCAAATTTGGTTTAAAATCAACCACTGTTCCAAGGTCAGTTTCACAGATATTCTTATGAAGCCACATATACTCTACACATAACTTCTATATTAGATTTTGTTTCCTCTTTAAAGAATTTCATCTTTCTCTTCTTTTATTTTCAGTTTTTGGTTCCAACCAATCAGGAAATTTAATACTTTATTTCTGTCTTTTAGTATTCCTGCCATTTGATATTTTATTCCTATAATTGGGGAATATATATTTCACCCAATTTTGCATTACCTGCAAATATGATTAGCATACCCTCCACCTCTTCAACCAAGTCATTAAAAATATTGAAGAACAAAGGACTGATTACTGAATCTTGTGTCACTTAATTTGATATCTCTCTCCGATTTGATGAGGAACCATTAATGAACCATTTTAAATACGATCTTTGAGCTAGCCATACATCTACTTAATTGTCATGTCATCCAGCACGCACTTAATTAGCTTGCTAAGCAGCACCATGTCTTGGGTATTTGTTTACTGTCACTTGTTTATTGAAGTCAAGGTATTTTATGTCATCAGTATTCCCACAATCTACTAACGAAATTATCCAATCAAAAAATGAATTAACTGCCTGGCAAGATTTGTTTTTGACAATTCCATGCTGATCTAATTACAACATTGTTTTCAAGGTGCTTAAAGAATAAACCTTTAATTATCTGCTGTAGAATCTTCCAGGATATCAATGTCTGACTAATTTATCTATAGGTTATTAAAGTTCTCTTTCTCTGATACTTGAAAATAGAGATAATTCCTACAATCATCTGGCACTTGTGACTGGTCATAGGTCCTCTAGGATTTTCAAAAATATGCCTAATGATCTACCAGATCATCAGCTAATCTGTGTAGCATGCTAGTGTGCAATTTTTACAACACTATAATTTACATACATTTAAAATAATAATAATAATAATAATAATAATAATAATAATAATAATAATAAGAAGAAGAAGAAGAAGAAGAAGAAGAAGAAAAAGAAAAAAATAAAAAGAAGAAGAAGAAGAAGAAGAAGAAAAAGAAAAAAATAAAAAGAAGAAGAAGAAGAAGAAGAAGAAGAAGAAGAAGAAGAAGAAGAAGAAGAAGAAGAAGAAGAAGAAGAAGAAGAAGAAGAAGAAGAAGAAGTTGGAAGGGACCTTGGAGGTCATCTAGTCCAACCCCTTGCTCAGGCAGGAAACCCTATACCATTTCAAGCAAATGACTGGCCAGTCTCTTCTTAAAAACTTCCAGTGTTGGAGCATTCACCACCTCTGGAGGCAGGTTGTTCCACTGGTTAGTTGTTCTAACTGTCAGGAAGTTTCTCCTTAGTTCTAGGTCGCTTCTCTCCTTGACTAGTTTCCATCCGTTGCTTTTTGTCCTGCTTTCAGGTGATTTGGAGAATAGCCTGACTTTCAGGTGCTTTGGAGAATAGCTTGATGTATTATAATTTTTTAAAAAATCCCTGATTGTGTTTTTATCAGTCGCAAAATTCAATCTTTTCCCAACATCCTTATTTTTGCAATTTCTTGGTGGAAGACTTACCTTTTGTTGGAGAAGACCAACAAAATAGCAGTAGAATAGCATTTTTCTCTTTTTGCTCAGTATCTCTCTATTGATTTATTTTGCTTTTCTTTTGAACAAACCTAACCCCATTTTATTACTATTAATATTTTTTCACTACCTTTTAATTTAAAATAACTTTCTTGATAACAGCAGGGCTATAGTTCCTTAGTGAACTACTCTTTTCATTTTCTATAAACTGATTTCCCTTCTTTTATATGAATTTGTCTTGTGAGAATTTGCCATTATGCAACTACAGTAATCACTTTTTGTCCAAGAATTAAAACATTTCTATTGTGTGATTTGCAGCAGCAGAGTCAAATTGCACCAACTATCTAGAAGTATGCCAAGACTTTTTTTTGCCAAAATTACTCGAATATTTTCCTGCCAAACCCCTTTCCTGTCCTCACTCACACATTTCAGATGTATTATAAAGTTGTTCTAGTTTTGTCTCATATCTTTCATTTAGTTCTTCATCTGCAATAGCTGCTATTCTTACAATGGGACTTTATCATCAAAAGTTGTGTCTAATCCTTTTACTCAAAATGAAAAGGACTTACGTAACACTAGAAACCCAGTTGGACATAGCACTAAAGCTGCTGAAGGATCCTGAGCCTTAGGACAAGCTTTTAACCTCAGCTAGAATTCTGCACTATGTGGACAACAATAATAATAAAGAATCCAAATATAATTCATTATGTATTCTACTTCTTTCTCATAATAATCATGCACATTTGAAATACAGCCGCAGAAAAGATGACAAAAATGCTTTCACTGTACATAGAACATGTGACATTCAAATCCATGACCCATTACCCTTCTTTTTCTATTGATCTTGCTTTATTGTAAGCTTTTCAAGGAATGTAGCCCTAGCATAAAGTAAGAGAAGACTGTATGTTCTCTTTTCGATCAGAATTCAAGCAAATTCACATTTAGATTCTTAATTCTTAATGGATAGCATCTGAGCTACAGTGTGACTTGTTTTTCTGACACAGTGCATTATCTGAACTCAGCCACTGTAATATATGACTTGATGCTCTCTGCAAATACAGACATGGTAATTTATTAAAAAATCTCTGATTTAATATGATTTTCAAGATAGTCAATTCTTCAGTCACGTTTATAAGCTCATCTTGTTCTAGTTTTTTTAATTTTATTTTTGGGAAAGTCTGCTCAAGCATTACTTTCTATTCTTTCTATCCTAGATTTTCTGCAATGAAGAGAGATATCAAAAATTCATCTATGCATTTGTAATCTCCAAGTTAACAAGGGTTACCTTTTCCAGTTTTCAGTCAATCTAGAATGAGATTTTATAGGGGGAAAAGATTATTTAATTATAATAAGGCTGTAATCTCTGAGAGTACCTTATCTTAAATCTACTCAATAAAATTATTCAGTGTGCCTTATCTTGACTTTTCTTTAATAGAACATCTACGATTATCTCCAGCTTTTGGTGACATAAACTTCAGTTAAATCTGAAGAAGTTCAAAGGGTAACAATTTTGAGTTTATGCTTCCAGACATAGAAAGTCAATTATTATTCATTCATTGATTTTATGTTCTCAGAAGTGGAAGGTCAATTATTATTAATTCATTTTCATCCCACCCACCTGATAATGTCATTATATAACTCAAAGCCTACTTACTATATGAACTAACTTATTCTAACTCTTTGCATTCAATTCTCACTGTTGAGAATTCTGGGAATTAAAGTCTACACTGCCCATCCATAAAGCACACAGATTGGGAAAGATAGTTTTACTATAATAGTGCATGTACTTCCCAAAATAAATTAGCAATATCAAGTTTAATAGTGACAGTACTTGCTTTCAAACTGTTCTGGTTCACAAGATTTGCTCTATGAAAAAAGTTAATTGTACCTCTCTCCTAAATTCATATAAAAGTTCTTCCATGATAATTCTGATAATGCAAGCACTGAAAGAATGATTTAAATCATGCCTACTATGAATTTAATTTCATTCTAAATTACTTTATGTTTAAATATGTAATATTACAATTTGTAATGCTTTATTATTGACATTTGACAGTGCTTAAGAGTTTCCTTGCAAACATATTTGCATACAATAACTATTCTTCACACAAAGCAGGTTGTGCAAGCCTTTGAGACTTGAACTTGTTTTAGATGTTTAGATGTCAGCAGTGACCTGAAAATTTTTAGCCTATCTTTGGTTGGTTTGCCTATTGTTCCTGGTTCAATTGAATCAGACCTAAGTATGATCTTACATATGTACATATTTTACAGACTGTTAAACTTTGTTCCACATTCAACAGACTCCGAAAACTATTCAGAAATCTGAACTAGTGTAGAACACTGATGCTAAAATTTTG
Source organism: Vipera berus (assembly GCF_964194415.1). Lineage (NCBI taxonomy): Eukaryota > Metazoa > Chordata > Lepidosauria > Squamata > Viperidae > Vipera > Vipera berus. Next base: position 34,330,678 of record NC_138205.1, on the reverse strand, counting down.
ATTGGGTCAAAGATTGAAATCTTAAGATTTTTTTATTCTAGAAGATACATGAAAATAATGTTCGCCTTGAGTTTGACTCCTGGTGTTTCATATAGTCACATCCAAGCCATTTTCTTGGCAGGGCTCCTGATCATCACCAATGGTTCTCCCCATCAAAGTAATAATCAGAGCAAACAGTGAGAAGTATAACTGTTACTTTTGGAGTTTTAAGTAATGTAGCTTAAGTATCTGAAATATTCTGATTACAACATCTTTTCTGTGAAAAGCTACCTAAGCTTTAAGATCACCTGTGTCTCCTTTTCTTTAATGGGCTGCATCTGAGAATTACTTAATGGCAACATTAAAAAATGGCTAAAAGAAAAATTACCCATTTTATTTGAAACTCACTGCTCTTAAAATATCTCATCCTTTCTAACTGCAAATATTTATTTTTCAAACAGATACTGCCGCCATTGCTGGATTCTTGATTTTGGGTCTCTAGGTTCTTTTCCCCTATTGTAATTTTGGTTTGGTTTCTTCAATAAATTATTCATTTTTTTATGTTTGCTCCTATATTTTGCAATCCATTTTAACTGATTCCATTTGGAAAGAAAAAAATAGTCTACACATTATTATATAAACAAAACAACACAACTATAAACATCAGAACAATGTTGGCATCCATGTAATAAAAATACACATTTTTATAAATACTGACAATCTATTTTATTGGATGGAAGAGGACTTCCTTGTAACTTATTTCTAATATTTTACATCATACACACAGGTTAGGTTTATACAACCAGACTAAAATAGGTTTGTGAGGATAGCACATTCCAATCTTAGCAACTTCCAGATGCATGAATTTAAACTCTTCTAATTCTCCTGGCAGCATGGCCAATGATGAGAACACTCTGAGTTGAAGTCCACACATTTGGACTATTAGGCTAGTAGTGGCAACAGTTCAGCAAGAGCTAGATGGAAGGTTAAATATTCCTCATGTTTTAATCTGAATGAAAACTGTTGAAAATTTCATTCTGGGTCATTCACATAGCCAAAGAAAGCAAAGAATTGTCTATTTGAGATTATTTTGCTAAGCAATAAATACAATCCAACATACAGTATATGGCATAAAACAAAATTAGCTATAAACACATAATTTTTGTTCAATAGATGTGCTTTGACTAGGTTTCAAAGATACTGAATCCTTCCTGGTCCTCTTAAATATCAGCATTGCTTTTAAATAAATATAAATAAAACCATGACACATGTAAAGATTATTTAATAAAGTATTAAATAAAATTTTAGATGCATAAAACAGTATTAAAATTTCTATAAGTCCCAGCAAATTATTGTTTTAGGAACTTACATACAAAATGTGTAGAAATTTACAGAAAAGAACTTTATGCTTTTAAAGACAAAGTCTTTCCAATAACTTGAAAATATTTTATTTATTTAGGAAGTAAAATGTGTTCCAATAGTCTTTCCCAGATTTTAGCCATGGGAGAGAAGTTATGAGACTTGTCATCCAAGTGGATATGGCAGTGGGGAAAACTGTTTTAGATTTTGGTTTGCTCCCTGTTAAAAAAGTACATGGTTTGAAGTAAGCATCATGTGTCAGAGAAACTGTATACCTTTAATGTGATTTTTAAAAATTCAACTTTAGTGGCAAAAAATGAGCAACAACAAATAAGTTCCATTCACGTTTTTAAGAGTGAAGTGGCTGCAAGATTGGTTTGGCAAAAGAATTTAGGAGGGCAGTGCAAAAGAACTGATTTAAACATCTCTCTTTAAAAAATGTGGATGCATTGCCTCCCTTAAGAGGAAAATAAAGTCAATACTTGGTGGAGAAAAGGGAAATTAATACTGTAACATTGAAGGCAACTACATTCATAGAAATGAAGTGTTTGCTTACTATTATCACTACTTCCTGTTCAAATTATAGATCTGGAAATTGAAAACAATTTGGAAACCAGTGAGGTCCTGAGGATTGGCTACATATTTTTCATTAGAACTCATTCTACTGTCATCACACTTATGATGTTAATTCCAAACAGGCAACTTCAAATTCTCAGGCAATTGTTTTATCTATTTGGTTGCAAAACTGCTGTCCTAGTTAACACTTAAAATGACCTCTAGGTGGCACTCTCTCAAAATAAATTAATGATTTTTTTAAAGAATATGTTAAAACATTTAATATTTAAGATTAAGTATTTAAAACTAAACATTTTAGCATTTAATATTTTGTTTCTCATTTCTGATTATTTTCATGAATTAAGGTGTGTGTTTTTTAAAAAAAGTTAAAAGTACAACTCTAAATATAAGCTTTTCTTTCAAAAAAAAAAGTTAAAAGTACAACTCTAAATCTACAAGTAAGTATAATCCATTAGGTTTAATAGGACTATTTTCTAAATAAATCCTGTATCTATTAGAGTTTAAAATAATAAACCTGTACTTGATTTCAGAAATAATCTCTTAACTCAGTACAGGATATCTGGCTGCAGATGCAACCTCAAGGGAGAGAATGTTTTCAGTGGAAAAAAAACAATGCTGATTTTAAAACTATCTCAAAAGAGTCACTTCTGGCTATGTATATGTATTCATGTGTGCATTCAGGCTTAGGAAAATGGAGGGACTCATAAATTTACATGGGTAGGACTTTCTCTTTTTCTTTTTAGTTTTTTCTTGTGATTCTTTGGAGCCTTTTTATGAAGAACCATAACAGGACATGGGTCTGCCCTTTAATGCAAAAAAATTACTGTTAAAAAATGTTGCAATAGAAGAACACAGTTACAATCAAGTATGAAAAAGAAAGTGACAGATTCAACTTCAAGGAAAATTTGGAATGTCAATAACTGTTTGATCTTTTTCCAGTCCTAGATAACTAAAAGGAAGAATGCTGAATGGTTATTTTCAAAAATAGAAGCTGCCTAGAGTGGGATCTATTCACTGGACAAGAACTCTTTTCTGATTGAGATCAAAGCTCTATATATTTAATAGTAGCAACTAAAAGACTTCACAAGACAGCTATTAAACTAAGTTAAAGAGTATTTATTCTTTTTAAAATTTCTTTATGTTTATGACCCTCTTTGAAGCTATATCCCCAAAACTAAAAATCTATGCAGTATTACTCAGAAATAAAGTCAACTATATAGCAGAAAGTTAACTTGCTTCTAAATGAAGAGATACAGGATGGGATTCTGTAAGCATTCACTGTTCTGTGCAGGAGGAAACTCCATTTAACTCAATAGGATTTATATTTGAAGATCATGCACAGGTGAAGCTGTAGTATACCAATCCTAAATGGGCACAACTTTAAAGAAAGGATGAGCCCCAAAATCTATTCAAATGCTGAGTCCCTTTGGGAGAAGGGCGGTATAGAAATCTCAATAAATTAAATTAAATTAAATTAAATTAAATATGACTTAACAAAGGGAAATGATATATTTATCTAAAATTAGGAAGTTGGAGAAGTGCAAAAAAGAAGTCTATGAAGATCAGGATAATCAAATGCCCAGCACTGCTTTTAGCAAAAAGGCCATACATTAACCAAAGATAAACTCTCTAAAGATATTATGATGTTCAGCTAATGCTTAATATTTCCTTTTAGTTCTGTGACTATTAAATATGCTTGTTTTGGGGACCACTCTGTCTTTATTTGCATTCCTATATTATAGCCAATCTTGATTAAGCAGATGAGCAAGATCAGATCTGATTAATATTTGGAAGGGAGACCACCAGAAAATACTGGGGGGAAAGGGGGAGAACGGGGGGGGAATCCCGAAAAGCAGCAATGGCAACTTAGTATTGTTAATTAGTATTGTTGTGGAAAACAACACTAATGTGTCAATGAAGTTACAGGAGGCAACTTTGTCTCAAAGGAGACTTTAATAGTGAGAAGATTAATTTGTATGGTATGAATTACAATAAGTGAGCTGGTATGAATTACAATAAGTGAGTCTTGCTTCCAAATAAAGTCTCAATACCAAGTCTCAATCTTCCTTTGCAGGATCAGAATCTACTTACTAAATTGTCTTCTGACCTAAAGATAGTAACTACGGTATAATGCTACTGTACACGGAGAGAAATTAAGAGATAGACAAACTAGCTCTGCATCTCTGAAAACTATGAAAATAACTCAAGAAAGCATTTAAAATTCATGCATATTTATTTATTTTTTAAAGAAAATAGAAACAGTTTATATATACCTATCAAAAGCATCTCTTCATTACAAGTCTAACACCTTTCTGCCAGCTGCTAAAACTGTCCAAACAGCACTTTATTGATTCATTCAATAGCATTGCATTCAACAGGTGTTAAGGTTTTGAAAAGACCTACATTTTAAAGTGAAAGAAATTATGCTCCATCTAAAGTTCATGGTAGTCTGGTTTTTTTAAAAAAAAAATCTATCCTGTTAAATTGCTTTCTGCATATGCTTTTGAAGCTACTGATTCAAGCAATTAAGTCTTTCTTTAATTAGCAAACGCAAGGCTGTTGGTAATTCTTCAGCAAAATGGTTAAGGGCAAAACCTCTTTTTTTAAAAAAAAAACAACCCAACATTATTTAACAGCAGGTAGAAAATAAACAAGATTGTTTCTTTGAATGTTTCTTCCATCGCTATAAATTGCTATAATGTTTTTGAACAACTCATTCGAAGACACCAATGCGGTCTCCATCTGTACAGCATTTTAAACTTCCCTAAATTGGATTTCTCTTCTTCTCTGTTAAAGGATGGCTGAGTCACACATCGCTTGGAGGAGCCATAATGGAGAAACTTATTTCCAGTCTGTTTGGATCGAGAGAGGCTGGTTTTGGAGAGGACTAGTTCTTAGCTAACGGAGCGTAACCATATTTCAAGGTTATTTCAGGTTTGTTAATGTTTGGAGAAGAACCAGCAAGTAGAGAATTTTTTTTAGCCAAAGTTATAAATTATGTCCGCTAGGAAGGGAACTTATAGGACAAGCTATATTCCTTTAGCTCCAAGGTTTCTATACATATTCTGAATATTCAGAGCTAACATAAACATCAGTGAGAAAAGTAACAAAAAACTAACTTGCAATTTTTATTTTGCCAGCAATTCCAAAATTTTTGGACATTCAATCAAAAGCACAGACCTGGATAATTAAAAACTTTCTCTCAACCTTGAGAGTGATGGAGGATTTCTAAGAAAACATTTCATTGATTTCATCTCTAAATAACTAAGGAATGATATATTAAACTTAAAGCATGTTTCCTATTGTAACCTACACATGAGCATGATGTCACTCAAACTTTTTCTTTAAATCCAGCTCAGCTCTAGAACTGCCTGAAGTTCAGGGTGAAATCCAACTGGATGTAATCAGTCCAACCGAAGTGCTTAACTCATGTTTGTTTTATATTTCCATATTAAGTGTCTTTTTATCAATGGAAGGATCAGTCTTAACATGTTCATAATACACTCTTTTTTTTTTCCTCTTAGGATTTTTTAGGAGAGAGATTTTGGGGACGAAAGGCCAAGAACTAAAATCCAAAGTAAAACAGATCACAGATATGAACATACAAGAAAATCCTTCCATTCACAGGTATCTTGTACTTCACTTCCAGTTTCTCATTTTGGCAAGGGAAGGCGATAGGAGAAAATTCACCTTACAGTCTGGTCCCAAGGTTTATCTGGAAGTGAATACTATTTCATTTGCAGGAATTACTTCTTAAATAAATGGGATTAAGGTTCCAGTCCCTCTCCTCTATTATTCAAATGCAACCTATAATTCAGATGCAAACTATGCAAAAGCCAACAACTCCATTTAGCTTGAACTGGCCTACTACAAGAGATGTATCTTAGAAATCGGCTCCACCACAATGGCCAGGCAAGATATTACGTTTTTTCTATTCATATTTTCATTCACAGGACAATTAATTTCTGGATTCCAGGAATCAAAAACTCTTAGCAATAATTGGGGAAGCAATTATTCCCAATTAGTCAAATTTCTGATTACAGTTAGAATCCAGACTATACCAAAATCTAAAATGAGCGCAGCCTGATTTGACACAAATTTCCTTAGAAAGGGAAATTAAGAATTCGTTATTCTGTACCTATAACTGGATAATATCCTACTGGTATTTTGAAGGACCTTAAAGGTCTGCCTCTTCACCCAGTTCTTCGGAGAAGATGACTGGTGACCCTTTCTTTTTCTCTCTGAGTTTATATTCCTTGATTTGTTCTTTGTTTTTAAATATTTTAAAAACATTGTCAATCATCCAGAATTAATGGGAGTCAGGCAGCATAAAAATAATTGTTATAGTTGTATTGTCCATCGCATAGTCAGCCTGGATGTTCAGACTGAATTTGGCATTTTGTCTGCCTAATGACTCCTTCCCAAGGACCTAGATTAGGGAGATTTTGTTGTTTGATTATGTTAAAGGTATTGTCACAGGATGTAAGCTATTCAAAACAAAGCTACCTTTGCTAATTAATATTATTGTTAATTTGAATGGAGGTATTTACTACTTTATGCACATAATCTCTATCCGTATGCATGTGTTTGTATTTTTAAAAAATACTATCACAATTACTAGTAAAATTTCTCAACTATTGTACCCCCTTTTTGTACAAAAAAGTAAATTCTGAATGCCCTTCAAAATTTCCAGCTATAAATTCTAGTTTTGTAAGAAACATTAATGCTGCTCAAGGAGCGGGACAAATGGATCCTTCTCAAGTCAACAGCAATTAGGAATTTTCTTTGATTTTGAACCGCACCATTGCAACCTGCCTCCTACACTTGGGCCTTGGGCTACGGTGGTTGTACACCTCCACTGCCTGAAGGTGGATTGGGGCTTGGGTAAGGAAGAATGATTTTCTTGGGATTGCTCAGCTGTCCATTTGACCTCATTTCAAGTTAGCACAGGGATGAAAGAGTCCTGCCTTATTAACCCATACTAAACTACTGCTATTGTATGATTTGTAAAAGTGGGCATTAACATTTCAATTAAAAAGCTCTTTGCAATTATTTGTAATATCCAATTTTTTTCTTTCTTTGGTTGACTATATTACATAGAAAGTAAGGCAGCAGTAAATATTTACATATTATTAGGAAATTTAAAGATATATAAGTTGCTTCTTCCAGGTGGATAGGATGTTATTCACACAATAACTAAACCAGGTCAAATACACAGCAATTCACTGGCCCAAATGGCTAATGTCCTAAGGGTAGATCGGGTGTTTTGTCTTGGCACGTTCTGCAAATTGAACCCATTTCACTAGTTTATGGCTCAATGCATCACGAAAAGCCAGAAAATGAGTTAATTCAATTACCTGCATATTTCTGGAATGCAACCATAGTGAATGGCAAGGAAAATATCTTTAGGAATAACATAACAGATTCTTTTTTTAACAGAATCTGGAGTAGAAGAGGATGGGCATCAAAGGAATATTTTTGGAGGGCACAGATTTTCAGGGCAACAGCTATTTTGCTCTTCTGCATTTTTATCAAGTTTACACAGGAAAGCTTCTCTTTAGATAGATACTCTTTATAATTTTCTTTGTACCCAATGCAGGTCTAATTTTTGCCTCATATTCTGAAGTGCAGAGAGATGGTTTAGGCCTTGAAATCAAATACTGGAAATCATCATCATCATCATCATCATGGGTCTCTTCTATTCTGCATGTGTAACTGACATTTTCCCTTCACTCCCAGCATTTTCTGCTTTCCACATCTCATTTTTAATTGCATGCTTTTTAAATAGTATTTTTATATCAGTATGGTCCTCAACTGCCTTAAATGTGACTTGTTTCCCCAACTGTTCCCCCCCCCCTCTCTCTCTCTCTCTCTCTCTCTCTCTCTCTGTGTGTGTGTGTGTGTGTGTGTTAGCAGTTGACCAGCCTCCTTCCTCTCATTCCACTTGTCAAAAGCAAAAAGCCAATCTCCCCTTTAATTTTCTAAGAGTAAAATTGTTTCTAACCACTTGCTTTTACAATTTTAGTCTCATAGCTCCTGTTTTGGGGATTATACGTATAAACCTGTAGTTAAATTCTGCACCAAGATAATCAAGGCAGACAAACACTTTAAAAAAAACCCCTGAAAACAATTATTTTGAATGCCTCCTCCTCTTCCCAGTCCCTACTGTCACTGACTCACCTGGTGAAGCTTCATCAAGTATAGGGAATTCTAAGGATGACGATTTTTCCAAGTCATTTTTCTTTGCTTCTTCTTCCTCCTTATCCCATTCTTCTTCTTCTTCTTTGCTTCTCGAAGGCTTAGGTCCATGGCCAGGTTTCAGCCGGACAGACACCTCGCAATTTCCTCCATCTGCAAAGTACGAAGGAGAGGATGGGAGGCTACCTCGGCATAGGTTTCCGTCGGCAGCAGAGGATGCTTGGTCAGAAACTTCTTTCGGAAAGGTAGTTAAAGAGAGTTTCGGAAGGGAACTGGGACGGAAGGTTGACTTCCGAGTTCGACTTTGGCGGATAAAGAGAACCGGCTCTTTCCTCTCCAGCTCGAGGAGAGGACCTTCTCCCCGACAACCTGGAGAAAATTTCTCCGCCTCTGCTTCCAAGCAGGAGGAATCCTGGTCTTTGCGTCCGGGACAATACAGACAAGAAGAGCTGCTTTTATGTGAGAAAAAGTCATGATGAGGAGAACTTCGCCAACCCGGGTGATGGAAAGGGAGAGGAAAGTACCCAAGGCCGGACGAGGGCTGACTCATGCCTCTTTGCCCATTGAACCTCCGCCTCGCCCGCTTAACCCTCGGCAGGGCGAATCCTCCCCAAGGAGAGGTTGGCGTGTGTGCGTAGTTCTAAAGCCCAGTTATTGGTTTCGACAGGCCCCACAAGGCTAAATCCTCTGGAGAGCAGGGCGGTTGCACTCACCAAGATAGGTACCCACGTGTGTGTGTGCGTGCCTGCGAGAGGAAGAACCTCTTTCAGGGGAAAGGCCTCCAGCAGGACACTTATCTATTGGAAAATGCACCGGGCTCCCAGCCACTTCCGGCGGGCTAACCAATCCTAGATGGACTTGGCTTTTACGGACATCCCCCGGTGTCAATTTTAATGGCAAACTTTACTGCTTTGCGAAAGGATTCATCTTTTCTTTCAAAAGAAAGGAAGAAAGCGGAGGTGGGGGGGGGGGATATTCGCGGCAGACGTCTGCTGCAATTCATCCCCGCCGCGCCACTCCTCCCTCTGCTCATCCACTTACCCGACATGTAATCTAAAGGAGGTGCCAATTGCGCAGCCCTGTCTGAGCCCCAAACATTTTGATAGGCACTTGACCCGGCCTTATCTACTGTGCTGCATTCCTGTTCTGTATATCTGCGGTTTGTGAACCTCACTTCTGCCTGTCGCTGCTCTTAGAAGGCCGGCGACACGTAGAACTGGAGACAGGACAAACGCGAGGCCTAGAATGGAGAGACAAGACTGCATACCAATGGTTGTAAACAACATCGTTGAATGCCTGTATTCTACCAGCGGTGACAAGCATGTCATCCGTTTCTCTCATGACCAGCACCATCAAGGTTAAGTTTAGCCGTTTTTAAAAACATGCGTGTTGCTTTTGATGGTTTATGCTCTGAGGAGACATTTCCTGGGGTGGAATATTTTAAAGGGGCAAGCAAGCCAATTTCTTCCATTCCTGTTTTGTCCAGATTATCCAGCGACTGAAAGCAGGACCTGCAATGGTTAAATGTAAATAATTGCATTTAACAAAATGTGCAAATATGCACATCTACAATTGCATGTGCTCTTGTATTTAAAAAAGGTCACTTATCTTTGTCCAAACAACAACAATCTTTGGAGATCAGGTTGTGCTTTAAGAGATGCCAAGAACATCATTTCTCAACTGGAGGATACAGCTTCCAGTTTTCTGCCCAATAGGCTTCCTATACCAAATCGCCTATTGCTACATATTGCACTTGCTATGTAGAAATAAGTCAGTTGATTCACAGGTCAGAGAGTTATACAATTGCTATTATTAGCCTGAGAAGGGTCATGTTTGTGCAGTTTAAGTTCAGGCTGTACTCAGGTCTGTGGTCTGTCTTAAATAAAGGTTCCCATTGGATCACCATCACTGCCTTCTCTCTTTTATTTGCTCTCCAAAGAGGTCTCTGTAACCTGAATGTGATGTAGACAAAAAAAATAGAAGTAAAAGTAGCGGATCAATCTGAAATGTCTGAAGCATGTGTTAAACAACTTTCTAAACATAAGCACAGGCAAGTCTGAGAGACATCTACTTACTTATTCATTGCTTCCAACGATTTACAAGCCTATAAACTAATCCATCAATTAAATATAAGCGTGCAACTTCCAAAAACTACATGAAGAACATGGTTCTATGGAGAATAATTTCCCGTTAAAATAATTGGAACCAGATGAAAAGGGAGTCATTTTCTCCTTATCTTTTTCTCCATTTAATATTAACCTTCTTCCTACACTTAGCAGGAAAATAAACCCAATAGAGCAAAGTAAGACTTATTTCCAAGGAAAATGAGATGTGGTCTTGGTTGTGTGCTTAGAAACACTCTCATTCCTAACTGTATACTTTATTTTGATCATTTGGAATAACACCCCATGTATATTTATAGGAAATTTGGGCTGTCTTTTCTAAGGTTTTGTTTAACTGAACATTGCCAAACATGTGCAATCTAATCCAATTCTAGGAATAATTAAACCTTTTGGAACATCAGTTTGACAACAATGAAGGAATTGAGGCTGTTTTTCCTTCCATTGTCTTGGGCATGGGAAAACAACTTCATCACCTTGAAACTGCTACTGATCTGTTAGGGGAGGTGCCTGAACTTTCCTGCAGAACTTTCCAACTGTTCCAGGAAGAAACAGTCTTGGATCATAAACAAACTTTCTCTGAAAGGAACTTCTACTTATATAAAAGTGCTTTTACATAAACAAGGTACGATCTCATGGGAAAATAGTCCCTGCTAAGCACAGTTCAATGAAGTCATTTAATGCGTGATAGAGAATGGCAGCCCAAAGTGCCTAGAAACTGTGAATATTGCTACACCAAGCAACAATAGAATCTGTGAAGTAAAACCAGCCAATCAATTATTTCACCATATTAATGCAGTATAATAATAGTGAAATGTGCTACATAGAAGGCAGAGGAAAGGCACACATTTAAGGACACACATTCATTTATAGAAGCCAATCCCACTGTTAGACACAGTAGGCAAATGGTAAATTTCAGACACAAGTTTTCTGTCATGCAAACAATTAAAATTTTATGGTTGGGAAGTGACCTTTTTTCATTTTGGAAAACTAGAAGTAACTGTCCCTTTCTCACAATTTTTAAATGCCTCTTCCCTGCATTTGATTTTTTTCCCCTCTGAATTCAAGGTTGGACTGAAATGATGATTTTATTGGTGGTATGTTCTCTTGAACAAATCTCTTTGATTGGATTCATGCATCTATATAAACCATGACTGACAAACTGCAGTATAGTTACACATTAAATGCAAAACCGATAACAATTACTTTTATGTATGTAGTCAGATATTGTGGCTTATTTAACACTGTATTCAAAAGTCTTTGCTTAGCACAATATATGAACTCAGTCACTGGAAGAAGGAACAGAAAATGATGTTATACAGATTGTTCAGCAAGGTTATTTTTGCTTATTTGTTTGTTGAAAATGTTTTGAGGAACTTTTGACCAAAGGATGTTGATTAGGGAGAAAGGTCATTGAATTCCTCAAGACATACAGCACTGCAGAATAAATGGGTTTAGGTTTATACCATACAACCACTAAAAGAGGATCATGTCAATTTCTCAAGAAAAACACTGCAGAAGTTATTAAACTGGCACCTGTAAATTAAGTAACACCTTATGAAAATAATACCTGGTCAAAGCCAGTGTTTGAATTTTATTAAAATGATCCAATCTATTAATTCAGAAAATTTCTATACTTTCTACCTTTGAGTGTGGGTTGGGCTAGGAAAAGCCATTGACTTCTTTTAACATCTTGATTTTCAAAACAGAAGAAAATTAAACACACAATTTTAAGAGTGCATTTCATTTTTTGCAGAAGTGTTAATTTAAATTTTCTATGACTCCTTCCTGAAAACTGTATATATTTTGGTGACAATCCTGTATTCCCACTTTTGGGGGAAAGTGCCACTGAATTCAATGGGATTTCCTTTTTAGTAAACAACTATATGATGAATTGTAAAGTTACAATCCTGTGTTGACTTCCTCCAGAGAAACTGAAATCAAGAGAAGTTGTCTTTAAGGAGCTAGCTATAATGGTGTATTATAAATTATTTTATTTACTCTAATACTCCTAAAGGGAATTCATGGTCATTATTGTAGTTACACACAAGACACTGAAGTATCTGATGTGTTGTAAGCCAAAACTCTCTGAATTCCATTTGGATCTGAATCCCATTTTCTGAATCTTATTTTTAACCTCACTAATTTGCCTCCTTCCTTTTTTATAACCCTGGGGGAAAGTTTTGGGGCCTCAGCCTTGATGTGTACGGAAAACATAACTGCTTTCCTCAAATGCAGAGTTTGAAGAGCTTTCAGAGGAATGTTCTGTATGCAAAGGGAAGATCTAACTGTCTATTTCCAATGAGCATACACACACATAGTAGTTTCATATACAGAAATATGCTAACAGATGTTTGTAAGGATTGCACATTTGTAGTGTGTGGGTGTGTTTGTGTGTGTGTGTGAGAGAGAGAAGGAGTGAGGGAGAGAGAGAGAGGGAGGGAGAAAGAGGGGAGGGAGAAAGAAAGAACATTATTCTAACTGCCATCCAGACTTTTGCACTTTGGAGAAATTTTTCCTTAAGGGTTCAAACTAGGAAACAAACATTGCAAGCCACAAGATCACACTTGGGATTTGAATTCACAGAAATTCAGAGAGACTTTGCCATTGATTTTTATAGGCCCTCAATACAAAAAACAAAGTGTCTCAATGGAGTACAGGTGAAGGATTTATCAAATTAAAGTTCTGTTGGTCTTAAATCTACCTCTGTGTGCCTTCCTCCAGATATGAAGGACTGCAATACTCAACCTTCCCTACCATCAGAACTTTATTGGCTGGGAATTAAAGTTGTGGAGAGTGCAAGGCAAGGGAAGATGAAGTCCCCCTGTGCAATACAGAGACTGGATAGATTATGTGGTCCATGAATTTTAAATAAAGAAAACAGTTTAAATTAGGATCCTTTCCCCCTCCCCAGAATGAAGGAAAGAAGTACACCAACTGTGTACTTTATGGTCCCTAACCCTTGGACAGTGGGCACTAAATAAAGTCAGCGCTTAGGTTACACTAGCCTTTACCCAACTAGTACCTACTGAAGATTATAGGAGTTGATCTTTAACACCTATGGAGAGCAGCAGGTTGGGGAAGTGTACCCAAGTATTATTAATTAATAAATCTAGAATCATTAGAGTATATTTTTCAAAGAAAGCCCTCTGAATTCTACAGTGGTAGCAGCTGAATTTATTCCCTCTTCTCCCATCCCAATTTTGAATAAAGAGAAAATATCTGTATCCCATCTCTGGGAGAAAATAAAAAAAGCAAGGGGAGCTAGCTGAAATTGAGTCAAAACTTTCTAAAAATTATTTTTTAATATATATTTTTATTACAAATTTTATTATTTAAAACTTTGGACAAGGTGTTAACAGTCTGACATTCCTTCTTGTCTTACATCATTTTTGTGTTTTATATAATATTCAATTTGTGTTTTATACAATATTCAATCTTATCAACCACCTTATTCTAAACTTTCTAAAAATTCTTAACCACAAACACAGATTCAATGCCAATTTTAAAATTAGGGCAAATGCTTTTGAACATGGACAGATAGCCTTCCTTCCATATGGGTGCCACCATAGTCTGGAACTGATGCAAACCTCCAATTGTAGCAAAATCCAGCAATTTATTATTACTGGGTGGACAACTTTTGATTGATCATATGGTTGTTTCATCATATCTATAAAGTTTAGGAAAAATAATAGAGTAGATCCTGCCTGCCTGATTTGTAAACATTAGCAACACTTGGGATACTGTGGGATCTGTTTCAACATCATTCTCCTTCTCTAGATACTCCCAGAAATTCCTAAGTGAATTTAATCAGGCTGATTTCCAAGGGGAAGGTGTTGTTAACTATCCCATTTCTATGATCTTTGATCCTTGTTCCAGCCTAATCTACGGCTAGCCTATTTACTTTTCATGGTTTGAAGAGAATCAGAATTTATCATTAAAAGGATGACTATACTCCAATGCAGGGAAGGTTATTGCATAACCATTTTTATTCTTTAAAACATTCCACAAATGTTTTACAATGGGAACAAAGTCGTGACAAATTGGATTACAAAAGAAATATGAGATTAGGACTTCTGCTACTTGTCATGATCCAACAGTGCTGGTTTTTTTATTTTTGTTTTTTTAAAAAATACTCCTTTCTCATCCTTCAGAGTTTAACGGGCCTGGCCGTTTGACTCAACCTATCAGCCTTCGTCCCATTTGTGCCAAATCCCTTTAGTCTCCAAATGCTTTGGTTCCAAAAGATCAGCCAGGACGTGGAAGCTCCTGCCTTTTAAAGAAAGCCAGGTTATTCACAGTAAGGCAAAATAAGACCATCCGCTGCCCTGGTGAGTCCGACCTTTCAAGAAGGGAGTTTGAGAACTGGACCTTCCGATCCTTTAAAAACTCGGATTTCTTTCTTACTACCTTATAGATCTCACCAAGGCGCGGCTCCCTTAGCCCTTGAGAAATCCACGAACTCAAGAATGGGTCTAAACCGTAAATACCAGCGAAGGTAAAAAAATAAAATCGTTTGCAATGTTGCATTTTTCCTCCCAGGTGGAGGCGTAGATTTGATAAAACTCGTTTGCCTGAGAGATGACGATTCCAACCTTTCAAATCTCCTATATAGATTTCGCAATACCGGCATGGCTAGAAGTCCATATTTGAAACGAAACAAAAAGCGGTTAATTAACCTGGTTCCTCAGACTTTAAAAGCAAAAGTAAGAGAAGAATATGCCCCCACTCCCTTCCACATGTATATCCACCACCGCCACAAAACAGCACTTCAACCCAACTAACTAAAAATGGACATAATCCATACGAACCAGCTGGTCCAATCTGGGGCGGGGGGGGGGAATGGGGCAAAGAAGAGGAAAAAAGAAGCCAGCGCCGGAAATGGAAAAGGGAAAAATAAATCAGGAAAGGAACAAAGAAAGAAAAAGAAAACAACAAAACGCCTATCAGAAGAAGGCGACTTTAAAGCACATGAGACATCTGAAGCCCGTCTAGGTCTCCAGACTTTACCCTCAAAAGGTTTTATGGTGTTTTTCTGTGCAATGTCAAAGTCTCTGCCCCCCCCACCCGCCCCTAACCCCCCTCCCCCTTCATCGTAGGGAGGGATGTTCTACCCTTGGCCAGATCTCCTTTTCCTTCAGTGCTTGCTTGAGAAAGTGGATTTATTTGGATCCATGTTGAACTTCTCCAATCATTTATTTACAGAAATCGTATCTGCTCGTACAAAAAAAAGAGAGAGAGAGAGAGCCGGAGGCGCTGATCCAAAACAACTGAGGAAGGGGGGAAGGAGCCCACGGAAGGAAATCCTCCTTTGTTCTCCCTCGCCCAAGCAATTAGAGCCGCAGCAGCCTTAGCAAAGGGAATGCAGTTCTTGTTCTGGCTATCTAGAAGAACTTTCCCTCCAAGAGGTAGAACAGGGCACCTCCCATACTTCTGCAGGTGATGCTAGGAAGTTGTAGTCTGAAACATCTGGTGGCCAGTACTAAGTTGTGGGAAGCAAACATCTGTGAAACCTGATTCCTATAGCGCAGAAGGGACATTTGGGGGGTGGGGGTGGAGATGAAGTGCAGAGACAAAAAAAGTGGATAGGATCAGTATTTGTTGTTTTCCTGTTAACAGAGGAATTTTTGGGTTCATCCTTTGTAAAAACTATTTAGCTCTATTTTATTTATTTATTTATTTTATTGGATTTGTATACCGCCCTATTCCCGTAGGACTCAGGGCGGTTTACAGGGCAGTTAAAACCATGAATACAAGTAATAGCTCAATTTTTGTATGTTTTCCATGTCCTAAATTAGGGAGAATGGTGATGCTGTCCTTGGGCAACTGTGGTTGAAAAGAATTCTGGACCCACAAAAAAATGCACTGGGTTCCCAAAATGTGGTCATAAACTATCCACCTCAAAGGGTCCAACCATATCTTCAGCCAAGCAGTTTTGTGTGTGTGTGTGTGTGTGTGTGTGTGTGTGTGTGTGTGTGTGAAATGGATTTATTTTAAATATTTATGTCCTTTCCCCAAATATCATAAACATTTTTCTTAGCTGAGATTGGAAAGAAAAGCTACTTTGAATATTTGTAAGGGTAGGGAAGTCTCTCCTACCAGTTAGAGAAATGTTATATTTGGGAGGAGAGAAGTTTGAAGGTCAAATGTCATAGCCTTGAATATGCAATTGGGATATTGGGAGCAGGCTGCTTTCCTGGAATGCAAGTGAAAATCAGGAAATGGAAAACAACAGAGCATGAAGTAGAGGTAGCTCGTTTATTCTCTTCAGAAGGACTGGATGCTGCTAACTCCCTGTCTGGAAGAATTACGGTGCATGGCTAGTCTAAGACAGTTTGTTGCCTACAGTAAACATTTCAAATGGTGCTTCTTCCTCCTCCCACAATATAAAATCTTCTCTCTCCAAGTTATCCTATCTAAAATCACTGACTAAAATTAACTGAGAGTATGACCTAGGTGGCTTGCAAATTCAGATTCTGATCAAGCTGTAACCTGCTGCTATCATGCAGATTTCCTTATTCCTTTGCCAAATGACAAAAGTGTGGATGCTTTCCATTATAAAAACTGTACACAGTCTGTAACAAGAAGCTATTTTGGCCTATCCTGATCCCCTCACAGATTTACCCAATTAATAAGAACTGGAGTAACATGTTTTCTTTTTTTTATTTCCCATTAACTTTTGAAAGATCTTTAGTGGATTGAAAAACAATGGTATCTTTATTGCTGGCATCATCAGTCTCTCCATGTGGCTTCTAGAAATGGGGGACAGGGAATACAACATAATCTCTGAAAAATGTAAACAATCATATCTCTTGCACTGATTTTAGTAATCCCTTAGGTTGAAGGACGCTGGACATCCCAAGGAAAATTGTTTTGGAATTTAACTTAAGATGGACAGCTGTCAGCTGCCAATCAACCTTGCATTATATGTTACAAGAAAATAATTTACATTAAGAAAACTGGGTTTAGGCCTAAATTGAAGTGATGAGGAAGTGAAAGTGTTATCTTGTTGCTTGGTATTTTTATGTAAAGTCGTAATAGTCCGATTGTGTCCTTTCATTAGCCTTGCACAGCCAACTTTACTTTTGACTTTTGGTCCTGGAAAAGCAAAGTTTTCTTTGGCATAAAACAACTTAAAGCTTTTTCCTCAGTATGAAGTTAAGGCATTATCCACCCTTCCTTGTGTCAGCACAAAACAACCAGAAAATTGGCTGAGGGCCTCAATTCCTCTCCTGCCTCTGTTTCATCTGTTAGGCCTCCTTGTCAAATCCTTTTGTTCAGCTTTGTGTGCTCATTCTAGGCCCCACCACAACTTTTCTGATTTGGCTTTGCCGCTGTCCTCCTTCAGCACATCACTAGCCAGCAGGGAATCCACCACCAATTGGGGCCCTGAGCAAGAAAAGGTGGGAACTCTGCCTGGACTTCTCCAGGTTGTTTTTTTTATCCCTCCTAACATACTTTAATTGGACTTATTTAAAACTAACCTAAAATGAAGGAATATTTTGTTTTCCATTTATTGAACAGCATTAAATAGATTCACATTTAATCCATATAACGAGACAAACTTGGGAAAATGCCAGGTTAGAAAAAGACCCAGAAAGGAAAGTTCTTACTTCATTGGGAAAGTGATTGAAATTATATAACAAGGATAAAGACAGATTTTTTAATAAAAGCCTAGTTCAGACGCAGTCTCTCATTATTTTCACAATCCTGTGATAAAACAAGGATACTACAACTACTCAGATTCAAGTTGCCCACAGACCTGCATCTTCCAACATACCAAGAGCATGCATGTGGACATTCTTGCAAAGTGTGTTATCTGAACAAATCTGAAAGATAATGGGTGACAAAGGATTGTAAATTTGACCCACCTTAAAGCTACAGGAGAATAGTTATGAATGAAAGAACTACTAAAATAAAAGAATTTTTTCTCCTTTGATGAAGTCTGATAGCATAAGACTAATTCATAGGCTAGAATTTAGAACAAAATCAAACCAACATTTTGGGGAAGACTGGATTTGTCAAAGTTTCTGGTGTCACTACCAACAGCAAGCAGTCAACAGCCCTGAGAGATTTCTGAGAAAGTATACACCAGACATGTCACTAGAAGGCAAAATCATGAAACTGTGTCTCACTTACTTTGGCCATGTCATGTGGGGGAATTCACTGGAGAAAGTTATGTTTGGAAAAGTTAGCAATAAAATTCAACCAGGCCATCAAAGTACATGGTGGCTGGATACTATCAAAGCTGACATCCACCAGAGCAGAGAAAAACTCAAAGAAGTAGTGCAGGATTGGAAGAGGTGGAGAGATCAGGCCCATAAAATGCAAAGACTTGGAGATGACTGAATTATCATCAGAAGTATCAGGGCGGATTAACAAAAGGCTCTCTCGTTTATTATTTTATTTTATTTTTTCAAATGGCAGGTTGAAAATTATACTAGCAGGGAACGCATAATTTTGACTATTCACATAAAGCACGAGAAGGTGGTACTCACCTGCACATTTAACTTCCCATGTCACTGCAAGGTTGACCCAAGCTACATCAGACCTAGTAGGAAATCTTCTTTATAGCTTTCAGTTATATCAAGCCAAAAGTGAATATACACACGCACACGTGTATATGTATGTGTATGTATGTGTATATATATATGTACATATACATTTACATGCACCCATACAAAAACCATTTTCCTCATTTGTACGGGTGAAAAAGTCTGTTTGTGACAGCCTAGTAGAGAAGAAAATAATGCTACTTTCATAATTTATATGTTCTGTATGTTACTAACAAAAGGGACACGGTGGCTCAATGGGTTAGGACGCTGAGCTTGTCGATCAGAAGGTCGGCAGTTTGGCGGGTCGAATCCCGAGTGCCGTGTAGCAGAGTGAGTGCCTGTTACTCGTCCCAGCTTCTGCCAACCTAGCAGTTCGAAAGCACATAAAAATGCAAGTAGAAAAATAGGGACCACTACAGTGGGAAGGTAACAGAGTTCCGTGCGCCTTTGGCGTCTAGTCATGCTGGCCACATGACCACGGAGATATCCTCGGACAAACGCTGGCCCTTCGGCTTTGAAACGGAGATGAGCACCGGCCCCTAGAGTTGGAAAAAACTAGCACACATGTGCGGGGGGGGGGGGGAATCTTTACCTTTACCTTTTATGTTACTAACACTAGAGGGAGCCCCATGATCAATGTATATTCTTGTCAGGCTTTGCCCTGTGATACAGAAGCTGTTTGGAAAGAAATTCAACATCCTTTCTCATGCTTCCCAATAAGAAATAAAGTAGAGTAGAGTAGAGTAGAGTAGAGTAGAATTCACATTTTGCTTAAGAGCATGCCGATTTCCTAATACTGTTTTTAATCAACAGAATACTCATCAGAAATCAAAATCAGATGTTTTAATCTGTCATTAAAGGTAAAGGTAAAGGTTCCCCCGCACATGCGTGCTAGTAGTTTCCAACTCTAGGGGCCGGTGCTCATCTCTGTTTCAAAGCCGAAGAGCCAGCGTTTGTCCGAGGACGTCTCCGTGGTCATGTGGCCGGCATGACTAAACACCAAAGGCACATGGAACGCTGTTACCTTCCCACCGTAGTGGTCCCTATTTTTCTACTTGCATTTTTACGTGCTTTCGAACTGCTAGGTTGGCAGCAGCTGGGACAAGTAAGAGGCGCTCACTCTGCTACGCAGCACTCGGGATTCAACCCGCCAAAAGCTCAGCGTCCTAACCCACTGAGCCACCGTGTCACTTAACTCAGTCATTACTTACTAAAAAAACCCTGCTATTATTGATCAGGTTAACAAAGTTTATAATACTTGGAGGATTGCCAGGGGATAGTGCAGATTATTAATGATCCATATTCATTTATTTGAATTTCCCAAAATAGCCCATGCATGCTAATATTATTTTGTTTTTCTCAAAACTGCATAGCTTCTCAGAATTAACTCCTGAAGTTAGAGACCACATCTCCTGACAAGCAATACTCCACGCCAAATGTAAATTTGAAAACACATCATATTTAAATAACCCCATAAATTTTCACTGGACCATAAGAAAGGCTGAGCGCCAAAAAATTGAGGCCTTTGAACTCTGGTGCTGGAGAAGACTCCTGCGAGTCCCTTGGACTGCAAGGCGATCAAACCGGTCAGTCCTAGAGGAGATCAATCCTGACTGCTCTTTAGAAGGCCAGATCCTGAAGCTAAAACTCAAATACTTTGGCCACCTAATGAGAAGGAAGGACTCACTGGAGAAGAGCCTAATGCTGGGAAAGATCGAGGGCAATAGAAGAAGGGGACGACAGAGAATGAGGTGGCTGGATGGAGTCACTGAAGCAGTAGGTGTGAGCTTAAATGGTCTCCAGAAGATGGTAGAGGACAGGAAGGCCTGGAGGAATGTTGTCCATAGGGTCGCGATGGGTCGGACACGACTTCGCAGCTAACAACAACAACAACAACATAAATTTTCACAACCTTCACCAACTTCTGGCAATTGTTGTGTCACCACAAAATCCCTCTGACTTGAATCTCTTTGTGTTCCCAAATCTCCAAGTAGAATTCTGATTTATTGCACATTCATTCATTCATTCATCTATTCACAAAAACTTTGTGTATTTCAAACTTAAGGTGGTGAAAAGGGATTAGCTGCTAACTTTCTGAGGAAGGAAATACAGCTTTCAAAAAGAAAGAGGGGTGTTTCTGAGAATGTAACTGATTTACCTTTTATGATCCAAGAGGAAACAGTGGAACTACTGGTGCCTTGACTGCTGCAACACAGAATGTTAAGGCTGTCCAATTCCAGCAGAGGGCAGCCTTTAATTGCTTTTGAATTTTTACAGCCCCTATAGAGAAAGCTTCAAGCAGCAGAATTTTCTATTTTTCTTGTCTATTGCTTCAAAATAATTGTCAAGTCTGCTGCAGAGAACAGGGACTTAAAAAAAAAGATGGGGGGGGGGGAAGTGACAAAAGAATAAACAAAACTTTTACCATACTTTCTCTCACACTTACATGTTTATAAGTATATGTGTGACTGTGTAATAAACAAAATTACCCATCTTTCATATTTTAATAGTTTTTAAAAGACAAATATAGAAGAATAGCTGAATTTATTAGGGTCCCCAAATTTGTCCATGTATGCTTTCACTTAGAACTTGGTACATTTGTGTAATGTGTAAATGTGGTCCAGTAAATTCCATTATGACACTGGAATTTACTGTATTACATGATCCCCTAAGAAGCAGGAACAAAATAGCATTTGGGGGATAGGATCTGGAATGGCAGGAACAAAATTGGTAGGGCAATGAAATATGCATTGTTACTATGTTCCATGGGATTGTAACCAATTCCTGCTGACTTGATGGATAGGTTTACAGTATACCGTTTTCTGCATTTTTAACTTTGTAAGCCGTCCAGAATCATGGTAGTGAGACCGGGGGGGGGGGGGGGGGGAAGGGAGGAATCAACATTTAATAAATAAAATAAAATGAACTTCTCCAAGCTGTTTTGTCTCTTGCTGCAATTTCTTGCAGTTGCAGTCCTGTGGCTTCCTCTGCCTATCCACTTCATGTGCTGTTAGCCTCTTCTCCTTTCTGTTCATCTTGCCTAGCATTATCATAGGTTCCATAGAACCATCAACAGGATGATATGTTCAAAGCATAATCAGGGTGGTATAAAAATTAAATCAAATAAATAAATAAATATTTTTTTTTTGCTTTCCTTGCATTTTTTTTCATTCAGCCTTGATTCCCTCTAATACTGAAGATGTGGTCTTCTTGGTTGTCCATAGAACACAAGGCAACTTCTTCCAGCACCACAATTCAGAGACGACCATCTTCTTCCTCTTTTCTTTGCTCTTCTGAAATGCACTCCCTCCCTCTTGGGGATCCAGTCTACCTTCCACTACAGAGTTCTACTCCTGCCTTTGGCACAAAGCCAGTTAGGTGACCCTGGCCCAGTCATTATCTTTCATTCTAGGAAGAAGCCAATGGCAGGACACTTCCAAAATCATGCCAAGAAAACTGCAAGGACTAGTACAGGCAATTATCAGGAGTCAACACTGATTTGAGGGCAGAAAAAAGTAGTTGGTGTGCTGCATATTGTGTACAGCTTATAAGATGCTGTAAGTAAAAAAAAAATGATTTGAACACAGGCAAATGCCTTTTGATCATGAATTCCAGGATTTCTTTTTCTTTTTGACAAACAGCTCCCACAACCTGAAAACATTTTAAAGCTCTGCTTTTGTAGCTTTTTCCCCTTCTCAAATGGCAGCCATGGAGTAATAGATACTGTAATGCTACTAAAAGTTAAGGTAAATTACACAAGCCCATTTAAGCAGGTAATTCATGTCTTGTTCCTTACAGTGATGAAAAAAGCATGGAGTGGATTTCTGAGGGCTTAAAGGCTACTTTTTCTCATTTGCTTAGAATTCCAGGAAAAGAGCCTAAAATCTCCAAAACTCAGGACCTGAGATTTGACAAGCTGTTTATGACTAAAAGAGGAAAACGGAGTGGAACTACACCGTACCTTGACTGCTGCAACACAACGCTTGAGATAATTGTCAGTGGCAAGGAATTTCAGGATAGTTACTTATCTACATTACTTATCGTCTATATAGGCCAGTGAGAATCATTTTGATTCTGGCAGGAGATATATGTGTTGAATAATGCATACAAAATTAAAATGTTTCCTTGATGTGAAATTTAATAATACCATATGAGTTTCTGTTAGAAAAAAATGTTTCTTATCATCAAATGATTAGGAGTGTTACCCAGGTTTTGTTGACAATTGTACAGCGATTAATGATGAAAATAACAATTTACGTAGTGGGAAGAATCCTGTTTGCCTTTGTATTTAGTGTAAGCAGTGCAGGACTGTCTCTCCCATTAGCTAGAGTGGGTACAGCCATCATGAGCAACAGACAGTTATTTTTGTTAATAATTTTTATCCCTTTTTCTCTTTCTCACTCTCTCTTTCGCAAGCCAGCAAACATGCCTAATACTCTGCCTCCTGTTTTCCCAAACAACAACCTTGTGAAATGGGCTGGGCTGAGAGAGAGTGACCAGTCCCAAACTCACCCAGTCAGCTTTTGTGTATAAGGCAGACTTAAAACTCTCAGTGTCCTGGTTTCTAGGCCAGCACATTCACCACTATACCGAACTGGCTTGACATATATTAAGTACTGTCATGTGGCTAGCCTTCTCTTGATGATTCCATTTCATCCACACCTTCACCAATCATTCAATTGTTTTAGAAACATGATTGTCTGCCTTGTGGCTTCTCCTGATTCCTTTCAGCGTGTTGAAGGTTGATTTTGCCTCAATAGTATTGAAATAAGAGCAGCATGGTTGTCTTGTTAGGCTGCAAATGTGCAACAGGGAAGAAGATATTAACCTTCTGAACATAAAAATAGAGATGGATGGAGCAATTGCAAGTTGTGTAAGGGAAAATGCCACGTCCAACTAGTAATCCTGCATTTCAAATGCTCATTCAAAAACAAACTTGTTCCCACCTCCCACTGCTTTGGCTGCCATGCAGCATTGAGTTATTAATGATAAAAAAACAGGAATGTCCAATGTTGCAAGTGCTGGTTTATAAGGGAAAGATAGTGTTGATTTTATTTTCCTGGGCTCCAAGATCACTGCAGATGGGGACTGTAGCCAAGAAATTAAAAGACGCTTGCTCCTTGGGAGGAAAGCCATGGCAAATCTAGACAGCACACTAAAAAGCAGAGATATCACCCTGTCAACAAGTGTGTATAGTCAAGGCTATGGTCTTCCCAGTTGCAATGTATGGCAGTGAAAGTTGGACCATAAAAAAGGCTGAGCACCAAAGAATTGAGGCCTTTGAACTCTGGTGCTGGAGAAGACTCCTGTGAGTCCCTTGGACTGCAAGGCAATCAAACCAGTCAGTCCTAGAGGAGATCAACCCTGACTGCTCTTTAGAAGGCCAGATCCTGAAGCTAAAACTCAAATACTTTGGCCACCTAATGAGAAGGAAGGACTCACTGGAGAAGAGCCTAATGCTGGGAAAGATTGAGGGCAATAGAAGAAGGGGACGACAGAGAATGAGGTGGCCGGATGGAGTCACTGAAGCAGTAGGCATGAGCTTAAATGGACTCCAGAAGATGGTAGAGGACAGGAAGGCCTGGAGGAACGTTGTCCATAGGCTCGCAATGGGTCGGACACGACTTCGCAGCTAACAACAACAACAAAAGTGTTGATTTTATGCCAATCATAGCAATTCTGTTTTTTCTAACAGCAAAATTATTTTCTTATTAGGTAATATATAAGCTTCTTTCATTGTTCCTTCATCAAGATGTCACACCACAGATGTATCAGATTAGATTATGCAGCTGAAATGATCATGAGGATGCTGCATAGGTTGTAGGGGTCATAAAAGCGGTCATAAGTCACATTTTTCAGTGCCGTTGTAACTTTGCACAGTCGCTAAATGACCCCTACAACCTATGCAGCATCCTCATGATCATATGATCAAAATTCGGATGCTTGGCAATAGGTTCATATTTGGGTCATGTGGGGGAGCCAGGCACACTTAACATTCGTGTTACTAACTTATCAACTGCAGTGATTCACTTAACAACTGTCACAAGAAAGTAAAAATAAAATGGGCCAAAACTCACTTAACAAATGTCTTGCTTAACAACAGAAATTTTGGGCTCAATTGTGGTTGTAAGTTGAGGACTAGATGTGTTGTCCATATTCATGCATATGTCACTCATTGTAAGCATGATAAGGTTAACATATAGTAAGCAGCTCTGAAAGCTGTTAGGCACATTTGAACATAAGTAGGGAAACAGTTAAGTTGACCCAGAATCACATGATTAACGTTATGGCATAATTTCAAATTGAAAATAGCGAGGAAAATGTTTTCCTGAATATTCTGAGATGAGCAGGGATTTGATACTTTGAACCTTGAATTGTAACAACTATTTTAAGGATTTTTAGAGCTTATAAGAGTTATACATACCTGAGTCATATAGTTCCCAGTTGTTCTCATCTTGAGCAATACATTGACTTGGGGGGAGAGCTTTCCCTGATTATGTAGTTAATTAGATGCTGAAAAGTCAGTTAAATAATACAGTAGATACTAGTTTCCTGTATGGTTGTCTGTTTTGCTTTTTACAGTAAAACAAACAAAACGTTTTGTGGCACCTTAAAGTCTAAAGCATGTATTTTCACTTTAGTGTTTGGGGCTAATAATTTGGCTTTATCACTCTATGCATCTGATAAGGCAGATTATGGCGCATGAAAGTATATGCTGTAGTAATCTTGATAAACTTTAAGGTACACAGGAGTCTGATGTGTTTAATTTTATTTTATTTTATTTTAATTCCATTTATATCCCGCCCTTCTCCAAAGACTCAGGGCGGCTTACAAGCTTAGCAGTAGCCTTCATTCTATGTATATGCCTGCTTATTAGGGCTTTCACACACACCCCAAGCGGCATTATTACAAAGTCAGCTTAATTGCCCCCAACAATCTGGGTCCTCATTTTACCTACCTCGAAAGGACGGAAGGCTGAGTCAACCTTGAGCCTGGTGGGATGGGAACCTGCACTAATTGCAGGCAGCTGGTGTTACTTAAGGAGGCATTAGCCCAATGCTATTGCTCCATTCCTAAATTCACTTAGCATAAATCCCACTAATCTAGCAGGCTCTGCTTATGGAGAATTATGCATAAGATTACATTAGAACACCTTTGTATATGTTCTCTTTAGCTTTTCAGTTTGATTCTGTGTGTTTTAGAATTACAACTCCTAAATAATCTGGGGGTTTTAATGTTTGATATTTGGCTTTTCTATCAAATAGGAAGATTAAGGAGTTTAACTGATCTGAAGCAGCACTGCAGTAACAGTAGTTGTCTGTGGAGTTTACCTTATCAGATGTTTTAAGTCCTCTTTTAAATTTTCTTTGTATTCCAGGAAGGGTGTCCCAAGTGCTACCATTCTAAAGCACAATGGTCTTTAAATTGCCCAACTACGGTGATCTTTGCTAGAATAAACAAATAATAATCTGGAAATTCCACTTAAACTACTGATTCTGCTAGGACGGGAATGTTGCATTTTTTTATGGCCCTCTGATCAGGATGACTGAAAACGGAAAGTTTTCTTTTTCACCATTCCTAGCATTTTCACTGGGATCTGTTATTTAAGCTCAAAACTAGGTGTCACAACAGGAGAATCCGCAGGGTGTGGTAAAAAATAAAATAAAATAAAATCAAGAGCGAAGCTCTACCTGGTTCTTAGGGATGCGTCACTTGGGTCTTTCTGATACGTTTTGTAGCTCCGCCCCCTTTGAAGCCTTCTGGTCTTCCAACACGAAGATTGGTCCTTGGCTGGCGGAGATTGCCTGTCTCTATGGGGAAGGACCAAGAAAGAAAAAAATGGAGTGGAGGGTGTTATGTATATAGTGGGGTGTTGTACATATTGTTGGGGTGTCCAATTACAGTGTGGCCACTGATAACACCAGGTGGCGCCTGTTTGGTGTCCGGATTGGCCAGCCTCTCCATGGCGGAAAAACCTGACGTGGGGATTGGTGGTCTATTAGGGGATTTGGGCAAGGTATTTAAGAGACACCTAGGGGCTGCTTCTTTGTCTTCGTCCTGTACTTCAATAAAGGCTGTTATTGCTGGAACCTTGGTCTATTGTCTCCACGTGGTCCTGAACCCACTACTTTACAGAGGGGGAAAGAGAGAGGAGGAGGAGGAGGAGGAGAGAAAATGCTATAAAATAAAGATGAAAGTCTCAAGGATCGACCTATTCCTCCTGGTGCAGGGGTAGGCAACCTTGGCTCTTTTATGACTCGTGGGAGTTGAAGTGCACGAGTCATAAAAGAGCCAAGGTTGCCTACCGCTGTCCTAGTAGTAGTTCCCAGGATCACAGCTTTTCCTTGAATCAAAAGAGTATCCGTGAAGATTGGAAGTGTCATTTCTGTCAAGGCCAAGAGGCGTCTCCTGGTGAAAGTTGCGTTTCCCCTTTCCGGTTGCAACACACACACACACACACACACACACACACAGAGAGAGAGAGAGAGAGAGAGAGAGAGAGAGAGAGAGAGAGAGAGAGAGAGAGAGAGAGAGAGAGAGAGAGAGAGAGAGAGAGAGAGAGAGTGTGTTTCGGTCAGAGTCCCTGACTGGATGCCCTTTCCTCGGTGTGTAGCGTGCCTTCGTGACTACAATCGTCCTCAAGCTATTCCCGAAAAGAAAGCTTGAAAGGGAATTAAAAAAACCCTGCTCCCGCTGAACAAATACACCCCGAGGAAAAAAAAGAACTATTTCACACCGTAAAAAAAGGAAGACGTGTGTAAATAGAAGAAGCCAACAGCGGGGACCTGTATGTTGACCGATATCCGGTTTAAGGTTTATAGATCGAGGGGTCTGTCTGACGGCTGCATAAAAATGGCAAACCCGGGTTTCTAAAGGAGGATAAGACCTCGCTTCTTGCCCCCCCTTTCCCCCCCCCCCTGCCGCCGCCGCCGCTCCTAGTTCCCTCTTTTCTTTTAGGTTTACGCTGGGAAAGTTAGAAATGCTTTCCAAATCGTAGCACCGGGATATGTGAAACTCAGTGCTCAGTTCACTGCACCGCACAGGCTGTGTTCCTAAAGCCCCAAGGAACGGGGACGTTCGCGTCAACACAATACATATGTAGGCTGCAGACTCTTGTTTTTCCTTCTCACTTTTCAGGGTGGGCAAACTTTAAATTCATTTAAAAATAGCAACCCAGATCCAGATCTTATTTACAAACGATGAATCCTTTCAAAAACTGTAGCAGCCTCCAATTAATAGAGTTTTGAGTATCTGTGCTAATAAAAATAGCGGGGTTTTGTACTAACTCACCTCAGACATTTATGATGTAAAAAAATTAAGCACGCACACACCTTTATCTACGGTTGTGAACATTTTTTTTCTGCATCTAATAGTGCTGCTTCACTAATAATAGTAACTCACTAAAGTTATTGTAATTTCAGAGTAAAGCGTTTCTTAGCTTTTAGATGGTGCAGTGCAGTAAAGGCTGTCAACACAGAATGAAATTAAGTTAAAAATTATTCAAAACTTGTGTCTTTTGAAATAATAACATACCCATATGCATGCACAAACGCACACATACAAACACTTTTTGCTTGATTATCTAGTATTTAATCATTTTTTAAAAAAACATCAAGATGCTTTCAACAAAGCCTTGCAAAGAAAGTTCATTTCAAGTGTTTATAATGGTTTAAATAAAAAAGCACACTTTTACTGAATTTGTATTTCTTTTAAACAATGCAGTAATAACAAGAATTAGAAGGACCAAAATAGTGATGATGGGTTAAGTATTCAAATAAGTGATTGTATTGAAAGGTGACTTTCAACTGGAATAGAGGGAAAATGCCTATTTTATTTTATTTTATTTCTTTCAAAAGCCCTGCATATACAAGACAACAGTTGAAATGATTTAATTATGTTTAATTAATGTTTACCATTTAGCATTTCAACACGTTTTGATTTAATTATGTTTAACTAATGTTTACCATTTAGCATTTCAACAAGTTTGCTCTACTTAGCAATAAATATGGCTCCAGCTAAACTAATCATATTATATCTTTTTTCAGTTTGTAGATTAATAAGGGTGATAATATGCACAAGACAGCCTGGAAAGAAACCAATTAATCAGATGAAAATACACTCAAAACTCCCATTACCACAACAATTGTGTACAAATCAAAATCTTCGAACATTTAAAAAAACATCCAAATGTTATTATTAGTGACAAAATTGTTATTTTAAGGATGCAGAGAGGTACAGTGTAATGAGAAGTCTATAAGTAAGCATATAAAAGAAGGAAAGGGAAAAGAAAGAGGAATTATAATATGGAAGAAAATATATTAGAGGTAAAATTGTTGCCAATTTGTAACATTATTGGGCAGTTCTGAAATATATCAATAATGAAACAAAAATCAGTAACTGAAGACAAGCAAAAAGAGTTATATAGATATTTTTCTAGATCATTCATTTTACTTTGACTTTTCCACCAAAATGTTAAAATTGGATTAGGATAAAGAATATTAAATGAAATAAATACTGTATATTTTGAAATTCTGCAGTGAATTCAATCATTGCTTTTATATCAATGTAAATTCAAAACCACCTTGTTTCAGATGAATTGTGTACTGATATCAATATAAGGAATCAATGAAATAAAAGCATTTTCATAATTTAACAGAGTTAAATATCTTATGAAAACCCCAAAGCATAAAACCAGAGAGCTTGAAAAATGTTGGGATATAACATTCTTTTTTTACTTTCCTTTTTCCTGGATAATTTTGCATAGTTGAAGTTCCATTTCATCACAAATCCAAGCATTTATTTCTAAATTAAATATAATAACCAGGAATTCTGGAGCATCTAAAATTTTTACCCTCTCACTGTTTTATTAGACAGAAAGACAAATGGTGTGTGCAACATTTTCACACTGTAACAGTCAGAAAGTGCTGCACTGTAATAAGCATCAAATGCCAAAGAAACTCAAAGAGGACCTGGTGGAGGATCTTGAACCTCTGAACCTACGACTATGGTCACAATCAATTCCTTTAATTTTAATTTCGAGACAAAACTGAAAAAAGACAATAAAGAGGCCTGGAAATATTAATAAGAGATTCCCCCTTCCTTAGTAACCCAAACACATCCTGTAGTATAAAGTTATGTCTCTAAAAAAATTCAACTTTAGGGGGAAACTGAATTTTTCAATGTTTCCCTTCTCTTTTTATGTAGGAGGATTTCAATTTATGATTTCAGTCTTGAAATATAGAGTTATTATTGAAA
Source organism: Vipera berus (assembly GCF_964194415.1). Taxonomy (NCBI): domain Eukaryota; kingdom Metazoa; phylum Chordata; class Lepidosauria; order Squamata; family Viperidae; genus Vipera; species Vipera berus. The sequence continues at coordinate 34,300,635 of NC_138205.1, read as the reverse complement.
TATACTTTCAGAAGGTACTGCAAGGGCTAAAGAGATAAATAATTTAAATTTAGACAGATGGTAAAGAAGGAAGGAATGTAGTTTTCCATGAACAAAATGGTCTTCCCACTATTCAAAAGACCTGTTAACAATAAACAGCTATTCCTAATGAAATACTAAAGACAGGAAGGCAGGCAATAACTGACAAGGCTTCAGTCAAAAGCTTATTGTTTATTTGTTGTATTCTAGTCCTGCCAACCTGTGTGCCTTTCCAGAATGTTGGACTACTATTCCTATTATCCACAGCCACCACCCATTTCTTTGGTACGATAATATTATTTTTAATTCATCATATTTTAGTTCCCAAGGCTAAAGCCACTGTACCCATTCCTGCCCTCCCCCACCCCCACCTATCCACTGGTTATCGACAGAGGTTTTATTTTTTTATTTATTTATTTTAATTCCATTTATATCCCGCCCTTCTCCGAAGACTCAGGGCGGCTTACAAGCTTAGCAGTAGCCTTCATTCTATGTATATGCCTGCTTATTAGGGCTTTCACACACACCCCAAGCGGCATTATTACAAAGTCAGCTTATTGCCCCCAACAATCTGGGTCCTCATTTTACCTACCTCGGAAGGATGGAAGGCTGAGTCAACCTTGAGCCTGGTGGGACACGAACCTGTACTAATTGCAGGCAGCTGGTGTTACTTAAGGAGGCATTAGCCCACTGCTCCACCAAGGCTCTTTTGGTTGGTAGAGAGGGGAAGACTAACATAAGCAAAGAGTTCTGAACATCTCACCTTCTGCAGCCAAAGCTTTCTTATGTTTAGGGTAATTAGAAAACATACGGAGGGGGGTTCATGGGTGAATGAAAGAGAGAGAGGAATAAAACACATCCTAAAGTCACTTTAGAGCTTTTTAAAATGATTTTAAAATATCCCTAAAAATAAGAATGCTTTGGCTGCAGAAGGTGAGATTGTCTGCTTTCCTCTGGTAGCAGTAATGTGCTAATACATAAATAAGAGTACTTTCCTAGAGAACAGCGAACTGATCCAAGTTCTTAAAATCTGTGTCTTTCATTTTCAGAGCATTACTTTTCTAAAAGAAAACCTAGTCTCTTTGTCTCTCTCTGTGATACTGCTGTAGAACAAGGCTACACAAGCAATTTCTTTGTGCATTAATTTTATTTACTATTATTTTAGACTTATCTTAACTCTTTATTCCTAACCCATTCAGAGATTATGCTTTTTGATCAATTGATTATTGGATGATGATAAGTCTATCCAATGAGCTTTGTTGCCACTTACCCTATAGCATAAACTCCACATACATATGTGAAACTCATATGTATTTCAGCAGGATGGCCTTCTCTAGCCATTAACTTCCATAGATGGACGGAGAGAGGGAGAGAAAAGGAAGGAAGGGAGGGAGGGAGGGAGGGAGGGAGGAAGGAAGGAAGGAAGGAAGGAAGGAAGGAAGGAAGGACAAGCAGACACATGTACATATAATAAATATGTAAATTCTTCAAGCATAGCTTGATTCCTTGACCCTTGCATGGAGTTTTCTGACATTTCAAATTGGTTGCAACTACCTTCTTCAAGTTTTTTTTAAAAACAAACAAACTCTCAGCTTTGGGATTCTTCAGAAGTCTCTCTTCATCTCAAATGTATTTGGAGATGAAATTGGACAAAGGAATACTGTGTCTGCCACTTGAAGTGCAGGAAAGTGTAGACTGTACATAAGGCCAATATAATAGTAAGTGATGCATTTTTAAACTTAATGAGGCTTTAATGCTGGGCCACAAACTTATTTTCAATATAAAAATAATCTCCATGTCAAATTTAGTGTGGCAATTCCAGCAGATCAATTCAAACCTGGTATTCATAAATGTGCTAGACTACTTTCATCATTCTCACCTAGCATAACCAAACTCCAAAGCATTAAGTTGAAAGTATTATAAAGTTATATAGTTAAACTAATTCACTTTTATTACATTTTGTTCCATCTTAGCTCCCCAAATTCACTTTTTTGAACAACATAGGTACTGTTATAATGCCATAACACCTCTTTAAAACAACACCTGGTTTTCCAGCCACAATGCTTTTATGAATACAATTATACATTTCAGTTTTATAATTTATTGTGTTCCATCACTTTATTCCTTCTTTAATTTATATTAGATAGAGCTTTTCAACTATGCCTCTCAGAATTCCTAGGCAGCATAACTAAGGGCTATGTTCTTGTTAGCGGGGAACTATAATCCATTTAGTGTTGCAGTTAGATATTTTATGCTCAAGACATAATTGTCTTATGGAACAGCACACTCTTTAGATCAATGTTATGCCATCTAGATCATATAGGAATTGAAGCATAATAGATTTGGAAGGCAAAATATAAGGAAATGTTCCTTGAAAATGCTAATGAGGTTATTCCACAAACTTTAACAGATGGAAAACAAGCCGTGCTTCCTTTGGAATTGGTAGATTGGTGCTCAGAATGAGATCAAGTGACAGGTTATCATCAGAAATACCTAAAGTCTTCTTCTCAGGCATTCACCCAAGCAATCCAAGTCTGTTCCACTACACTTAAAGAAAAGTGCTTGGTGGTGGTTTCTCCCACTACCTGATGATTTTGGGTAAGAGCAGAAAGAAAGCCAGAGAAATTCATCAGTCATTGTCCTTAAATTGTCCTACAATAAATTTGTAAAGTCAGGACTATTTGCAAATCTTATTACTGGAACAGTTTAAAATTTTGGCTTTGGGACAATACAAATTATCCCATTATATTTTCCTGCCAACTCAAGGACTGCACCAATACATATTAATGCAGCTGCAAGAAAGAGCTCTCATTCCATTGTTCCTAAGACTTGCCCTGAAATCTCTATTGGTCTCAAACTTGGCAGCTTTAAGATATGTGGACTTCAGCTTTCTGAATTGAAACACTGTCCTAAGATGGAGGGCATCTGTGTTGAGGAGGGCTGGGCTATAGTTATATACTTAATTCTAGCCTTTTAAATTAGATATGTCTTTTGTACATTGCTTCTCACTCTGTTCCCCTCCTACTTCCTTGTTTGATACTGAGTTAACCAGGATACAAATAAGTATGCACATTCCTTCAGTTCCTGGCAGGTTTTTTTAGACTGATCTTTAAATCCACTCAAGACTGTTGTATCCAAAGTTTGGAATACTGACTGAGACTTGTAGAAATGGACTTCCCAACCTTCATTGCTCTCAAATCTATTAAACAGATAATCATGGTAGACTGCTGAGTGAGGGAAGCTATAGGCAAGGGAAAATAGAATCACCCTGAATTAAACAGAGGCATTTTTTTGTAAGCAGATCCTTTGTCATTATTACAGATTCTCTCCTTTCACATCATCCCTCTGCACTATAGCTTATCCCATTCATCAAGGTTTCTATCCCCCCCCTTTTGCAATTTTCTTCATGCTGGGTCAGCAAAATTCACTTTCACCAATCAATTACATACAGTATGACCCAATCTAGATCTAGTCCTTTGTGCTAAAGCCACCCACATTCCATTTGTATAGAAATATCTGTAAAGAGCTTAATCATTAGAAGCAAATAAGTAAATGGATGTGCTTGGCTAAATTTAACAAGGTGTGTAAAACCATAAACTGCACTGTTATGCTAGAGGAAACTGCCAGGTGCTCCTTGTTAAAATTCCAACTCTGGATGGAAATGACCTATTTTTAATATGGTAGGTACGGTTAATTCTTCTGTTTTCTAGTTTCTTTTGTCCACCTCAAATATCAATGAAAAATAATATACAGTTGTTGCATGTTTAAACTAGTAAAAACTAGTAAAAATAAGGCTTTTTCATAAGACAAAATAGATGTTGAGATTTATGAAAGGATTAAAGTGAAGAGTTGTTTAAACAAGGTACAAGTTACTAGAGGAAGCCTGAAAAATAAGATGTTATAGAACTGGAAGCAAAAGTGTGATTAATAGCAAAGCTGAGAACTGGCGATAATGTGTTTAAGACTATACATTAACAAAACTTATGCCAAGTCTTAATTCTAGATGTAAGGTAAATAAAATAACGGGGTAGATCTGTTACGAAGAGAGAACACTTACTTAGAACAGAACAGAATCCTTTTTTAGCCAAGTGACACAAGGAATTTATCTCCCGTGCATAAGCTCTCAAACAATAAAGCAATCATAAAGTACCAACAAGAGAAGGTAGTAGAAAAGATGAGAAGGATAACAGTAATACAGCCCTACTATGAA